>NC_048419.1:9047230-9084371 GCF_013103735.1 Etheostoma cragini | reverse complement strand
CCCCCCCCCCCCCCCCCCCCCCCCCCCACGAAAGGGGGTGCCTTTAGTCGGTTCACAGTGCATTGCTGCATTGTGTTTCTTCATTGAAAGAACAGCAAAGAACGGCACTGAAGACGTTCATCCAATCATCTGCTAGGTTTTTCTTTTAAATGTCTGCCCTAGTCTCTATCCACAAACTTCTACTTCCCAGACTAGAACAGCCAGACCCTCCTACATAGCTCTGTGGTGGAAGGTCTGCCAACTAGTGGGAGAGTCTGCGGATGAATACTTCTTTTTGCTTAGGATGGGTTCTAATGGAGTGAAATGACCCATAACTGATTAAGTGGCAGCCATGATAAGAGCTGCTCCAATTGTCTAAGTATAAGAAAAGGTATGTCAATGCTTAGCCTCTCTTATCACTTATAGCGTTATGAGAAGAAAGTAGACAATGTCGTCCCACAATTCCTTGCGGCAGCAACATCTGAAGCGACGCACAACCATTCAGCCGTTCATAATCAGAATATGAACCATAAAACAAGCCATGAAGGCGATGGTCTCCAAATGAACAGAAAATACCTCATTTATATTCATAAGGCATCAGAGCTGACCTGTGCATACATCCTTATTCTACACATGTTGAATAGAAAACATTTTCCAGCGTAATATAAGCAATTTCCTTGAAAGACTGAACATTTCACCCCTGTACCAGTCCCTGTAGGTTACATTGCTTTGGAAGTTATGTATTGGATTGTTGAAAGAGTTGAGTGAGATGAAATTTCTACATGCTTTAATGATTAAATAGGCTGCTTTCAGTAATTGTCAACCTTTTTATTTGCGCCGTAGAGCAACAAAACTGAAAAGTCTTTTGGAAATTGATCTTAATGTCTTAATACGCCATAGGTATACACACCTCTATGTTAATTCCCCATAGAGGCCGGAACATTTGTATTATTAAAGGCCAGTTATTTCATGGATCAGGATACTATGCATCCTGATGAAGTTCCCTTGGCCTTTGGAATTAAAATCCCCCCCCCATCATCACATACCCTTCACCATACATAGAGATAGGCATGGGAAACTTTCCATAAGATCATCTCTCAATGCAAATCGAACCAGCTATAAAGCTAACTGAAATAACACCATGCCGATCTTGATGTATGGTGAAGGGTATGTGATGATGTGTGTGTGTGTGTGTGGGGGGGGGGATGCATAGTATCCTGATCCATGAAATAACTGGCCTTTAAAAAAAAAAATCTGCCTGCCTCTATGGGAATTTAACATTGGGTGTGTATACTTATGCTCCGTGTATTTTAAGAAAGAACATTTATTTATTTACAATGCATTATTAATTCACAAAGAAAGTTTGTGTCCTTACAAGGTTGGGTTTTCCAATTTATTTGAATTAAGGCATTAAGATCAATTTCCAAAACATGTTTTGTTATTCCTCCTTTTAATCAACTTTAGCAACTGTACAGAGGAAATCATCACTGAAGTTACACTACTGGCCTTGTGGGTAAATGTGCATGGCGGAGCAGCTCTGCCCTGCTAGGTTTACATTTTAGAGAATGTAATTATTTTCCTCATTAATCATGTATTATTATTATAACTATATTTCACCCATTCAAAACCAATGTAACTGCAATACAATATATACAGTAACTTGTTAGGACTAACATGCATGTTTTAATAAAAGCATACTAATTGGGATTCATGTTGATACATATGAGTGCACAGGACAATGCAACCAATAATAATAATACATTTAATTTCTTTAAAATTTAAAATGTTAATTAAACATGATTTCATACAAGAAACAGCCTACAGCTCATTGCTTTGCAATGAGGAAATAGAAGAAAAAAAAGAAAGAAAAATTAAATGGAAAATACAAAATAATATGGAAAATTAAATGGTGATGAAGTTATATGTATCATTATACCTTAAATTTACTATTGTGTGCAAAGTTAGGTTGAAACCTAAGGAAAAAATAAATATATGCTTCGAACCTGACCACCTATTTAACACTAATTAAAAATATTTAATGTTAAGGTTTAGAAGTCATCACCACATCAAGCTAGTTTCTATCAAAATGCTCACACACCTATACACAGACTTCATGAGCTTGTTTGTAAAAACGAAAAATTATAGTATGTTTCCATGTTCTCAGAATAAAGACACATGACCATCATCCAGCTCAAACACCCATCCAGATGTGTTCATAATCAACAGCAATAACACAGTGATTTTAAGTTTTAAAAAGACCTCAGAGAATAGAAACCAGCATGGAACATGAGGAGTTGAGTTAGCATCCAGTTGGAGTGGGTTTAACTCTACATAGTGAGGGAAAAAAGTTGGATGGGATGGTTGGGATGTGACCTCCCCCTCCCCCACTGGGAATCACCCTTCAGGGCTGCGGAAATTACCAAAAAGACCATATATGTCATGGCAAGTCAACAACTAAATATCTTGATGTGGATCTGACTCAAGAGAAGGCAGTCAGATGGGCAAACATAGCTAAAAATAACAAAACAAATTCCCTTGCTGTGATATTGTATGCCCCTATTCATCCTTGTTCTAACACGTTTAATAATTAAATATTTCTTAATATTTATAGAGAATAATACTTTGGATTATAGTTCTCAGAATTGACAGACAATTTCAAGGCCCCAATGGTGTATAATTTATTAATCGCTAGCGTCCCTGTGTTGGTACGAGTCTCATCTACCTTTTGGTTTCAGCAGTGACACAGACCCGATACACAAGTTGTACATCCTGCACAGTACAACACATGGTCAAAATATTGGAGGGATCTGCATGAACCATGGTGCCAGGGTTTAAAAAGGAACAAGTTGGGGGGAAAAAATAAGGATAAAAACGAGACTGTCTGACCTGATTTTCAGAGCAACAAATAACCAAGGCAATATTTCCACGGTCTACTTGCTGAATCCTTCATGGTGACAGGTTGATCTGGTGTGAGTATGATTTATTAGGTTCCATACTGGCCAAGCTGTAATGGTGGATGCTCCTGCCTGCAGGATGTAGAGTGATTACTGTCCACTAATTCTTCTTGGCTACCGGGGTAGAAAAATGACAGTGAAAGCTGTGTAGAATGTCTAATCAATACTGTATTTATGTCCAGTGAGGACACAGCATTGCTCACTTGCCAACATAACAGAGTTTCCATCGATATATCCCAGTGGATTATAGAGCAAAGATAATTAAACTTTCTGTATTTAGAGCAACCAACACAGAGCAGTCGATAGTTATGGTGGACAATTCAGTGTCTTGAAAAGCACTTTTAAATAATTATCGCCTTTCAGACATTCTGTTTAGTGCTACTACTTCTCTTTCAAAGTGCCTCTTCACCAACACACAATTTTGCGATCAATCCTCTGTCTGTTTATTTCCTTGGTCAGTACAATCACAATTATCAAAGTAAATAAAAATACAAAAATTACAAAAAAAACGATTTAACTACCATCAACGATAGGCTGACTGAAAAGGATTTAACTATCACAAACCTGCGTGAGCGTCAGGGGACACCTGAATCCCACATGCCAGTGACAGTGGGTGGAAAGTAGTGAACAGTAAAGTCACAATAGAAAGAGAAATGTATGGGTTAACTGATCAAAAGGTCCAACTTCTGCCACCCCAAACCTACTTTAACCAAACTACCAATACTACTTACCAAACCATTGAAAAAAACAACATCTACTGAATTAAAAACCAAAGGTGAAAAGCTGAATTTCTACTTAACCTATTCAAGCTTTCTATGAGTTTTTTCAATAAACAGTTACATTTGAAAGACAAGACACAAAACGTTTGATATCCTCAGTAATCAACATCAACTGATGCCACTTGTTTATGACAGACTGTGACAATTGTTTATTGCTGCCAAAGATAGCATCCGTAGCCTTCATCATTAACCTGATGTAAGACTAACACTATAGAATCACTTGGAGTAAAACGAGGACTGGATGTGTTGACTCCTCAGTTGAGGAAATCCCCCAACATGCCATCTAATTAGTAAGCACTGTGATAAATGAGAGAGAATTACTGCCAGCTAGCAGGTCCAACTCAAATGAGCTGATGATGCAGAGCTTCTCTTAATGCAATGGACCACAGATGTGTTTGAACTCCTACGGTGTGTGTAAGGCGTTTGCCCTCTTCAGTAAACACACTAGACTAATTAGATACTGAAGTGAACAAATGTTTGCTAAAGTTAGCTCTCACAGGGATATTAAGGTCCACAGTGTGAGACTGTACAGTGGCTAGAATAAGTTTACACACCCATGCTAAAGCTGATTAAAAAGAGGAATTAAAAAAAAGGTGTCCTTAAAAGGTTGGACTTTCCAATTTTTGTGATCTAAGGCATTGAGGTCAATTTCGAAAACATGTGTGTTTAATTCATCTTTTTAATCAACTTTAGTATGGGTGTTAAAAGTATTCAAGCCACTGTATTTCCATTCATGGTTAGGCCTACTTCATACTTCTACTCCAACATCATTGATTTGACAGCTTTAGTTACTACCCTTTACCTTTTACAGTAAAAAAATAAAACCTACAATAAGCTTATGAAACACAACAGAATATATATTCAAAATTAAAGCAGTGGTTCCAATAGCCTTCACAGAAGAGGTGGACTTTGGTTTGTGGAAGGTATTGATACCTCAAGCTTGGCATTTTGTCTGTCCTGATTTTGTTGTAGAAACAGAAATTACTTGGATGAGAGGATGGAGATGGGGAGGTCTACTACAATCTGTGGTTAACACAGGTTACCAGCCCAATGAGGCCAGGTACGGTTAGCTTGGCAAAGTTACTGGATAAAGCTAGCTTGCTAGCTTGGTTGGTTAGCAAGGCTCAGCCTGAATTCACATTAACTGTGATATCAATTGGGACTTCCTTTTGGCTAGAGAATCATATTTTGTTGCCTAGATACCTGAAATGAAAATTCCTTAATGTGCGTTCAGTCGTTTTTGCGTGTATTCAGTGGCCCGATGAGATGCAAAGTCAAATCAAAGGAGCGAATACACAGACACATTCAGTGGACGTTGGGGGGTGTACGAGTTAGAATCTAACATGTAAACAGCATTTTCAAAATACCTTAACCCAAATATGGTCACTGGCAGAGATAGAATTATTACTGATTATTCCTTTTTTTGTTAATAAAGACAACTTGAGTAAAATAAATACCTTGATCAAACTATGAATACCAGTGTTTTCCTAGCATTTTCTAACCCCTAATACACAGCTTTTAAATTGCTCACACAATGTATGGGAATTGCAGTGCTTTTTATGAATCACAGCATGGGTGCTGATGACTGATGGCACAGTGATGGTTTTGCACACAACACAGTCTATCAAGTAATCATGCTGTCTCAGGTATCAGCAGTGAAGGGACTATCAACATATCTAATAGTGTAAAAATCCCATAAGGCAGCAGGGAAAACATTCAGTTATTGACGCCGTAGACAAAAAAGCTATTACCATAGAGGAGGTTTACTGAGCAACCGTGCACTGGATCAGTGTGTCGCAATAAAGACATAGTTTCTGAAATTGCTATGTGTGCTATATGTTGAAAATCCTATCACATGGATGCAATAAAGTTATAGAAGGGAAGCAGTTTGCAAAAACTCCTTATAATGTATTGAGGCAATAACATTATAATAACATATTA
Source organism: Etheostoma cragini (assembly GCF_013103735.1). Classification (NCBI taxonomy): domain Eukaryota; kingdom Metazoa; phylum Chordata; class Actinopteri; order Perciformes; family Percidae; genus Etheostoma; species Etheostoma cragini. The sequence continues at coordinate 9,078,718 of NC_048419.1, read as the reverse complement.
TATAATATGTCTCCAGAGGCAATAAAGAAAGAAATAAGATTTCCAGGGTTTGTGGAAGGTTAGGAGGAAGCTTTGGAGGGCTGTTTAAGATTGGTGACACCTCTTGGGAAGAAGCTGTTGAGGTGACAGATGGCTTTAGTCATGATGGACTGGTCCTGGCTATTAAAGGAGGGTTTGCTGAAAAGATGGTTGCCTAGTTTACAGAGTTGGTAATAACGCCTCCTGCTTTATCCTTTCACCCTGATGTAATGCAGTCCTTTCATGCAGGAAGCTGAGATTCAATCACTCACCTACATAGTGGAAAGTTAACACACTGCAACGGGAAGAGAATAAAACTATGAGAAGATGTGGAGAGGATTATTGGTCTGATTCACAATTAATTAAATTCATTTTCAATCATTATTGCAACGATTAAGTTTTGTTATCTTTTATATATAGTATATACATTAAACACACACAACCCTCACCATTTAAGCCACAATCTTTTAGATTTTTCATTCCCAGAAAAGTCCACAACAATCTTATAAAACACTGATGCTAACGCTTTAACATTGTGTTTTCCAGCAATGCTAACATTAGCAACCAGTTGCCTGTTTGGGTACATTTCTAGTTTTTTTCTGTGTGATAAATGTCAGTGAAATTTCGTTCTCTTATTTGCTCTATTTCAGTCTCTATCAACTCCAAGGTAAAATATCTTTTTTTGTTTGTTTATCTTGTGGGTGGTAAAACCAAAATTATAAGCTGAAAGAGGTTTAACAGCTGTGTAGAGCAGAGGGTAACAGCTAGGCAGTTTTCTTCACTATTATCGACTTATTAACAAGCAGCAACCTCTGGTGCTGAAAATTGAAGCCAACGCAGAAGTGCTGTTTGAGTGACCATTTCAGGCTGGCTGCACAAGGGAGTCAATCCCCATAGACACCCATGTTAGGCGACGTACTGTATGTCATAATGCCATTTTTCAATATGCGCAGTGCAATATGGTGGTAATACAACCATGATAAATAAGGGATGTAGAGTGATGTCATTATTGCCAATTGAACCTTGACAGGTTGATGCAGGACCCTGATGCAATTCTAACTAATCATACTGAAGTATGGATTGATAAAATTGTCCTCCAGGGTCTACGACCAGAACTGCATCTGTAGCAACAGTTAGTAATTCATAGCAGGCATCTGCTATTCAGATTCATATGACCAGTCAGGAGCGAGAATTCAGCAAAGCCTTGTAATAACATTAAATAGAGTCCACTTAGCAACTTTGACAGCAGGTCTCAGACTGTAGGACGCTGTCTGGTATTTATTCACATCTCCATGTATCTCTGTATGCTGTGTCCGAGTCTGGCTGCAGACGCATGCATGCAGAGATGAAGGTGAGGAGATGAACGTGTGGTAAAGACGGAGTGGATGGCAGGAGATCGTCAGATGCTCTTGGCCAGACAAGCAGTAGTGGGAGAGAGCCACAGCCACACTCTACTGTGTGCCGTAGGAAGGCAATGCTTGCCCCATGAAAATTGCTCTTCAACTACGATACTGGGCAAGTAGAACACTCTCAATATTTAAAAGTGAAACGATGTACTTTAAACACAATTTTTACCTTATAGCTCAGCCTTTCAAGAACACTCATGACAGGTGAGGATGAGACAAGCTGATTCTATTTGTGTTGAGTTGTATCGAGTTTTTTCCTCAAAATTCATAGAATTTTTGAGGCGCTCTGGTAGCTCATCTGATTTGAGCATGCGTCCCTTGTAATAAGGATCAGTTCTTAGCATACCTTCTTTGAGTCCGACCACAGCCCTTTGCTGCATGTTATCCCCTTCTCTCTCCTCCCTTTCTGCATTTAGCTGTTCAATTAGGGCCGAAAATGCCCCAAAACTAATCCTTGACAAAGAGAAAGTAAGAGATTTTCCTTCCTTCAGTAAAACTAGAATAGTGGGAGAATGTGCAATGCATCATGACACATAAACGTAAAACTTTTTAAGTTTTTATCTACACTGTTGAATATGACATGGTACGTATCTTGTTTGTTATGTTAAACTTCAATATTCCCCACATTGACAGCTGTGTTATTCTGATGGAACATTAGGCTCTAAAAAACCTTCAGTTTCCATGTTTTTCTTTGTTAGCTATTCATTTGACACAGTTCAACACTATACATAAGTATGCTAGGTGATGAGACATGCCAGTCTAACCCCCAGTTTCCACCAGTTGCTGATAAGCTCTGTGTTCCGCCGTCCGTCAACGCCCACCAGGTCCGGATTTGTTGCGGAACGGCTGCGGCCATGGCTGACAGCTGAAGTCACGAGGAGCCATGAGATTTCGCAAATTCACGTGGAATAGAACCACAAACGGTTTAGTGAAGGGAGATATGATCCGCCGTTAGCACGCTCTATTTTATTTTGAAAGTCAGCTGTTCCGCAGTCATTGGAAAAAGACACATTGGCTTTAATGGAAACCTAATGACTCCGCAGGCGTTGCGGAGTGGATCCGCAGCCGTTCCGCAACCGCTGGAAATTAAGAGCAAGTCCTTGTAGCAGTGTGATGAAGGAACAGAAGGACTTCAAATAATCAAGGAGTAGTGGGACTGGAAAAAAGCATGATGAAATGCATGTATGGGAGGCAGAGCTGATAGTACCTTTTAACTAAAGCAGAGAGTTTGTATCAGTTAGGGGTCTCACATGCTTTTTTTTTTTTAAACGTATTTACGTTGAAGAGACCAGGCTTTGGGTATATCATGGTGCGTATAGTCACCAGATTGAGTTTATGACGGCAAATAGAACCATAATATACTGTAAATGGGATACCATCTGACATTGGGGAGGTGGCTGAGTATCAGTTTTAAATGCTGGGAAGTTACACAAATCCATACTCAACTGACACACACAAAACAATGTCTGTGATTTGTTTGCTGAAGAAGGGTCTGTTTTAGCATTGCTGCACGTTGCAACAAATAAGTGCAGTCAGCCATTGGTTTGTGTGTGTTTGTAATTGCGGCTCGCATTTATCTGAGAGGCAGGTGAAAGTTAGTCTGAGGAACACATTGACCGAAATGAGTTGGCAAATGGAATTATGTAACCCAGTGTTCTGGTTGTGGAAACCCAGTGGAAAGTAGTTAGAGAGAGTTAAAGGTGCAGATGCAATTGTATGCTTTAAAAAACACACTGTGTCAACATTGTCTGTACTATGTGAAAAACAGGTACACATTTGTACACATGCATTGTTCGTCTTTAGCTATATATATATATATATATATATATATATATATATATATATATATATATATATATATATATATATATATATATAATTGCTGTCTAACTGAATGACCGAATTAAATAATGTAGGCCTAACAATTAAGAACAAAACATGGGGGATATGTAAACAAAACATGTCAACCCATTCTCATGAATAGGTTCAAAATCATACAAAAAACATACTCACGCCCATTCGTACAAAATTAGGTGACCGCCAGCTGGTCACGTTGCAACCAGTCACATGACAGTGTAGTGGTTTCTACAGTTAATTATAGCTGACAAAAGGTTACTCGGAGCCGGGCACAGAGCACTGTTTCAATGGATATCACAGTTGAGTTCAGCCGACAACACGTGAGCGTCATGCGGCAGTTACATTTAGGCACCAAAGAGACAAAAAGATTAAATAGTCACGGAAATCTAGCCCCCACCCTGGGACACTAACTCCCCTCTCCGACTTGAAAGCCCTGTGTTGTATGATCCAGCCATCCACCCAATCCTTCTCACTACACAAAACTTTTATACAGCAGCAGTCAATGTGGTGCATATAGCAAAAAATCTAAAATACATATGAATTACAGTGCATTACTTTCAGTAGCCACATGCTTCATGTACATATGTTGATGTACAAAACAAACAACAAATGAATAAACCTAGAACGTATCCCTACATTTTCAAACTAGCGTCGATCATGAACTTTTTCCTCTAACCCGTTACAGTCCAAGACATCACATTGATTCTGAGTAAGTGTTGACTCTAACACAGTTGCTTGACAGAGTTCTAGCTTCCTAACTTACTAAATAAACATTTTAATTAAGCAGCATTAGTTTCCTTATTCCCACTCATAACTGATGCTATGTTGGTTAGGATTTTGGTGTGAACGAGTTTATATTATTTGGAAGGTACAGTTTCTCTCAGACAGAGAAACCAGATGTATGTACAGCAGATGTCAGAACTGTTACTCATACTCTTAAAGGCCTCACAGCCTGTCCTGCTGATTCAGTGTGGGAGCCCACTCGTTGACTTTGGTTCCACCCACACCCTGTTATTCAAACAGAGTCTGCTCCTTATAGTTATTATCTTTATTTTCAAACCATCTGGACAGTTGCATGGGCAGAGTTGGTGAACTAGGGCGTGGGTGCACTTTTCAAGCAAAATGGTGCTAAGTTGACTTGGGAAATTGCTGAATTGTCAGTGCAGTGCAGTCTTGTCTATGGCTTGGTTCGGACTACCAGTAAGGACTCTTTCATTTAATTTTTAGTTAAGTACTTACAGTGCTAACAGAATTTTTACACAGAACTAATAGATGTAACAGTAAACACTCACTCGACTTTTTTAAGTTCTTTGCAGTGGCTTATTAATGACTCATTGCCAAATTGGATTGATATTTTTAAGCCTGTGCATACCACAAGTGCTGTTGTACAAGTTGAAATATAGTTTGTTGCACTATTTCGTAACATTTTATTTTACCATTTTATATTTAAATGCTTATAAATATGGTTTATAACACACTCTAATGCACTGTAGTTGTCGACGTACATAAAGACTTATTATTAACAGCTATAGCTCTTCCTATGAAGAGTTCATAATGGATGTAGGAAGAGTTATAGAATGCTTGCGAATATAGAAAATATACATACAATCACATATAATGTAGTAACTACATTTTTCAAACCCTAATCCTTATAGTTCAAATGGCTTCTACTTTTATTCACTCAATACATGTGTATATGAGTTTCAAATCTGTCACTTTGCAACAAGTAGCATACAAGATGCTAACGAGAGATATCTGTAACGTCAATACAGTAAAAATTGACCTACTTAATGAAGTTGGTTCACTGCTAGCTACAAGTTAGCATCAAACACAACAAAGGTTGTCAGTTGAATGACGTTTTGAGCAAAATGACTGCTAGCTTAGCAACAAGCTAGCTACAATCTTAGCTACAAGCTAGCAATCAAACACAGCAAAGGCTAAATGGCGTTTTAAGCCAACGTTAGCAATCAAACAATCATAGAGAGCTAAAACGTTTTTGAAATGATTTGCATCTTCTGTTATTGTTTATAATGACAAAAAGTTTATTATTTTATGGATTTTACAAATTTCAGTATGACACATTATTCTGTAAACTATTATTTGTCCACAACTGTATCTGAATTGTAAACTGGGCGATTCCAATCAAACCAGTCAGTTTAGTTTGTCTAACGCTGTTTTAGACCTAATCTAGATCAGCATTTGGCATTTGAATAGATCTGACTCTATCTACACATAAGCATAATCCTAAACCAGTGTAGCAGTGTTCTGGACAGGTGTAGTTTTAACTGGCAGGAAGGCACTCTAGTTCTTAAGCCATAACTAATTGAGCTCCAAAGCCTACAAACCCTCAGAAATAATCCTGCTATCTTCCTATAGCGTCCAGAACCTTTGATGAAAGTCCATTGAGATCAAGGGGATCTGTCAAGTGCTTTCCAATTTTCCCAACGTAATATAACAGAGAGCCGTCCTTCAAAGGAGCCGTCTCGTGGTACTATATTCTCTGAGTTCAATTTCAACAGTTCTACATCAACAGCGTAGATTCCTGCCATATGGCAGGGGCTTTGCCTTTGCCCCATGGCAGCTTTCTCCTTTGGGTAGAATTCCAGTTCGGAGGTAATCAGCACATCCACACACAGCTTTGGCAGAGCTTCATAAAAAGCCCCATGACTTTCATGTCAATAGTGTGCCAATAAATTGTTCATGGAACAAAATTAAGTGTCATGACAGTTATGACTGCCAACATTGTGTGTGACAGCTGAGCTGACTCTTGGGAGGTGGAAAATGCTAATCAGGAGCAATCTTGCATGGAATTGCCACCATGGCCTCTTGTAACATAATGTATTACACAATGCTTTTTTTCCCTAAGTCTCTAAGTTATATTTTAAGGAATGAAATCATGCTTAAAAGTCCATGATGTGAAGGATTATAGAGTACATAGGAGGCCAGTCTTGATTTTTTTCAATCCGAGATGAAATCATGCTAATTAATCTTAACACTGGCTTTGAACAAACCAGCCAAGAGGAGAAAACACTGAGCCATTAGCACAGACAGGTAACTCTGATTGGACAGTTTACGGGATGTCATTGTGCATAGTCGGTGCACAGATGCTGCATATCAGCACAACATAACACACTTACTATAAAGGTTTTTATTTACTTTCAGTTATCTGAAAATTGTGCAGTTGTCAGGCAGCTATGAAGTGATTGGTTATCACAAAGCTCATGAAAAGATGACTGATTGTGGTAATCAGTCCAGACTGCAACTCAATCTTGTATGACGAATAAGGACAAACAGGCAGAAACAGAACGTAAAAGGTGTCTTTTAAAAATGTTTTACCATGGTCATGGCTATATAAGAACAGTCCATATGCATATCCCTGACAGTTTCACATATCTGTTATACAATTTGTGCTTGTTCTGCTTTGCTTCCACATCACAAACAAACTGTACCTTTTGAACGCACCAAGAACCTCCTTTTCAGACCAGTCTTCGTCTGGTTGGTTAGTCCGCACGAGAGTTTGATTGACAGCTTTCACATCAGCCTTAACAAACAAACTTAAAGGGTAATGCAACAGAGGTCCTGATACAATATAAAAATGTGATTCTGCTGTAAATGAACTGTCAGCGATCTAGCCTATGGTTAGATCAACAATGCAAGCTCTACCCTTAAAATGTGTTGGAGGGAAGGAAACAGGAAGGCTAGCACTATGACTAGGATCAAGAATCAAGAGTCTATAAAAGGGGGTGGCAAGCTTACCTGGGCCCTTCCTCCTGCACTGTGACTCACTCCGCGAGCTTAAACCAGCTTTTGTTTAGTGTTCGATTTGATGTCCCATGTCACAGAGACACTTAGACACATCAGCCAATAAATAAGATTCCAATCACCTGCATGTCTGTGGATACAGAAAAAGGGACTATTCTAGTCTTAAAAGTTCTAAACAAAGACACTGCTTATTGAGCCAACCACTGTTTTTCACTTAGATTCTGAACAGGCCGTTTTATGTGAGATTTCTGCTGTATTAGCGGGGGAACGGACTACTATAGGAACCATTCTGCATGAGTGTTTCCTGTGCAGGAGGTAGCATAAAACGATGGGCCTTCTAGAAAGATATTCTCTATGGGGCCACATCCCAAGCTTTTCATTCTTACATCTTTTTAGGCCCTCCTCACATGAGGGCCCTGGGTACTACTCAGTCCCCTTTCCTCCCCCAGTCCGACAACACTGTTCCTGTGTGGCTTAGAGAGTTGAAGGTGCAGATGTAATTTGGCTTTAAAAAATACACTGTATCAACATTGTCTGTACTATGTGAAAAACAGGTACACATTTGTGCATTCATAAATTGTCCAGCTTTAGCTTGAATATATATGTATATGTGTGTGTGTCAACACACCACACGTGTAAGCGTCGCATGTAGCAGCTTAGCGCAGCCATTTGTGTAACGACACCCATGTTACCCAATCTGCCCGGCCACAAGTGGGTTGGCCTGCCCGCCGCAGCGATATATTTGGCGTCATCTCTATTTCTTGTGCGATACGCAGGCGTATTTGTCAAGCCAGGCAGGTAATAACATACAGGAAGACCACAGTGTATTTCACTAAAATAAACCCATTTCTAAATATAAACCACCAAGGTTTGCGGTGATTTTGGCTGTCTTGACTTCTAACAGCAAGACACATGATCAGGCACATGGAGAGAGAGAGAGGGACACACACACACACACACACACAAACACTCTCACATATGTGATACAATTACATATATGATCCCCACTTATTCTATCTCTTTCTATGAGAGAGAGAGAGAGAGAGAGAAAGAGAGAGAGAGAGACAGAGAGAGAGAGAGAGAGAGAGAGAGAGAGAGAGAGAGAGAGAACATTTCCTATGTACATGTCCTAAAAGTGAAGACTCAAGAACCAAGTATTTCCATAAAGAGTTAGGGAAAGATGTAAGCAAGGCATGGCTAGCAGCTAAATATGTCTTCTCCTGCCACAGTACAAGGCAAAATAAATAGAGAATTTTGTTTATTAATCATTTTTATTTTACTATTCTTTTTTTACTGATTCAAAGTACCCTTTGAGGGACATGCACATAATTTCTTTAGTATCTACAATTATATGATAAGTATCCTGTTTACTTGCATTATTGTATCAGATGTATTTACTTCTTGTTGTTGTTTACATGTATGTTTGTTCTTATGCTTTGGCAACACAGATGGATTTTTTTGTCATGCCAACCAACAAAGCAACATGGAATTGAAATTGTAATTGAAATTGAGAGAGAGAGAGAGAGAGAGAGAGAGAGAGAGAAAAGCAACCTGCTGGGTTACCTTACTGTTCTGTGTTATAAGTACTTTACGTGTAAAACAGCTTGAAGTGCTTTCTGTGCCATGTTGGGTTGATCTACATAAATTGCCTTCATATTTTCCAGCCATTCTTCGTTCTTCGTCCACTTATCCATTATCAGGTAGCGGGGGCAGCAGCGCCAGCAGGGGACCCCAAACTTCCCTTTCTCGAGCCACATTAGCTCCGACTGGGGGATCCCAAGGCGTTCCCAGGCCAGGTTGGAGATATAATCCCTTCACCTAGTCCTGGGTCTTCCCCAAGGCCTCCTCCCAGCTGGACGTGAATGGAACACCTAGGCGCCCAAGAGGCATCCTTCCCATTTAGTCTGGGTCTGTGCATTTGATATGTTTTGGTAACAAAGGCGTAACAGTTACGCTAACTCGTTTTATCATATCACTTAATTTTCAAGGCTGTTTCAAATAAATACCTTAATGCTTATTAACATTTGAAATGAAAGCTGAGTTTCCCACAGGAGTAAGTAGCCCAGATCATAGGTTGATGTGCAGCTCTCTAGATACCTCAGCATGCCCACAGTCAGGGAGAAGCCTTGAATTTACCCCGTGCTTGTGTCAGGGTTTTGTAGAAGACACATTCTGAAGGCAGTGAGATCTTTGATATTTAAAACGCAGCTGTGCTTTTAGCCGTCTGTGGATTTATGTTCAGTGTTGATTAATGCCACTCAGGGGGAACTTGACTTCATGGTCAAGCTGGCGTTGAACAATTTCCAGATATGTTCAGTATAAGGATTGTATTATTATATTTGACACATTCAAGGTAGGGTTTCACCACGGGCTCTTCCACTTCAATTCAATTCAATTCAATTCAATTTTATTTATAGTATCAATTCATAACAAGAGTTATCTCAAGACACTGTACAGATAGACCACACTCCAGAATTTACAAGGACCCAACAGTTCTAGTAGTCTCCTCCAGAGCAAGCAACAGTGCAACAGTCTCTGTGATTCCTTCTACCTGCTAATTAAAACGTATTTGTTACACTGTGGCAATGTCATTATTACCTATGATTAGACTCGAGGTGGATCCTCTAATCTAGATCGTTTGGGTTTTAATTAAATGCAGTTGAATTAATTGGCAGCATCCAGTTAAACCAATGCCCAGTTCAAATGACCATTTTACTGTTGATTGACTTAACATAACAAGACAATATCAACACATTGAGTGGTGGAAACCATCTCCTGTTTCCACAGTGGTCCGATGTTTGGCTTTTTTTCCAAACAATAGCATAAGATGCACATTTCCAAAAAGCAGCGGTTCATCAGCTGATCATTAAAAAATGAGAGTTTATCACAGAGGTCACAATTACCCAATGACAGAGGAGACTGCATCTGGCTCATGGACACAATGCAGCAAAGGGTATAAAACATATACAATGCCCCTGAACAGTGAGTGTTCTAAAAGCTGCATGAGTGAATAAAAGAAAAGACTTCTCCTCATGTTGAGGGATAGAGAGTCAAAGCAGACACGGCAACATACATAAGATAGTCCCTTCTGCTCATGCCTTAGTGAGACAGTGTGATTTCTCCAAGTAGAGCAGTTGGCTCCCTAAAAACACAACTTTTGCAAAAGACAATCAGATGTTGTGGCCTAACTGGGAAATAGGATTGGTGAGAGACAGGGAAGCACACAGAGTTTCTGTTTCTTAGGTTTAAATTGTGCAAGATATTTTATTTATTAGTAATGCTTTGTAATGCTGTTGTAAAGCATTTTTTTAAAGATACATGACTTGAAAGATTTTTTGTGTTGGCGCATCAAGTGCCATTACTAAAGCAAAGTGTGTTTAGCTAAATAAAATGCAAAGTTTAATATATTTTTGCATGTAAAGAAATTATAGATCTGTGGACCTGGACTGAAATAAAGTTCAGTTAGATCATTGTGTTGCGACCTAGAAGAATTTTATGATTTCAAAATTTCCTAGAACATGGATTTGCATAGAAATCTTTAGGAAAATCGCAATTTTTATATTTATTTTGATAAATTCTTCTGATTAGTGGAGAGCCGAGCCAAGTGAAGGCAACGTAAGCCATATCGCTGATGTTGGGAGATGTGTTGTGTAACAAGATAATTTCAACAAAACTGGCAAAAAAAAGTTGCAAAAGAGAAGACAGAGTCTGTTTTAAGTGTGTTACAATTGCTCTCAGTACGTGAATCAGCAAAAGGAGCAAAAAAGGCAGCAGGGCCACCAGAGGACTAAGTGAAGGAAATATAAAACTACACGTTCTAGTAAAGTCCAATAATCACCCTTTAAATATCAAACTTGCAAATATCATCAAACAGTATGGGATGGATAAGATAATTTGTTTATTAGTCCCCAGTGGGGAAATTACTGCACTACACTCTGTGTACACACTTTTGTTATTACTCACACAGACAAAGGCCTGAAATACACACACATGCTCAGGACCTATACATGCACTATACGTGGAGAGATGTCAGAGTGAGTGGGCTGCCAGCTGAACCAGCACCCTGGAGCGGTCGGGGGGGTATGGTGCCTTGCTCAAGGGCACCTGGCAGTGCCCAGGAGGTGAACTGGCATCTCTCCAGCCACCAATCCACGCTCCCAACTTGTTGGGTCCATACAGGGGATTTGAACCAATGACCCTCCGGTTCCTAACCCAACTCCCTATGGACTGAGCTACTGCCACCCCCAAAATATATAAAAGAGGATATAAAAAGGATATATAAAAGCAAGCCCATGTTGGCCGATTAGGTACAGTAGTTAATGAACTATTAGGGTAATAAAAAAAGTCAAACAGGCAAGCAGTGTGGCCATGGTTCATGCTTGGTTTCCTTCACTGATTAACACTGAAAGCTGCGAGGAGTGTGATGGATTGTCTCTGATTCCCGGCCTTTTAACACTCTTAGAATGTGTTTAACCTGTGCAGATACGGTATCCTGTACACGTAGATGAAGCAAATAGCCTAATGGGACTCACCTAATGCAGTACATACCACCCAAGAGGTTGTATTCATTCATAAAATTAATCCAGCTTTGCGTCGGATTCATAAGAATGGACTCCAGTACCAGTTCATGTCTATAACACGATTGGGCCAACTGTGCATCTGTAAAACCTCACTCGTCCCCAGAATGGGATTCATTTCCCGATAAGACAAAACTGTGTGTGAGAAATTTATAAAGGTGTCTATAATATAAACAGCTTTACCCATGGGTCTGTGCAATAATAGAAATATAGGCATCTGCTGATATTTAACTCTAGTTTGCTCAGGGCACTATGGCCAGCTTTAGTATTGAAAAAATGACAAGATTGACAATTATCTTTCTGGCTTGCATGGAGTTAACTGAGCAGGAAATGAGCTGGATTTACCTGCTTTGTAATGTCAAGTGAGTTTGACAATCTTGACACTGTTGTTACTTCCATCAAATTGATATTACAACTTATTAATTTTACTAAAATAACATTTAAAGAAAATCCAAAATGAAACAAAACTACTCCTAAAGCAACACAGCCCCGGCACAATGTTGTTGTCCATGTTCAAAAGTCACTCAAGGTTATGTCATAAAATTCAGATATTGAGGTTTTCGTTTGGTTTTGGTAACGGTTGCAATGTTCTGAAACATGACAAGACTCACAAAATTTCTTGGCACTGAATGCTTAGACTAATGATATTTCTTTTGAAAAGTACAATCAATGTGGTTACGGTTCAGCATTATCTCTTGAACAAATTAATAGATTTCAGATGTTATCTCCTTTTGACCTCTGCTAATCTATGTTGATCATTTTTAACATTTTACACACTAAATGATGAACAATAAATGGAGAATACAACCAGCAGCTGCAGTGCAGTCTGTACTGTATTGATCTTTCTTTCTCAGCCTCCATTCTTACTTCTAGGTTACTGCCGCCCCCTTATCAACTTATACACTGATGCTAGGCCCTCTTGCATAACGGATTGATTTTTCTTCTATGCAGTTCTGCGGCAAATGACATTCAAGAACTGACACCTCTAATAAGGTTTCCTGGGACACAGTTTATTTAAGTAATAGCCTGAATAAGACTGCAGGTGCCACTCTGCAAATTAAATATGCTTCACTCTCCCCTCATTAAGAGCTTGAGTGATATTTTTATTTAAGGTTAAACTAAATACCAACAACTCCAAGAACTGAGAAAAGACAGCCTATAAAAAAATACCACTATACACTAAACCTTTCCTTATCAGTAACCAGCACCATCTGCTTTTTATGATGCTCTTTTATTTTATTTCACCTCGCTTCTGACACACAGGAAAGAAAAAATGGATAAAAAGACACATACGACAGCATCAATGCCTACGTGCAACTATGTTGAGAATGCAAGTTGTTTCCATGAACCATTCGTACCTATAGATATGAAAATTAAAGCACTTTCATTTGTATGTATTCCATGTATTTAAGTGTTGGTGTGTAATGACGCTCTGGACCGCGTAGGTGTTTGGGGTGGATGGGTATTGTGTCCTGTTAGTTCATGTATATATTTCATTTATATTCTGTATGTGTGCTGTTTGTCTGATATCTTGCTGCTCGTACACTAGAATTTCCCATTTCTTCCCATCTAGCCATAAAACAATGGGCTTTGAAGCTGGGAAGTGGAGGTTGTGTCCTGTGTAAAAAAAACAAGACTTTCGCAAAGGACCTTTGCGTGTTTTCATCTGAACCACAATCTTTTTCTACTCTTAGCTAGTTGGTTTGGTGTCTAAATGTGACTTTCGTAGCTGCAGGACACTCACTTTTTGTTGGCTAAAATCAACTGTAAAAGCCGCCAAACTTAACTGTCATGTGACCGGTTGCCACATGATCAGCTGGCGTACAAATTGGTGTGCATTCATTTTTGTCCGATATGAAACAAACCCGTTCATGAGAATGCGTGACTAAAGGAGTCTAAAAATGGTCAACGCATTGTCATTATGTTGTATTAATCAACAACCATTGATTTATTTTCTATAATTGTATATGTTATCATATTAAGTTCAGTTTCAATTAATCGGCTAATTTAAACATCTTGAAATAATAGAAATTAAGAAGCAACGTACAGTACATACCATGTTTTTATTTTGTATTTGTTCCATACCAGGCTGCATCTGGTTTGGATCTGGAGTCAGTAATCATCTATGGGATTTCATATCTTCCTAATAGTTTTATTTCATTTGGTTTGACCACTGAAATATTATGAGGAGCCATCCACTTTAGAATTGTGCGCCAATCTTGCTTTTCTTGTATCTCAAAATGGTGCATGGAAGATCAAAGACACTGCTGTGCCTATAGGATGGAATAAACAGATCTATATTGAATCTTTTCAATTGCACTCTCAAGGACAAATATGGCTTTCGTGAGGGATTCACCCTGGATGAGTGTGAGTTCTCTCAGGCTGTACCGGAGCTCTCACATGGGGAGCAATACCCTAAACCAGGAAAAAACGGAAAAAGTCCTTGATTTTGAACGAGATGTTGATTGGATCAGACAGAATCTTTGGCAACCAGTTTAGCCACGCTTGAATTAGCCAAGGTCATTCCACTTGAGACATCCCAGAATGCATCTACGACCGGCTCGCCTTTTCTTTAGTTTCTATTTGGAAATGCCATGTTGCCCCTGCATCTGCAACCGACTACACTTGTCTGAGACTTCATTGTAATGATAGAGCATGTCAGTCTTACACCTTAACAGCAACAATTCATCAGGACCGGCAAAACCTCTAAGTGCCATTCACTTCCTGACAAATGGGGCATAGAATAGGTGTAGGGTTTAATTTCCTTCTCCAGTGCCATGCAATTAGGGTAATATCAGTATGATGAATGTTATCACATTTTTCTATTTATCTGCATGACTCCGGTGTTCCTTATAGGGTCAAATATAGATTTGCACCTACAATATGCTTTCCTTTTATCTCAATTTATTTTAAACTACATTAGTAAGTGTTAGTTTGAATGTAATCACACAAAGATCCTGAATAAGGGCACAGTGTGTGAACATGCTTGATTTTTACCAGCCTGTGTTAGTGTGAGCGGGGCCATGTCCGGACATTTTGCTGGTGTCACACTAATGCGATTGACATTACAATATTTTACAACAATTATAATAATTGAATGATACTTTAGTTCAATTTGGCTCTTCCACTTCACTCAACCTTCGGTTTATAACATGCCATCTGAAAACACATTTACAGTGTCTGACTTCTGAATGTTCTGTCAGGTGCATTTTAATTGTATTTCTTTTCCCTATATTTTACAATTTGTAGTGCACACTCTAGGCCTGCATTGCAATTAAGGCATAAGTGAATCAGCACGAGACATCCAGAATTTTGAATTTTTTTTCATTTAAGGTTGTAAATCATCATTTACTGTGTTTCATTTTATTTTATTGTTCAACTAGTACAGGAAGTGAAGCTGCAGGCAGTGATAAGCCCTTCCACCTCGCTGCATGTCTGGCGACACGCCAGAGGAAGCTGACTTGCATTTGTACAAAACCATACACACAAGTTAGACTTTATTTTCTGCGTGGAGTGTGTGGCATTGGAAATTATGTTTTGCAAGTTGTGTCCCACTTCCTGTGTCCACAGACAAATGGTGTATGAAAGGGCGTGGCTAAATCATAGTGGACGGAGCAAACCGTCACAAGTGAAATAAGGAAATATAAAAAGGAAATAAGGAGCTCCTGCAAGAGACAAATGGTTAGTTAGTTAGTGAAGGGGACGTGATTACAGCATAAGAGGCGGGGTAAACCACAACCAACATAAAAGGAGCTGATGAGTGCAAAGATGCCCACAACAATCTACGTCAAACGGTTCATGAGTTATGAAATGGGGCATGGCTAAAGTACAGGCGGCGCCATGCATTACGTTGCTCTATATCAAGCATAGACCACACATTGTACAATCCATGTGTTTGTCATTTAGGTTCCTATTTCCAGCAGGTGGAACTTTGACTGGGAGTCAACATTGGCATGTAGATGTCTTTAGGCAGGGGATTGTATCAATCATCTAAGGTTTGGAACAGACTGGACAATGTAGAGTCGGTAACACTTCATAATAACCATCATTAATAGTATGGTATGGTATAATTAATAAAATAGTAGTGCTGTTAATTAACAGTTTATTGACACACACATCATATCCCTCATATACCATATGAGGTATTGGGTAATGATACAAAATGTTTGTAAGCCTCGAAGAAACCATTTTTAAAAGCTCTAGAAACATTACATTGAATGATGGACCAGATATTCCTAACACTTTGTTAAGGGTTACTAGTTGGTTTGGAAACCATCTATGGTGATTTCTGGTTTCTGTTGGGTATGCACCATTAGCCCCTCTAATATGTGATGATTATTTCGGCAGAATAATAATAATCCTATCAATTTCTACAGGGCCTTCCCTGACTCTCATTGCTGGTGCCCTGGCTCTACATACTCAAGTTGTGGACAGACCTGCTGCACATTGCCCAGTTATGCATCTTGGATCATATTACATTGTGTTTGGAACACAAATAAAATGGGAATTTGAATGCATACATACGTATGCCGAATGTTGAGTGGATGAACTGCATGTTCAATAAGCAGCAGCCTGCAGTTTTAATTAATAATACAACAGCAGGCGAGCGTCTGTCTGATTCTTCTCAGCATCAGGTGTTCAGTGCAGTGGGTGTATTTTCAATGTAATGTTGTAATGGGCATTGGCTGTCACCTTGGCAGACCTGTAAAGGTAGACGGGATATCTGAAATAATTTTAAAGAAATAGACCTAGCCTAAAAAAGGGCCTGAGTGTAGAAGTTCTCTAGGGTACAGGATTGTCCACATGTGTGTTAGCATTAAGGAAGTTGTTCAACCCAGCTGATTTGGCCTTTAATGTCTCTCAACTGAAAAGTTGGAATGTGAATGTGTCGACATCTGCTTCTTGTAAACACTGTGCGCCTACATTTAAGAATATCTAACCATGTGTTTGATCTAACTGCGGCTTGTGCCTTTTGGCTGTTGTTCTCAGGATCATAAAATATTATAATTGTTTAAAATGTTTAGCCGAAACTTTATATCATTATAAGTGTAAAGTGTAATAATCTTTTGAAGTCTTAAAACGGTAAGAATCCCTTTAATATTTATTGCAACGCAGCATTTAGTCTCGTATTGCCAGACTTTCCTCCACAGCGTTTCGGAGGAAGGTCTTGCCTAGTCCACACAATAGTTTTCATGAAAGCTCTCTTAGATTTCCGGTCAAAATCTATTTAAAAATGATAGAGTATGATCTAATGCTCCTTGCACCCTTTAAACTATTGGTTCTTTCTGCTAAACATATAATAATATAGTCATAGAGCAGTCAAAAGTCTACGCGGTCCTCCTGGGGATATTTCACGTCACATTTGACATAAAAAAGAGTAGGCAGCAATATAGATTATATGTCCAGACTTGCCGGTGGTTGTTCATTCTTATGCAGTGTATGTTAGCAGAAAAAAGCTTACTACAGGGAACTGCATGATCTGTGTGGCCTCTGTGGCGTCCTTAAAGACAGAGGCCAAAGGTGAAGCTTGGCAGGGCATCACTCTGTCCCATTCCATCTGCGTTGCCACTGTTTATGCGGTCCACGTTACCAAGCCCAGGACATGCTGCTGTAGTCCTTTGCACCTTTAACTGGCTCAGAGCAAATTACAGACGTAGTCCGTAATAACAGGATTTAAAGTGCAATTTTCATTTTTTTCAAGCTGGACCCTCTTCTCTAGGTGACTAATGTAAACACAAATCTTTTAAATTGGTCCAGTATCGAGCCAGAACAATGCAACCAGCAGCTGCTTTTTAATCCTGTGGGGCAAGTCAAAGACTAAGATCCTTTAGAAACAGCTCCAAATCCCAACCATCAAACACACCAGTCTTTATTCAAATAAACAATACTTTTAGTGTTAACAAAAGGCAAACATATTTACCCATTTAAATTGATTAATTATGTATGTATTTCAACCAAACAAGATTGGTGATTGTTGGAAGAGTGGAATGATGAACCAAGGTGGCTTCTCATAATTTTATTTTGTTTCTGTTGACTTTAAATGAAGTGAGTTTTACGGTGATAAATAACACCATAGCGTCAGGTGAGTTTGGCGACAGCGAATTCCTTGAAACGAATACCATGTGTTTACATGTGATAAACATGTGTTATATTGATTCCACAGGAGTTCCTCAAATCAGAAATAACTGTTGAATTCCTTAAGGGACCCAGAGCGTTGCTGTTAAAGTAGGTTTAGAAAAAGTTTGTACATGCACTCATTTAACATTGACAAATTTTACCAATCCTATTTTGAAATCCCATATCCTGCTTTCCCCCAAACATTAATCTACATTAGAAACATGTTGTCCTGGAAACGTTTTTGCCAAATCACAACAGTGACACTCATTTTCTTGCAAAGGAATAGATGTCGATGCATAAGCACCTACATATACGGTCCATCTAGTGAGAACATGCTTGAATGGTCTCTCGCAAAAGACTGAGCTTGATTGACTCTGACCCCTAGCTTTTTAACATGGCAACTTGTCAGTTTGTCCAGTCGTTGATAAGAGACAGCAAATCCGTCCTCTCTAAGAACGCCAGCGTCAGTCCCTATATTCGCTGAGCCCTACAAACTGTCAGTAGATAGCGGCATTTCAAATGACAGCCGCTTATCTAAGCAAGCTTCAGTGCATTTGCCAAGGGTGGAATTGGTGATACACCAACCACATTACTGTTGGAGGTTCAGCATCCTTACTCAGTCTTAAGGCTCCTTTTAGTCCAAACATGGGTTTGCCCTTTAGTTAGGTTTTTTAAATAGGTTGTGGGAACCCCATAGTGTCTCCTGTTAATATGCATTATGTATTGCACAATACACCGTAAGTATCCATCACTGAGAGCAAAAGATGCTCTTTGAAGATCAAATAAATTTTAAGAGTAATGAGATCGGAGGAGGAAAATATCTTTACAACACATTTTAAATGCTAATGGGAGACAAAAAATGTTTTTTATCTCACTGTCCCAGTAAGCAACCGTTCCCAATTACATTGGAATGTTCTACTGGACTTTTGTTATTAATGCAATATCTGTGTACATGAAATTAGCTCACATCTTAAGATGCCTCTGCAAAAACATTGGAGGGAAAAAAAGCAAAATAATTACTACTGGGTGTAGTGCATCCAATTAATGTCAATTAGGGCTAATTTGACAACTACTCCTGACAGCCTGTTCACTGAATTTACTCATCTGAAACAGGAAGAACTAATTACAGGTGATTCGGATTGTAATTCAAATCCAAAACATGTATTCATTTCAATTATTATGCAGCAGCACCCAATTCACAGTGGACGTTAATGAATAATACTGCAAAGGTAAGAAATATATGGTCTTTTGTTTCCTATTTTTATTCTAGATATTATACTGTAATGTTGAGCAGGGTATTCCACTCTTGTCCTGGAGCCCCTTCGGGAAGACAATAAATTGTTTACATATCGAATGCATGGCATGTTATGGCCTGGATTTGTCAAGGTTGGAAGTTAAGGGATGAGACAACTAAAATAAAAGAAAAGGCAAAGAAAGTACGTCTCAGGGCATCTTCACACCTGTAGTTTGTTTGCTCTGGTCTGAATCAGTTGATGTGTAAAGTGTGTGTGTGTGTGTGTGTGTGTGTGTGTGTGTGTGTGTGTGTGTGTGTGTGTGTGTGTGTGTCACGGGGTGTGTGTCAAAGGGTCACGGTTCAAGTCCCCGTACGGACCAAAGTACATAGTGTGGATTGGTAACTGGGCACTGCCAGGTCTCCCCCCCCCCCCGGCAGCCCACACTCTCCATTTGTGCATAAATAGGTCCTGAGTGAAGTGTATTGAAGTGTGTAGTGATTACTAACAAATCATTGTAAATTGTAATTTCCCCACTGGAGATGAATAAGCAGTATAAATTAAAATAATAATACATTAATCACAAGGTTGGTAGTTTGAACCCAGGTTCATCAAGCCACAAGAAAAAGTGAACTGAACTCCAAGTTGCCCCCTGGATGCTGTATAAGCTTTCCACTGCTGCTAATATTAGAATGGGTAAAGACTGCAGAAATAAAATGTCACTACATTAATGTTATACTACTGTAAAATTAAGTATTCTTTCAGCTGTATCAATTATCATTTCACATTTTCTATGTAGTCCGTGTTCATTTTCAGTATGCGCTGTGTCTTTGTGTTGCTGTATGCTGTAGTCTTCTTTAGTTAGAGGGCCTACTTAGTGTTTCCTGTGAAAGGACAGCACATTACACCAGAGCACAAGGGATACCATATAGCCTATATGTATACGGCAGGAATGGGATAAAGTGGATGTTTCTACAAGATTGTTGACTGGTTGTTGAATTGTAAAGAATCATTTTGATAGGATAGTAAGATATTCATGTTTGGCTGTATTCCAACAGACAGAAGTTCTTTGTCTCTAAAACAGTATACAATCAATGTGCACACATTGTTCTTGGGGAGCTTCTTGGGAAAACTGAACTGATAAGACTTGGTGACTTTTCCTCTGTAATTAATTCCATAAACTATTTGCAATTATCACCTTTAACCATCTCTGTGTTATCTGTGCTTTTGTGTTCAATATTTTAGTATCAATTTGAGCCAAGAAAATCTCCATAACAATACTTAGAATTTTTTTTTATAAACATGGAGCAATTTCCGCTCGGTTCGGTTTCATTTCACACTTAGAAAAATCCAAGCGAACCAAAATGCAACACTATAACCATGCACTCCTCTTATTGGTCTGATGTTCCTGGGGTGGGAGCAAGACTGTACTGGACGTCTCCATGTTCAAACCAAGGGGGTAAGCCTCTCCTCTATAAGGGCAGCTGTGGCTCAGTGGTAGAGCGGTTGCCTGACAATTAGAAGGTTGGTGTTTCGGTCCCCGCCCCTGCAGTCATTGTCGAAGTGTCCTTGGGCAAGACACTGAACCCTGAGTTGCCCCCCGGTGCTGCGCATCGGAGTGTGAATGTGTGTGCATGTTTATCTGATGAGCAGGTGGCACCTTGTACGGCAGCCCCAGCCACAGTGTATGAATGTGTGTGAATGGTGAATGTTCCCTGTAGATGTAAAAGCGCTTTGAGCAGTTGTTAAGACTGGGAAAGCGCTATATAAATACAGCACATTTACATTTATAAGCGTAGCTCCCCGGCGCCATTTTAATGCTACAAAGCCATCACCTGCAGTTAGCATCCCATTGACTGCCATTCATTTTGGCGCCACATTGACAGTGAATAACTTTACATCTGAAGCATTTAAATGCTCTATATGTCCGTTGTTTATTTCTAAAGAAACACGACAATGTATAAAAGGCTGGATTACCTTGTAGCTCACATTATGGCTCCGTAGCAGACGTTTTGGTAAAAATAGGCTAACGTTTGCGTCACAACCAAGTGACTTATTGTCGCAGAGTTGACAAATTACCATATTGTCAGGAGAAGCACACAGACTGTTTCAACTTACATTATCTGTTTAGGTTTAATTACTAACGTTAACTAGCATGTTTGTTAGCAGTAATTACCCTGTGTCTATGTCATCTCCTTACATATACCTACGCTCTCCGTCTCTGCTGATTGGGAATGATTAAGAATTCTCTTGGCATAGATACCAGAAGATGTACAACTTTCAGACAGGTTACCCATGTCACGACTACGTCGTCAAGCTCAGTTGGAGGCTGCGCAGTAACATTCAGCCATCACCGGAAAAGACCTTCTATTTTCCTTCACTGGTCTCCGTCCAGAACAACGGGATCTGTCGGTCCACTTCTCAACTGTCTATGGGTCAAACCAGCTCATTTAAGTGAAAGCATTTTTCTGACACGGCTTTGCGAGCAACATTACTACGCTTGCACAGAGACGTTGCTTTGTGCTTTGACCACAGAGATGCGAGTGACGGCCAGCTTGAATGCAGTCTGATTCTGTAAGAGAAGCATTAGAGCCGTTCAGCTCAGACTTGCTCAATACTCATTGTTGAGGTGGTTCGAGATTGGATCACATTCTCACCACAAACAAACCGCTCCAGAGTTGGTTTGATGTTGGTTTGATAGGTACCGAGACCAACTCATCAAGCAGATCTCGAGACGCTCGTTTGGTCCACTTTTGGTGCACATCCGAGTGGGATTGCAGCAATCGCACATGCCCAAGCAAACTGCACCAAGGGGAAAAGCAAACTTTTTCGTGTGTTTCAACACATATAAGTGAAGTAGGTATGAAATCCCCCTTGAAGCATGTTGTTCTGAGGAGGATGCTAAGAGGGCTTCCAAAGAAAACAGTAAGAGCAACACTACGATATTTCTTTAAATCTCTGAATGTTGAAGTCAAAGCTGACCACACTAGTAAAATTCATTGGAGGGCAAACTTTATGACAGTGAGGGATTGTGGATCTTCAAGTCCTTCCTGCTGTGACATTAGTCATCATTGCCAGCTCAGTTGTTTCAGGGTTAGGCAGGATATCCATCATCGGTTGACTGGGGAGACTCTTGTTGAACGAAGGAGGATTGGGATATTTATGGACAAAGGAAGCAAATATCCCAGCTGCCAGTGTTTGGAAGGACCATTGTTGATTTAGATCATTACTGACCTTACTTACTTATGACTAGGGGCTTCTTGCACTCATGTCAAAAGACTTACTGTCAAGGACTCCGTGTCTCTCAGCTGACAGAGAAATATATGTTTATCAAATATACCTGAAGTCGTAATAAATTGTATGTTAAGCAAGAGCCTGTCCCTTTAAGCAAGAGCCTGTACCCTATCCTTCCAACTCATCCTCCAATAAAAACTGATTGACTTTAAACATGGTAATGCAGTTTCCTCATCATAGTGGTTTTAAAAAAATATACATGGTTGGGGTTTAAAAGCATTTGATTTAAACTGAAGCAAATGTCCAATATGGTTATTAAATCTGATTGCTTTCCAATCTAATCAAGCTCAGCTTTCATCATTTCTGACTACAGCTATAAATAATCTGATCTGCAATCATCATTTTAGAAAGAGTATGGTTTTTAGGGACAGACTTATGTTCACAACCAGTAGCTACAAACTAAAAATGATATGTGTTATTTGTGAAAGTTTAAACAGTTATTTAACCCAATAAAATCTTGTTTTTGTTGACCCGCGGCGGCTTAACTGCTCAACTTGTAGAGGGACTGAGGATTCAAATAACCCCTGGTGAATAATGCGGTTATAATAATGGAGGGTGATCATGCACAACAAAACAAAACATGCAATAATTAAATCCCCCTTTCTAAACCATGGATACAAAGCCACTCTGCAAACCATGTCAGAACACATTTATGAACTTCAATCTCCAATGGAGAAAATGTTGAAAATTGAAAAATAATGAAACAGCCCAATGTGGAGAGTGCAGTTCACTCCGAGGTTAAAACAAAATACTTTCACCAAGGAAACGCTTGTTTTGAATGAACGAATGACTCTCACTTTTCCTGGCTAAACTCCACTGCCATGACCCCTGAAAGGACTAACACCTGGCGGTGCCTGTAGCTGGCTCGCTGTCACCTGTTGGCACCAAAACAACTGGCGTTGGTAGCCGGCGTCCGGAGACCTCTGTAGCGGCTAAATACATCCAGCAACTGCTGCTCTGATTTTATTGTTCTATGGAACTATTGGTGAATGGATATGTTCACCTTACAGTGCTTACATAGTTTACAATACTTATATATTAGGTATATAATATTTGGTCTATTGGTGAATAAGCCTATGTCACTTTGAGGGGGTTTTGAGTTAAGTTACACTTTAAAGTGATTCTCACTGCTGAAATGCTTTGACACAATTAGCTACATCATTTCCCAAAAAAAGACTGACCACACAGTTGATGGTTGAACTGCTGAACCCCACCAACAGGGTGTTGGCTAAGTGCAGACTTTGCTTTGCTGAGAACATGCTGACCAGACAAAAGACTGTTAATAGATTATTTTTTTTTTTGTGCAGTGATCCAACTGATCGGGATGAGTAGGAGGGGGGGTGTGCTAGCCTCGTTTGGTTTGAAAATGCTTTGTACTTCAACAAGAAGCGCCGTTACCCAACATCGCTTTGAGCACCTTTAAGCATTCACTACAATTGGCACAGAGTAGTGTTTAATCATTAACATATGCTTAGTTAAGCATTATTCCTTAACCCTTGTGTTGTCTTCCCCTTAACCATAAACTTGCCCTTCCAGGTCAAAATTTGTTGTTGTTTCTGATTTATTTGTCACTTTTTCCAGCTTTCAGCATTTTTTAAAAACCTCAGCTGGTTTAATAATAGGTTTTACACTTATTATTGGAATTCATGGTCAACAAAGCTCAGTTATATCAAATGATACACACATTTTTAGTTAACAAGGCAGAAATTATGAATTATTTTGACCAATAGTTAAGATCAGAGGTTGGTGAGTGGATCACAGATGGGTTTATGTCACAGTTTAGTGCTTAACTAACGGTAGTGAATGCTTGACTAATCACTTGTTAAATGATTAACAACCACACAGTACCAATGGTAGTGAATGCTTAACTAATCATTCCTTAATGATTAACCACCAATCAGGACTAATTGTAGTGTACTTTTGTATTTGGATTTATTATAAGGATTCCCATTAGCTGATGCCTAGACAACCAGCTAGTCTTCCTGGGGTCCAAAACAACATTTAATCAGACAACATTAAAACATTTCATGACATAGACAAAGAAGAAAAGAAAACACTTACAACAATACCTGCTGACAGAGAAAGAATAAAAACAACAGAAACCAAGCAAACTAAATAAATATATTGTAAACATGACATTATTAAATATATGACATGACATCATGCAGTAGAGTATATGACATTGCTGACATTACAATAGCACACATATAGAAATAATTTTCCGCCCCATCTATGCTTGGAAAAAGTGAGAAGGGAACAACATCAGTCAGAAATAAAAATAAAACTTGCCACTTTGCAAAGTTACTTGGGTGTGATCTTAAGTCTTTAGTTGATTTGGCCCTCTATGAAAATTCTAAATATATGTATAGACCTGTGATCTTTGGAGGCATTCATCTGTGGGAATGTTGAACACTGTCATCTGGTGTCTTGCTCAAAGTTTGCCTCGCAAATGAAATGGAGTGCAGGTGACTGCATCCTTAGCCTACCTTTCACATGGCATAAGCTAGGAACTACAAAGCAATTATCTGTTTCCCAAATTCCTAGTGAGATTATTATTGTTATCATAATTTTAAAACCTCAGTTAAAATAGTAAGCGTGAGCCTCCTTCTAGATGGAGACCTTATATACTTGTAATTACATGTGTGATAATGTGAGCCACACCTCAGCTGAGGAACTCTTCTTCCGTTATGCTTAAATTCACTCAATGTTTTTCTTAACAGTTTTCAGATACAGCCGAGATATTTTTAGATCTGCAGACATTTCACAAACACATGAAGTATCACAAGGTGAAATCATAACCGTATTTGAAGTCAAGGATACAACTTGAAACCACTGCACACTGTGGCTGTTATTAAGCAAGTAGAACCGACAGCCAACGGTGTGGTCATCCATCAAGTTGTATTCGGAGAGCTATCTAACCCTTTCAAAGAGGCCTGGATAAGTTCACACAGCCTTTGCAATCAGTTTATCCAAACTGCCTCTATATTTTACTGACATCCTTGTAACAAAGTGTTAGGTAGATGGTCATTGCTCAAAAGGGAGTGTGATAAAACAAAACTCCTACTGGAACACACAACAAGAAACCTTCTTTGACTTAACTAACACTCTACAAAGCACATATTTGGTAAAAAACATGAGAAATTAGATACTTTTTTTTTAAATTCAGCATAACAGAATTGGCATAACAGAAAACGTCTGCTACGGAGCCATAATGTGAGCTACAAGGTAATCCAGCCTTTTATACATTGTCGTGTTTCTTTAGAAATAAACAACGGACATATAGAGCATTTAAATGCTTCAGATGTAAAGTTATTCACTGTCAATGTGGCGCCAAAATGAATGGCAGTCAATGGGATGCTAACTGCAGGTGATGGCTTTGTAGCATTAAAATGGCGCCGGGGAGCTACGCTTATAAATGTAAATGTGCTGTATTTATATAGCGCTTTCCCAGTCTTAATAACATAAGTCTAATATTTATAACAGAAAATTTGTACTTTTTATAGATTTATATTAAATTCCTTCTGAAAAATGCATTTCTAGCCACTCTCTCTTGTGACTCTAGAAAAGGCAATGTCAGTTGGTCGACCCACCATTTTGTATACAGGGAAATGTCTTAATAGCTTTTGGAAGGATTGCTATTAAATGTGCAACAGACATGCATTGTTCCAAGAGGTTTGATCCTCATGACGTTGCTGATCCAATGACTTTTAATATCAACCGGTCTTCCAAACCGTACAACCGTACAACCGTACAAACGTATCGGTCGTTTGTTGTTATAAATTAGTTCCCCTAACGGTGGAAAGAAATACAACCCCCCTCCTAAACCAGAGAATGTAATGATCACGTTGTAAAACATTTACAGTTTGGTTTGGTTCAGGCACAAAGACTACTTAGAGAACTTTAAAATCCAATCTTACTTCACGTCTGGTTACGTACGTCATGCAGAACGTGGCTCAATTTGTTCTGTAAAGTAAAGAAAAACACCTTAACTAACATATTAGATGGCTTGTTACACAGAACCACCTGAGAAACTGTCAGTGCACTTTAAAAAAAACATGGAAGGTGATTGGATGGACCATCTGTCTGTCACGCCCATTATTGATGTTTTGATTTAATAGTTGCAGTTGCCAGTTACTCCTCTCCGGATGCCGGTTGGTCGCGTGAGCTCGTAATATTGCAAGAATCCTGCTGGGGTGCAAGGCAACACAAAATGCGTCCATACACGGAAATTACCTTATTTTCTGATTTGTTCCTTTCATAACTGCTACGACACCACTATAATTACTAACCTGAATATACGGTTTTTGAAACATGAGTGAAACAAGTTTAAAAAAAAGTCAATTTTAAGGTGTCAGCTTCCCGTACAAGAAAACTATCCCTTGTTTCCTGGGATTTATTCATTCATTTTGAAGAATCTGAAATTCATAGCATTTTTCAGATTTATTCAGAATGTCTGCTTTATAACCATTTGACCCTGCAAACAAATAGAAGAACTAAAGCAAGGCAGCACTGACACACTGTTCCTTTGTGTGCTCAGTGCACAAAGAGCACATTAAAGGAGGAGATGGTGTTCAGGGCCACAGAGTTAGAAGATGGAAACAATAACAGGTTTGAAGAACAGCCTTTGTTCTGGGCTCCTGATCATATTATTATAGGCTTTTGCGTTAGCCTTCAACACTCTTTTAAACACCACATTTCAGCGGTCTTTATTCCACTTCCCGAGTCTTTGTGATAAAGGGGCCAACAGCAGAAGAATGGTTTATATTTGTCTTTTCTTTGGCTTTTGATAAGGATGATAAATCCATCCCCTTTGCCTTTTCACTCATCTTTGGTACAGGCATACTGAAAATGGATGGCGCTTTATTGCATTCTTAGCTCTGTAATACCATTCGGTGCAAACACACTGGCCCTAAAAACAGACATGTGAGACTCATGAAATAATTTTTATAACTTTCAAAAGCAATTTTCACAGTATTAAAGAAACAGCTTAATGTTTTTTATTAAATCTACAATTCACAGGGAAGGTAAGAAATACTTAAATGTAGCTAAATCAACTGAGGAGAAAATATGTCATGACTGATTCATTTTTTAAATAGTTCAACCTTTTACAGAATGAATTTAACATGAAGGTTTCCAATCTGCGTAGTCTTTATGCATCTGAAGACATAAAGAAGATATCTTGATCTCGGGAAGGACGTACTCTGCCCCGTGAGAAAATGGAATGGGGAGATAATGAATATTGAATGAGCATATCTGCTTCATGCAATCCTCCCTATTGACCAAATCCCATCGGCACACAAATCATCTGTCTGGTTATGCTGTGTTAATTAAGATCTAGGTTGTGGAATGAATCAAGTAATGCCATTACAAATGTATTCGATCATTGGACTTGCACTATATTATGTGTGAGTTCTTTTACTACAGCGCGATCAGGAATGAAGTGATGATACATAAATGAAATTATAAGATAATCACAATAAAAATGTGGAGTTCTTACACAAGGCCAAATTCACCTGACACAGAGACGGTAAGGAAAATGGCCCTCTTCAATTTTAAAATAAACCAATAGGAATACTAAGTGGAGATAGTAAAGGCTGTCAATGTACTTGTGCGTTGCTGTTTGTGTGGGTGGAATATCGTTTGGGCTTTTATCTGGGGAAATTCTGTAACCCTCTGAGGCTTCTTGGACTTCTGCAGATAAGAAAAATGAGTGAGATTACTCCTCATTTTTCTTCTCAATGCCAACATTTTCCTTTCCATTGCCAGTTGTAATTGTGCCCTCCAGACTTTTACACAGTGAGCGCAGAAATTGGTTGGCCAAAGCAAACAGCCCTGGCTGGATCAAAATGCCACCGTGAGTCATTTGTTGGTGTTGTTTTGACATAAGCAAGCCAGAAAGCAATCACCTTTTATTGAGTTAAGTTAATTAAATATGGAAATGAAAGCAGGAATCTGATCTCAGATCTTAGAGGAAGTCTTAATGTCTACATAATGACTTAATCTGTTTGTTCTAATTGATACTTTGTCAACTGCTGAAACACAATTATCCTTTTTGCAGAAACAAATACTGCAACTCAGACAAAGTCCTCTCTCACTCACTGTTAGATGGGTGAGACCAAGAGATCATAAGAGGTGGGTCAGACATTTCTGTTGGGCATGGGAGTAACTAAGGGTGGTTTCACACCTTTAGTTCGGCAGACTTGGTACGATTCGGGGGCGAAGTTGCAACAATGTTGCATTTTTCACTTGGTACGGTTTGCATTCAGACTGCATTTTGTCAGACGCACCAAACACTGCAAACAACTGACACACAGTTTAAATGGTCACTGGTCTATTTAAGAATATCCAAGTGAAACATCTTGGGTTTTCTGGTTTTGGTTTAAGCCCTATTTGCATTCGATTAGTATCATCTGGGGACCTCGTGTGTCACACACACACACACACACACACACACACACACACACACACAAAAACATCAGAGTTTTGTGTGGCGCATTCGCAAGGGATAAGCAACGACTGCTTTTACTTTCATTTACTAAACCTGTGTCCTGAGAGTTGGGTACCCAGAGGTGAGCGAAGGACAGCCGTAGAGCAGCATGGACACTTGGGGTTCCGTTTCTTTTTGTGGCTGAGAGAGGCGCAAAAGAGGCACATACCTTATTCCCTGCGGCGGTGGTGCCCACGCAGCATCACCACCAGCCCTCAGACGAAGCCATGGGGAGCGCATCAACTTTAGGACGGAGGTCCCTTGTCCGGTTGGCTTGCTTTCTCACCTGAAGTGAACAGAACTAGTGTACTTGGAAGCAAACCTAGACCCTTGTTTTCAAGCTGAACTGTGTTTGGTTTTATTGTCTGCACTAGAGTTCCCCTCTCGCTTTCCCACCATCCCACCCCCCCCAAACAAATCAGACTATCTCAGGAAACGCTCCAGGGTTTGGGTAAAATGGACCAAACGGCTCAGGTGTGAAAGCAACCTTAACCCTTGTATGGTATTCGGGTCAAATTGATCCATTTCAAATTTTCAAATGGTACAAATATACATTTCTTTATATCTGAAAATCAACGGCCTTACCTTATT
The DNA here is from genome assembly GCF_013103735.1 of Etheostoma cragini. Classification (NCBI taxonomy): domain Eukaryota; kingdom Metazoa; phylum Chordata; class Actinopteri; order Perciformes; family Percidae; genus Etheostoma; species Etheostoma cragini. The sequence continues at coordinate 9,049,377 of NC_048419.1, read as the reverse complement.
TTCTCTGAAGACAATAAAAGGGTTAAATAGTTTGTTGTCTGTCTGACTCCCCAACTTCAGTTGAGGGTTAACATACAGTTAGTTCACTTACTTTGCACATACTTTACACAAGTATGAATTATAGTGTTTGTGTTAACATCTGTGAGTAATAGTCTGCCCTTATTTAATTTAGCAAATAATCAAGACAGAAGCAGAATCTTTATAGCCACTATGAACAAATTGTTTTCCTGACCTGCTGTGAGCAGTTCACATTGATTTTATGATACTTATAATTAGTACGATTTAGTGACTGCCGGTCCTCCGAACAGATCACACACACACACACACACACACACACACACACACACACACACACACACACACAAACACAGAGAGAGCTGCCTCAGGGTGCATAGAAGGTCCTGTGTGAAATTGGCGTGCAGACCCTGACCACTGGCATGTATGTGTGCACAGTACAATGCACACTGCTATTTGTAGTTGAAGGTCAAGCTTAAATTCCATGGCACAGTTTAGTACAAATGCAGTTTGGAATGCCTTGTAACATGAAAACAAAGAGGGTAAAAATGCGTAATTAAATAAGAAAAGGTGGCACAGGTCATATACACTGTATACGGCCTCAGAAAGAACAGTAAGCACACCTATAACAGCAGTGTGAAACTTATTATTTAGTTATTTTAAAAGAAGGCCGGGACGTTGCAGATGGTTGCTTACACAGAATAAATTAATGAATGCCACTTTGTTTTATTTAATGGTGTAAACTCAGTTACAAACTCTGTGTAATGTCCATGAAATGTGTTTTTTTCGATAGAAAGAAAAACAAAAGCACATGTCCTGAGGCATTCAAGTGTGCAAATAGCTTTTTAATTTCTTTCAGCTTTAGAGAGTTTCACTCACCCACACATTCTCAGTATCATTCTCGCAACTTCTTCCACATTGTTCCTTTTAGTTCTCATCCTTATCTCAGCCTCCGACTCAAGCTAGCACAAACCGTTGAGCTCCGGCACAAAAACAATGGGGACGTGATGACCTTTACCCAGCATAAAAGCACAAAAATAAAGGCGCATATTTCTATCTATTAAAAAATGCACAATAGCTTCCAAATGCATTAGCATCCAACTTTTATATTTGTATAGTTATGCAAGTCCAATGGAGCATGATGTGCAAGTGTCCGCATGTTTGTGCCTGCATTATAAATTTATTGCATTTTCCAACACAAAATAATCATAGTAGATCTACCATCAACTTTAACATTTCATTTTGAATCATACTTATGCTTTGCAAAAGCAAACCACTAGGTATTGTATTAGGAAATGGATTAATACAGGGAAGAAGATACGGTGAGGTAAATTTACCCACAGTAAAGTAATCTGCTGTCATCACAAAGCTCAGCAGATAATATGATTAAATATGGAAGTTGAACTTCAAGTAACCTGATGGATCAGTACTGCACACTGTCCTCAGAGTCAGGCACTCAGCTAAAATTTGAAACTGACATTGTGATGCTACCTGGACTGTGTTTTAGAGAGAGAAAAATTCGAACAAAACTGAGCTGACTTGTACTCCAACTACATGTATTAATTAATTCGTTCAATCATTTATTTGACAGCTTCTTAAAACGTACCAGAGTGAGGTTGTTAACTTCTACTAACACAATTAACACTTGCAATGACATTGCATTGCGTATTTCTTTCTTTCTGCACACTGTGTCTTTGCCACACATAATCTCCAAAAAAAATATGTTTTTTCATGACAGGGGGTTATGACATGCAACAAATTCCTCTGGCTGGAATTGAACTGGGGATGTAATTGCAGTATGCTGTATCCTTTTATTCACATACACATGTAAAATAGTGTGCATTGCAATTAATTTCTGTCATTAACATTCAGAATATGCAGAGGTGCAGGGTTTAATTGCTTGCGGCTACCAAGGCGCATAAACACTTCTCTCTGCAACATTACAGTTTAAAAACGATATGCCTTGAAATACAGCATTGAAAAACAGTTCTACAAATTTAAAAAAATCCTTATTTAGGGTACATTTACTCTGTTAGCACTAACACATATTTCATCATTACAGTTTTTTCTGAATGCTTAAGCGCTAATCGTGATTCTTGTAGCACAATTTCTAAAACTATTAATACGTATAG
>NC_048419.1:9038318-9047130 GCF_013103735.1 Etheostoma cragini | reverse complement strand
TTATTTGTGTGTAGAGTTTTGCAAAAATAGCCAATAGTTACAAAAAATGTGCTTAAGCAATCAGAAAAAACTGTAATATCACTTTTGGATTGACTGGCACTGATGTGGAAACAGGATGATTAACTATGTGAAATTGTGCGTAACCTCTCTTTAAATATTCCCTCATCATGTAGATATTTTACCCAACTTTCCCAAACCGCCATCCATATGTCAGTGTCAAATATGATCTGAGTGGTTGATTCATTCTTTCCCAGGGTATTAGTTCCATTTGACTACTATTTGAATGGAAATTGCTCATTCAGATGCCTTCACCTTGAAGTGAGCAGCATCCATCTCGGGGATGACAGTTTCCGCCTAAATAAGCCGCTTCTCTCACGTCAGATTGGACACTGTTATTGTCACCATCTAAATTGTTTATAACCCTAGGGTTAAAGATGGCTATATTTGCGTACATACAAATGAACAATTTAATGTTGATGAGATTGACATTATGGCTGAGATGGCAGCCCTGTTGACACTTTTGTCCCAGATAACCACAGTCTCTGTCTGAGCATCCCAACGGGACTGTGTTCCTTTACTAAAGTGACTTACTTACTAATGAAAGTTTGTGTAAATGACCCATAATATTGTGTTTAAAGAAAAAGGGAATATTGCTTGTTGAGGAAATAAGCTGTGATTGTTTACTGAGGAACACTGCCAGTTCATTGTGCTCTTCATTAGTCTTATCTCTTTGTCCTAAAACGCTCTAAAATCCAATTAGGCTTCCCCCCCTAGGTAACTGTTGAGATGCCATCACAATGCCTTCATTATCCAAACCATTTACAGAGCAACAATCCGAGATTTGATACCATCCAGATTGATTTGGGCTCCATAAAGTTTAAATATACTACTGCAAAGAGATCCTATTTCTTCTCTTTTTCTCTTAACTCAGAAAAAAATGACTGTTGCTTTTATGTATTTCCTTTCATCTTCAATTAAATTTCATTTATATTATCATTTCATAACAAGAGTTATCTTAAGACACTTTACAGATAGAGTAAGTCTAGACCCCACTCTATAATTTACAAGGAGCCAACAATTTAACCAGGTCTCACTACAGTTCTTATAATTGACGTTATTTTATTGAGTTGTGTACACAGACACGTTTATGATTGTTTTTTTGTGATGGTGATATTTCCAACTGTTAGGAACATTCCGGTTCTGAAGAGTTCTTTTCTCTACTCTTGTCTGTGATGTATGCCATATATGGAAACCCGGACATATATTTCAGCTGTTTTTTTCCATTGTTGACAGTAGAAAGTGTAGCTTTATACTCCATTAAAATCTAGTGCTAACTACATGAAGCTACGTACTAAAGTCAGGGAAAGAGCACAGGTGTGGCATGGAGACTTACGGAGATGAGTCAAGAAACAGGCGCTCTAACAGAACGTCTTAGACAGAATTGAACCAGGGATATAATTGCAATATGCTGAATTCCTGTATTTTACATCCACATGTAAAAGAGTGTGCACTTTCACAAACCTAGACCACACTCTATAATTTACGAGGATCCCACAGGGTCTCATTGCGGTTCTTGAAATTGACGTTATTTTATTAATTTGTGTGCACAGACACGTTTCTGTCTGTTTTTTTGTGAAGATGAGATTTCCAACTGTTCTGAACGCTCCGGATGTGAAGAGTTTTTTCTTTTTTTGTAGTGCAGCTTTATTCCATATTACAATTCAGTGCTAACTACATGAAGCTACATACTTAAATCAGGGAAAGCTTATATCTTGGCTGCCGATAGTTTTTTGATAGTTTTTCTCCCAATTAAGGCCCCATTTCTGCTGGAACATGTCAGTTTTTATAATTGACGTATAAGGTCAGTCTCTATGGGCCGTAACGTTACAGAGGCAGCAACAGCAGAGCACAGGTATGGAGACATCCGGAGATCAGTCAACGTGGACCAATCAGAGCACACTGGGCTTTATCAGAAGGGGGGCTTAAAGAGACAGGCGCTCCAACGGATTGTCTTAGACAAAGGGGGAATACAGGTATATAATAGATGTCAATGAAGAACACACACACACACAAACACACACACACAGTGTTGTTGTTGTGATTCTTGCCATTGATATTTTCTCATAAAGGTTGGGTGCCTTTTAGGATTTAGCTTTCAAACTGTGTTTTTTAGCAGCTCTATTGACTACAAGTTATAGACATGAACCATTACTTGTAGTCAATAGAGCTGGTAAAAATGGTTGAACTATTGACAGATTGGATAATTTTATGAATTGAAGGCGTTTGACAATACTGTAAGACTTCTACCACCATGTTTCATATCAATGCCGTGTCTTTGTGCCCACACATTTAACACACACTGACTAGAAAGTGCTTTAGAGGTCAGTGTAGTATCCTGTGATAGTGTATCAGCAGATCTGCTGAGCGCACGCCTGCTGGGAGCATAGAGAATATTACACCTATTGATGACACAGGATGTCTGAACATTCAAATCATTTAAAGGTACCAGCTTCTTAAATAATTCATGCCGTCACGCCGTGCATACATTGTCTGACTTTGCAGCCCATTCCGCAGCATTAGCAAAGAGGGAGAGAACTGGGGAGGGCTGGGAGTGGATCAGATTTGACAAAGACCAACACACTTCCTTGAAAGCAAAGAAAGACCAACCCTGCATTTTAAAGGCTGGGGACAGACATAAACAGCCTTTTGTTACTCCTGCTGTGACTGCAGCTACGGTGTCTGATTAAAACTGTCTGATAACTCAAGTTATCTCAGATCAAAGTTGGAATCATGTCCAGCTCTCCATGCCAGGAACACTTAAGCCCCTACACAGTATAAAACAGAGGTGAATGAAGTTGCTATTTGATAAAAAAAAAAAGAAGACATTTTCAGACAAAGCAATCAGTCTATTGTCGCAGAGAAAACACTGTCGGTCCAAGCAATTCAAGTTAATTACAAGCAGATTTTTTTTTCTAAGTGAGCCTGGTCCTGGTCTCCAAGTGTTTCTGAAGTTACCATTTGGAAATACAATAGTCAAATACCCACATGTACGTTGAAAGTTCCTTTAGTTGCTGGAATTGTTCCTCTGGTTCATTCTGGCCACAACTTTTAAACCAGTTCCAATGTGTGGGACAAATTCCACAATCCACTGTGCAAAAGTGCATTCCAAAATTTAGAAAAAACTAATGAGGCGTCAACAGTCTGAGTGAGACAAATAAAAGGGAACGACTAATTGGATACTCCAAAGTTGCAATTTGGCACTATGACAATCCAGCTTTGTGTTACAATGCCTCTGCCAGGGCTCAGCAAGAAGAAACACTGTCTGTTAAAGAAGGGATTTTTATGATGAAAAATACAATACTTGTAAGATCCGCTCTTGTTTTGACTAAGTTAGACTTCTAAAGTTCTAAAGCACCCTTTTATCCTCAGCTGCACTTTAGAGTGATGTTTCAACACAGAAAGAGGACTGTGGATCGTGTCCCCCATCACACACATTGCAGCCCTGTCTCCTTAAAAAAAGCGTGTTCACATACAACAAAACTGCATTCTTAATTACATTTTCATTTGTTTTTCACATATATGCTTCTAATCAAAGTCAGCATAGGGATGGAGTGGATGGATGGGTTACACAAAACCCAGGACTTTCATCCAGGAGACTGCTGTCCATGTCCCCGTTTGAAACCAAATGTCAACACTCTCTTATTTGCACTTAGATGTATAAGTTACTTTTGTAGCCTGACGTAGATAAAGCTTTTGTGTAACTTTTTTATATTAATTAACGTCCGTTACATTTAAGCCAAGACTATCAGCTCCACCCAACTCTCTCCGGATTTCTCAGTATGGCTCTGTTCAGTGAAGATAATGACTTCTTTTGAAGAGCCCATCATGTTTTTTTAATCCTACGTGTCCTCCTTTGCTACTAGCAACTGTGTGGAGAAGGCGCGATCAGGGAAGGCTTGTTTCATGTAGACGCGTCTCACAGTTTTGTTGTCAATACTTAGAATTCATCATGTGGGCAACACAGACTACATACACTGTAGCTTTATCTAAGGTCACAAAAGTAAAGTACTGCACTTATGTACGCAACTTAACCCTCTTGTTGTCCTCCTGTCAAAATTTTAAATCAACACTATTATTGAGGCTTTTAATCAATGTTTTCAACTTTTTCTTATGTTTTTGTCCCTTTTTTCAACACTTTTTTCAATCTTTGTCACTTTTTTATGTTTAACGCTATGTAACGCTAACTCATTAACTTTTTTTTTACAGGTACTTTTGGAATTTATGGTGAAAATGTAACTCATTTTCATATAATTATACCGAATGTTTGAGTTAGAAAAGTAAAAATTAGGAATTATTTAGATTAAAATAGTATCTGGATAATCATAGAATGGAATATGTCAACTTTTACTAAATACTATTTCAAAACCACTTCAATTTTCTTCTCCAAATGCTTTAAAATTGAATAAGACACCGCAAACATTGTCTGGAATCAGTCATGTAATTGGGTAGTTAAAAATAACATTGATATAGGAAAACGGGTAAATTTGACCCGAGGATAACATGAGGGTTAAGTAGTGTAACAACTGTATTTTTGCATTCCTAAATATAACCAAGTAGTATTAGAGTTTTTAAAAGCGCACCTGCAGGGCAGCCAGATATCTTAGTTGATAGGGCTGCTGTCCATATCTAGAGGTTTATTCCTCCGCTCAGCGGGCCAGAGTTCAAGTCCGACCTGCGGCCCTTTGCTACGTGTCATTACCCCACTCTCTCCCCTTTCATGTCTTCAGCTGTCCTGTCAAAAGTAAAGGCCAGAAATGCCCAAAAAACGTCTTTAAAAAAAGGGCATCTATAGCTGGTACAAGGATGTGTACTGTATCGTAAACCGGGACAAAATCCATTTCCTTCAAAACATAATTGAGAAAGCACTGTAGTTGTACGGGAACGTAAATCTTTTTAGGAGACAGGTTTGCACATTGCAATTGCAGTGAGCGAGGATGTCTTTGCTGCCAGTATGGACCCAAAGGACACATACAAACTTTCAAAGCACATGGTGGAATTTGAGCTATTGTATTAATTTACACTTGAAAAGAAATGCTAGCCTGTTTCGTCTGTATTGTTCTATTTTCCCTGTTGTGATGATCCATATTGCCAAATCATACCAAAAGCCACAAAACTTGTGGCAAATTGAACAAGGTGATGTTGATGGGATTTTCTTCTGTTTCCATCATCAGGACTTGCTGTGACTGACCTGCAGAGGTTACTCTAATCTTGGTGTTATCTAGGGAAAAAAAGAGTTAATTACTTAGTTGTTGAATGGTTGCAGGAGATTTTCCTTACAGCAGGAGATATTTGAGGGGACGTTTGCCTAAATGAGAGATCCTGTTTGCTTTGTTTTACCAAATCAAAAGAATACGTGGTAGCTGAATATTCACATTGTAAAATTTGATTTAGATTTAATTTAAGATGAATTTCGTTGGAGGAAATTATTCTACTGATGTTAATAATTTATGGTAATTGTGTTTATTTTATAGTTCAAAATGCCCTAATTTGGATTAGATGGGGGACTACACTGTCTACTGCTAATTGACTACTCTGGCAGAGTGATGCGCTTTGAGTCAGTGAAAGTGGATGCATCATGTTTGCTGTCAGAGTCAGGCCCAGCGCCAGGTTTAAGGAACACGGGGGAAGTTACAGTTGTAGAGGGGGGCAAATCTTTGTTTAATACTAAATCTGTACTTTCTAACCCTGCTATGCCAATTTCGACATTTCTTTTTTTATCCTGCGTGTGGCAATATAGTGGTGTTTTGAGTAGATGTGGAAAATTCCCTAGTGCCTACCTCACCTTTTGCATGTCTTTGTGCATCATGACCATTAGATGAAATAGGAAAATTTAGTGCAGATTGCACATAAAATACAGTATTGCACACATTTCAAGCCAGTGTCATCGCACAAGACATATATCATTGTCCATTTTCAACCTCACTAAGTGTGTGTGTCAGAGGGAGGAGTTATAAAGTTTGACGGCCACAGGCAGGAATGACTTCCTGTAGTGCTTTGTGGTGCATTTTGGGAGAATGAGTCTTTCACTAAAAGTGCTCCTGTGATTGGGCAGAAAGTTATGGAGTGGGTGCGATATATATGTATATAAAAAAGTTGCTTGTATACATATGACTCTGACCTGCGGCCCTTTGTTGCATGTCATTACCCCCTCTTTTTCTGAAGCTGTTATGCACTAACTAGTTAACAGTTAACCAGCATTATATTGCCACATTGTGTAAAGTTATGCGATGGGTGATGGATCAACAGCTGTTTTTAACAGCACCGACTCACGTATGTTAACTTCAACATGTACCTAACCCAAACATGACCCCACACTCACCAGTTAATTTATAGGAAAAAATTTAGCCATGTGATGTTGCCACAAACAACTTCTTTCTCATTTCAAAACATTTCACAAAACTTGGACTGACCTCAGGAACCCAGCCACTCATGAATAATTTGCTTAACACTGTTCGTGTGCCAGTAGAATCTAAGCTTCTGCAGATGACTGAATCCATTGAGTGAGTGCTCTTTATTCAGTCTACCCATGTTTTTTCTTGGGTATTAGCTAGCTTTGGTCTGAGGCCGGTCCATTGTCTGCTAGCTCGGCCCATCCTTGCATGATATGAATGAAGATTAGCATGGATTGTTTGAATAAACCACCCTGGGCAGTGTTAATGCGTCGCAGCAGGACATTATGTGAATGTCACTGCATGTATAAGTGAAATAAATGAGAAACACAATATGCAAGGAAGAGCTGGACTGTATATGGCTGCAACCAATCAAACAGACAATGATTTAAGTGAAATGGCTTTGTTCATTAGAGCATGTTAAAATCAATATTTCTAAATCCTATTTTAGAGCATGGGTAGTTGATCTAGGCCAAATAGTTTAGCTTTCTTCTTTTGCTCTCCCTCTATTCTTGTTTGGGTGATACATCAGGAGTGATTCATGTGGGCCGTGCAACCAACAATGCCATTCTAATTTGTCATTTCTGCATGCTTGGCACCTGTTCAGTGGTGGAGCTCTGGCAAGGTCACTGGATGTAACTGACCCTGCTGTAAGGCAGAACAATGAGGGTGAACAACGTAATGCACATGACATGGATTCAAATGGATTGCAGTCTTATTTTACCCTCCAAACACCACTGTGCTGAAGTGATTGCTGAAAAATACTACACATACCTGCAACTCTTCCTTCTTTATTCTTGACAGTGTTATTAAATGGTCTTTATCCTCACGATGAATTAATAGCACATGCCACCAAGATGTTTACTGTCTCACTGAGGGGGGGGGTCTGTGAACGAGGGCCCTCAATCCCCCCCTCCCCGTACCCTTGACTCCAATTAAGACCACATATCTTAGATTTTGCTGAGCTCAGGGACGGATTTTAATTTAAAAGCCATTAAGACGTGCACATTGTCAGGACTTGTGTTGTATCCCAGGCAGATATAATTTTAATTAAGTCTTATCTTTACCCAATTTCTCCAGCAAAAGACATGATCATAATTTCTCAAAAACAACCTCAGAATAAACTGCTGCTTACATGTTACAACAAATAATGACCTGGTAAAATCAGGCTTTTTCTTAACATTTTGCCTAATCATTCAAGATTCAGGAAACTTTATAATCATTGTGTGAAAACTACAAAATAAAGTTGATGGCAATCAGTGCAGCAGCAGAAAATACTGTTCTATACGCATTTAATTCAGGGTTATTTAGCTGCTGCCTTGAAATGGTGGGAACCAAAGAAAAGGGATATACAATTTCAATTCAATTCAATTTTATTTATAGTATCAATTCATAACAAGAGTTATCTCAAGACACTATACAGATAGACCACACTCCAGAATTTACAAGGACCCAACAGTTCTAGTAGTCTCCTCCACAGCAACATCAGTGCGACAGTGGCGAGGAAAAACTTCCTTTTAGGCAGAAACCTTGGTCAGACCCAGGCTCTTAGTAGGCGGTGTCTGACGGGCCGGTTGGGGTGAGAATGAGGAGTGGCAATAACAAAAATAGACAAAATTGTTTAGTCTGTAGCAGTTCTTTTAAGTAGTTTGCGGCATGGCAGGACGCTGTGCGGCATTACAAGGCACAGCAGGACATAGCAGGGCACTGCAGTGTAGCAGTAGAACATGGCATCACAGAACATGGAGCGGGACCAAGGCGACAGATGCTACCCTGATTTTGGAGCCTCTCGGATCCAAGGGAACATTCTGGGGAATAAAGAACATAAGGACTCCGGGGAATGACTCCCAGAGCTAGGTTAGTAACAAGCATTTCTGGGACATGGATGCACATAAATGATGAGATGGAAAGATAGAGGAGAGAGGAGCTCAGTGTATCAAAATAAGTCCCCAGCTGTCTAAAACTATTATTACAGCAAAAACCAAGAGAGACAAGGTAAAGAGAGCTCCAGCCCGGTCGGGCTAGAACTCTCCCCAACCGGATTGGGCTTTATGCCAAGTCTCCCTTTAGTTTTATTATATTCTTGATTACATCCCACAGGAGAGTGTAGATAATAGATGTTGTTGTTAGTGCTGTCAAACGATTAATCGCATTAATGTCATAGTTGACTTGCAATTAATCGCACATTTTTATCTATATTAAATGTCCCTTGATTTATTTTTGTCCCATTTTTTTGTATTATAATGCTCTTAAACACATGGAAAAGTGGATCGGCTCACTTTGTTCAGATATATACACTCACCGGCCACTTTATTAGGTACACCTGTCCAACTGCTCGTTAACACTTAATTTCTAAGCAGCCA
>NC_048419.1:9022893-9038218 GCF_013103735.1 Etheostoma cragini | reverse complement strand
CCAGCACCTTGTTGAATCTATGCCACGAAGAATTGAGGCATTTCTGAAGGCAAAAGGGGGTCCAACCCGTTACTAGCATGGGGTACCTAATAAAGTGGCGGGTGAGTGTACATTGGCATATTGCCTACTATAGTGTTCAATTTCACACTTACATCCTCACTTGGAGCAAATAATCTCTCACACAATGTAACAGTATCCATCACTAAAAGGGTGAAAAAATACTTTGATGGGTGTGGGGAGAATTCCCATCAGCTGTGTGCTTGGCCAAACTTTCCATCTAGAATCTTATTGTAGTCCATTTCCATTTAAAATGTTACTTAACTACTCTTTGACCGGCTCGCAAGCCCAAACGGCGTGTGTGTGGCGTGCCAGATGTTTTGTTTTTTGGTCTAGCTGGATCCGTTGGGTGTTGTAGTTTTTCTAACGTTACTAGTTGTTGCAACAGCATGTCAAAAAATCTACAAAGTATGCTAGGCTGAAAACAATGTTAATCTCACAATAAAAACATTGACTCCATTAAAATAGGTTTGTGTTGATGCCTTTAGTAATGCATCTAACCGACAGCACTGATGGTTGTTAATAACCCCCCAAAGTCCACTAACATTCTAGTGAAGTGTTTGTCTTCTACCATTGCAACTACCAGAAATTAGGCAATGAAATCTTGAGAAAGCCTACGCATGCTAAGAGGTAATTTTCTGTTTGGCACTTAGTGTATTACAAATGAAAATACTTTTATTTTAAAATCCATTAAATGTAAGACACGAGTGATGAACAAACAACTGAACGCAGATTATAGCCATCAAATACCGCCAATGCTTTTGCCCCTGCACAAACATGTGAGACCAGAAAAAAAAAATGCCATGTGCCACCTGTGTCTTTTCCAGTGATGCCATCCAAATCCTTCAGTGCATTGTCATTTGTTGTCTCCGCTGTACCAAATTGATGTTAAGGTAAATAAATTATCTTGTTCAGTCTTCTCATTCCAATTGAAAGCTGTCTTAGTAATTCTTAGTGCTGCTGTTAGATGCACGACAAAGTGCCACTCACTTCCCTAGTGGCCAGCATCCCCACAACGCATACAGATAAAGACAGGGAGAACAGCGCAGCAGCACATCAGTAAACAAAGCCAGTGTGGTTTGGTGGAGTTCAGACCCCCCTTATCGCAAAGGTTACTTTCCTCCTCACCCTAACCATCAAACAAACACATGAACTGAAATGAAGTAAATTACCTATCAACCATCCACCACTTTTGTATGCAGTGACACCTTATAAAAGTAAGGTCTATAAGAAGGTTTATAAATCTCCTTTTTTTAAGGTTATTGTGTAGCTATTGATGAAAGACAATAAAAATCTTTTTAAGCTATGGCACATTATTTTGGGATGACATGCCAAATAAAGTGGCAAAAAGCTTGTGAAACACTTTCTTTATTTTTTAGCCCTCTAGATGGCGCTCTCTGTTCAACAAAGGCTTTAAAAGCACACTGAATTCTCATTCCTAAGCCTTTATTTCCCTTTAAACCAAGAAAGCCATCTTTTCTAAACCCCTTAGCTTATATTTTATATAACTATACAACTTAACTCATATTGTCTGTGTGCTTTGTGTATTGTGTTTTAACCCTCATGTTGTCCTTGGGTATAATTGACCCATTTTCCTATATCAGTGTTCTTTTTAATTACCCCAAAAAACATGATTGATGCCACACAACGCTCTTTGGCAAGTACAGATCTCTTATTTCATTAATTTTGGGGTGTCTCATTCAATTTATAGCATTTGAAAAAAAACTATGAAGTGCTTTTGAAATAGTAGTGAGTAAAAGTTGACATATTCCAGTCTTTAATTATCCATCAAAATCCATTCCTTTAATTGTAGTCTAAATAAATTCATAATTTCTGCTTTTCTAACTCAAACATTAGGTATAATTACCGATAAATTAGGTTTATTGACCATAAATTCCAAAAAAAAACTGTAAAACCAAAGTCAATAAGTCAGTCTTACGTAGTGTTAAAAACATAAGAAAAAGTGACAAACATTGAAAAATAGCACCACAAATGTTGAAAAAGGACAAAAACATAACAAAAACTTGAAAACATTGATAAAAGCTTGAACAAATCAATTTTGACGGAAAGACAACTCAACGGTTAAAGATGAATATTTAGCCTATGTCAATTCAGTGGACAATAATGTGTTTATCTAACTATCTATCTATCTATCTATCTATCTATCTATCTATCTATCTATCTATCTATCTATCTATCTATCTATCTATCTAGTGGTTTCAGAAAAAAAAATGTTTCTCAAGCTTTGTGAGGCTTCATTTGGCCATCACAACATTTGTTTAGCATACTTCATGTCATTTTGAGGTTTCATGACTTGAAAACAAATGTGTGTGTGTGTGTGTGTGTGTGTGTGTGTGTGTGTTTGTGTTTTTGTCAAAGTAAATGATTTTCATTTCAAACTACAGCATATCACTTCTCTTTGCGAATTCTTACAGAAACCATACAGCTGATGGACACACCAATATATAGGCTGAATCTTTGCTTATGACCCACTGGGTACTGGGCTATGATTGGCTGTTTATCACATACAATGTGGTTACGTGATGGTGTTGGTGATGGTGATGTGAAGGTGACAGCACAGAGTTGTACCCACATGGCTGGGGGAAAAAGAGGGCTACTACCTGCTTGTTCCTCCCCTAAAATGTGCAACATCTATAGTTTTTTTACTGTGATGGACTACAACATGGTCCAGGTTCGCTTTGTTGTCATGTACGCATACACATAAAATACAGAAGCTCTTGAAACAAAACATTGTCAGAGCCCTGGGGCAGTTGCACACTGGCTGATGTTAATGACACCTGAGAAGGCCGCCGCTGATATTTTAACATTTTGGTTTTATTACATAGAGACCCAGAGGAAGATGATATTTTCCCAAGGTCTGTGTCATTCAGTGAGTGAAATTCTAAAGAGGGCTGACGTTTTCCCCACACAGCACATGTAGCTACACTGCAGCTTGTGTTTAGAGGCAAAAGTACTCTGTGGCCGTGTTATATTTCTTTGAGCAAGATGTATTGATCGTCTTTGGTGCGACTCTATGTCACGCTGTGAGTGATTCTCTTTCAGTGTAATATATTAGTGTATTTTTCCTTGCACAAAGTCGCTGGTTTTAGCGGCCAAAGTTTACAGATACATGTAACACGTTCCTTTAAACTTAGTTAGTTAGCTTCTTGTTTTACTCCATGATTGTGTGCATACAATTCACACATTCATCACTACTTCTGTTATTGTGTGTCTTGTTAGTTAGTTAATGTTAGCGTACAGTGTTTCAACTTCTAACATTGATTAATTACATGCATTGTTTTCTATCTGTCTATCTATCTATCTATCTATCTATCTATCTATCTATCTATCTATCTATCTATCTATCTATCTATCTATCTATCTATCTACCTACCTAGTTATCTATCTATCTATCTATCTATCTGTCTACCTATCTATCTATCTATCTACCTACCCTAAAAGAATTGACGCTGAGCTTCATGTAAGTGTTTCCCAAGAAAGTGAAAACATCCCTAGGAAGATCTTGTTTCTAGAAAGGGAAACATTAGAGCATGTGAACGTGATTCACGTTTTCTTGTTGTGTCAGAGTTGTCAACGTCATTGGTTGGATTGATTGCTACTTTTTCGAAATTGTACTTTAAACTATAAGCCTACATGCCTACTAAATAATACCCATCCATTGCAGGTATTTTGTTTTTGTTATCTCTCCGGACTTCTTTACAGAGAACAAGGCTTTTAGAACATTTGTACTTAATGCCTTTTCTCTGAAGAGACAATTCAATTCAATTCAACTCAATTTTATTCATAGTATCAACTCATTACAAGAGTTATCTCGAGACACTTTACAGATAGAGTAGTCTAGACCACACTCCAGAATTTACAATGACCCAACAGTTCTAGTAGTTTCCTCCAGAGCAAGCAACAGTGCGACAGAACTGAACGTGTAGCGGGACCATGGCGACAACTGCTACAATGATTTTGGAGCCTCTCTGACCCGAGGGAACATGTTGTATCGATGACGCAATTTCACAAATGTCTTTGTTTCACAAATGTCCTTGCTTGAAATGTGAATGTACTGTCTGCTGTTACATGTTTATCCTGCTAATTACCATAAGTGTAAATATCAACATTAGCAAAAAGTCATGACATACGTGTGGCAGGGCACCTTTAATATTACAGTTTTTCTCCATTGGTTAGGCTTATTTGTTGAAAAAGAAATGACATTCTCAAAACAACATGGACAAACCTCAAAACCACTTTCAATCAAAATTTGTACATGCATCAATGTCTCAGTAAATGAATAAGTACAGGTAGCCTACATTTAGCACAATTTCCAAGTGAATCAATCTTGTTGATCTAAACTGATTGTTGATTCTCAGTCTAACGGTTGTTGTCTTTAAAACGAGTCTGCAACATTTCATTGTATAAGTCATCACATGCACAGTAGTCTGTTCAATTGTCAAAATTAGTCAATGACATAATACCATGAATAGCATATATGAATCTCTTGGAACATTTGATAAATTGATGACAGCAATTGACAGTCCAGTCAAACTAGAACTTGACTAACGAAGGAGGAGTTTCACGCATCTCAGATCAAACAGAAGTTACCTGACAGGTGCTGTCCAGGATTTGGAATGCTGCCAAACATGTATTGTATATATAGAGCTTAACCATGCAGGACCAGTACAGTTTCTGAACATGGGCAAGTAAAATGAACAAAGGCATCTGCCTGCTTGAGGAAGAGGAAGAGGAAGAGGAGTAAGGGTGCAATGGTGGAGGAATAGGGGGAAGAGGCCGAGGAGCACGATGCTGTCCCGGATGTAATTTGGGCCACAATTATAGACCATGTCATCAACCATGGCCTCACAATGGTGGAGGCAGGAGCCGAGTGCAGCCTAATATTCTTTGCTGTACAGTCTTTTCCATCATCCAGACTTTTCACAGGGAAAACAAGTATGTAGTCAGTCAATGATGGAATTTGTATAGGACAGGACACTGTGCATAGAGCAAGAAATGCATTCATCTATTCATTTACCTATTCATTTAGTGTGTGTGTGTGTGTGTGTGTGTGTGTGTGTGTGTGTGTGTGTGTGTGTGTGTGTCTGTGTGATAGTGCTAATTTACCACTTTTTATGATTTGTATGATACTAAAAATGACAAGAAAAATATTGTCATCCAAACAATTGTCATCCAAGGATGGTCATGGTGTTCCTACCACCTTACTCTCCTTTCCTCCTATTCTATCCTATTGAGTAATTCTCCGCTTGGAGGAGTAGATCAAATGAGCATTAGGCTCAAGATCAGAGGTCCCTGCTCCATGCAATGGACGCTGCGTGTGAGGATGTTACAGGAGATCGGTGTAGGGGCTGGTTAAGACATGCACGCCGTTTCTTCTCTCTTTGCATCACAAAGGACAGTATATGCTGTGATGTGGACGAGAATCTGTGGCCGGACAGACAGCGGCATGTGGATGGCCAGGAGGGAGAGGACGGTGGCCAGCAGAGGGAGGGTGAGGACAGTGACCAGTGAAGAAGTATTAGTTAGAAACGCCAGCTTATACAATATATATATTGTATATTTATGATTTTCCTAGTTTTTTTGGTCTGTGTGTTCACATTACAGTATATTATTCTGTGTACATTGTCTTTTTATTCTAATGTATCGAATGTATGTATGTATTTCCTTGTCAGTATGAGTGCAATGTCTGATGCCAAACCTTGGAGGCTACACGTACCCTAAAATCCTATTGTTTTTTGCAGTTTTATACATAATTGCATTCTGTTAGCTAGACAAAAGACAATACAGTACAGACTGAAATGTGGCCATAAGGGATATTTCAATGGTCCTCTGCCATAGTGACAAAACCTCTAAACATTTTGACTTGCAGTGCTTACACAATGACAAATGGACAAAGCATTTTGGGGGAACTAACTATTTAAATGTGAAAGAAAAATAGTTTTGAGAGATACATGAGCTTTTGCAGGTGAACCATGGTGTTGTGCTGATTCATCCAAGTTATTCTTGCAAAAGCACTAAGAGTGTTAAGAACGTCCGGTTTGTTTCAAGAAATGAGACAAAGCAATTGAGAAGGATCTTTGCCATTTCCGTGGCACTGACTCTATATATGGGAAAGGAATTTAGGTTTGAAGGATGAGTGAACAGTTTTGGGAGAGATATGAGCTTTTGCAAGTGAGCTGTAGTGTTGTGCTGAACTGTAAGACTGTTTTGTCAAATGATCTTATAGTTTTGAGAATGTAATTTCTGTTTCAAGAAATGAGCCAAACTAATGGAGAAAAACTGTAATATTAAAGCTGCCCTGCCACACGTATTTCATGACTTTGTGGTAATGTCTGTAACTTGGTTACCTTGTTTCAGCTTCAGCCCTCTTTTCAGACTCAGCTCCATTTGTTTCAGTTCTCAAAATTATTCAATAAGCTAAGCTGCTTGACACTGATTGGTTAACAGCTAGCCAATGAGAGCCTGGCTATCAGCATCCAGCGCAACTGGGCGAGCTCATGAATAGTAATGAGCTCAGGCAACATGGTATCAGACTGACCAGCTGTTGTGATATCTTTTCTCATTTCTTTCCAGTGGCTAGAGCTGACACAGGAGGTAGCAGTTAATTTTCACATAGCACACAAATACATAATGGACCTGACAAATTCCAAAAATGAAACGTTTTTTGTGTGGCAGGGCACCTTTAAAAAAAGCAAAACATTTGTAGTGATCAATATGGTCTATTTTTGCAGTCATTTTTACTGCTTGTAAGTATTGAAATAAGTCGAAGTGAAAGTCATATTTACTCTATATGGGATTAGTGCTTTAATTCCCTGCCAGAGTTCTGTTTTAACTCCTGAAAAGGGTTAAAAGATCAGCTCCCAATGGTCATGAATGTACATGTACAGTCAAATTGAGAATTCAGAATGTTGCCGTTAACTCCATCCAAGGTCCTTGACCTGTTTCATGTAATAGATGCCAAAACAACACACATTTAGAGATGTGTTGTTGTTTTGAGTGCTACAGCACTGAGTAAGATAACAGTGGTGAGTATCAGAACACTAGTCTCACATTGCCACACCTTCATCCACAGCGCTGTGGAATAGGGTCTGCTAGTCCACACAGCAATCCGTGATGGCAGAAAAACGTTGTTTAAACTGCACTAAATAGTCTGGATTTACCCTGCAGAGATCTGAGGCCAAAAACAGTATAATCCGGAACATCGCCGATTTAGACTATGAGATTAGTCTTTCTGATTCATTCTCTGTTTGGAATTGTTTTAAGTGAATTCCATTATTGTGAAGTCTTCATTTCTTTCAAATATTATGTAAGATCACATCATAAACGCAGTCCACATTTTCTCTTGCAACCCGTTCAATCAAAATTGATTATGATTAATCACGTCAAAAACAGTGTCTGTTGCTGTGTCTGTCGCTTTCTACGGAGTGAGCGAGGACAAACTGTCACAGACCATGGTCAAGTTGGTTTTATATTGGAAGGTCAAACTTGATAATAGATCAAATGTGTCTAATAGACAACGTCCAATATAAAAACAACTTTGTCTCCGCGAGTCAGCTGCGGTGTGGCGGTCCAGCATTTCGGCAAAGACTGGAGCAACTGAGCCCCCCCCCCTCTGAAAAAGAAGTTAGTTTTCCCAGGTGAAGTTCAATTAAAAGTTAAATTTGTAATGAATGTAATCAGCATCAACAACAGTGTGTCTTTTACATTACCTAAAAGTCACATCGCTCCCTTGTGGTTTGTAAGAGCATTCTACCCTTTGATTAGTTTGGATTTTAGTAAAGACAAGAATAGCGTAATACAAAATATTACAAACTGGCATGTTGGAACGTTAAGAGGGTCACATCACACTACACAATGCATGCTGAGACCAACCGTTTAAATTCACAGTAACGGGCCGGTACAAAAGTGAGTGGGCCATCTTCAAAAAGAGGTAAAAGTTTTATTTGCTCCGGGAAAAACCAGCAGCATTGGCTCTGCACATGTTATAAAAATAACCATTTTATTTCACAAAGTGGCAACTAAACATGAACCCAACCAACAGAGAAGGCGTTTACATACTGCATGACAGACTAGCCTACATCAGACAGAAATCACACATGGAACACATCCTTTGTGCATTCATAACGGCATTGTTGCTTCAGGACTATGGCAAGATAATGAGCAGCAAATGCGCTAGCAGCAGTAAAAGAAAATGAAAGAGTTAAAACTTCCAGCCAAGCATTGTTTGAATTATGAAAGATATAAGCGTCCAGCAAGGCGTCAAATCCTAGACAGTGTATGGCACTGACAGGATCAAAGAAAACTTAAAACCACGTCACTCAGATAACTTATCTTCTTATTTAATGTGGGCAAAATACAAACGCATTTCAGTGAGAAGCCATCATCAGTGTTCCTCATTTCTTACTAAATAGGAAACGTTACAAAAATCATTAAACCTCTTAGACTTAATAAACCTTTGAGGGCCTCCTCTGTTGCTGATTGGCTGTCAGAGCCTCTTCTCCTCTGATTGGCTGTCAACTCCGCTGGGTAACTGTCTGCACAGAAAAGCTTGTCCTTATTTACACTCTATTCCATTTTTTCAATGTTGTGGATCCTTTTTAATTTTATGTTTTTTCAGAAGTTTTTTGATATTTGTAATTTTGACATTTTCAGCTCTTGTTTCGACGGCTCATTTTTTAACTGTAAACTGGTCAGATTTTACCCAAGGACAACATGATGGTTAAACACACAACTAGTTCTGTTATTATTTTGTTTTTGTTTTTACATACATCTAAATATTTTTCATAACAAAACTTATTTTGATCAGACTTGGCTTTGCGGGCCAGTGAGTTAAAGTGGGCGGGCCAGTGGCGCCCTGTCCATTACTGACTACGTACCTTGTGCACAGGAGGAAGAGGAGGAAAATGAGGAAGGAGAAGGCAGAAAACTGGAGAGACCAGGCGGGTCAGAGCAGGAGAAGACCACAAAAGGAGATGCAGAAATAAGTAAAAGAGAAGAGGGAAAGGAAGAATTGACTGTGAGGGATGAAGAGGAGGCTGCAGATTCAGAGAGAGGGACAGAGTCAGTTAGTGATCAGGAGGAGGATGATGAAGATGACAGGGAGGAAGAGGAGCCTGCAGATTCAGAGAGAGGGGCAGCGGTAGAGAATGATCCGGAGAAAGATGAAGAGGCCTGTTGTAAGGCCCATTTGTTAAAATAAAATAATAAGAATATGTAGTACTGCATCAACATAAAATGTTTATATAGTTGATATAGCAATAAAGGTGATCTTGACTTTGAACTATATGCAACAGTGTAGCCAATGGTTTACTCTTACTTCACACACACCTGCTTCATGGCTGGTGATAATTTCCCTTTTTGTAAATTAGAAATAATCTCTGGTTTTAAGTTAAGGATTCCCTAGCTGTCTGCTTTATGCCACTGCTGCAGTCAAAAGGTATTTGATTGGCTACATTTTAAAAACTTTAATTTTTACTCTGTAGCCACCAAGTTCTGTGAAAGATTCATCGTAAAAATGTAGGTCAAACATTTGTACCACTGTTCTGGCTCTTGAATGCGTTTTATAAATGCGGAGGCTATTATAAACACATTTATCTCCACTGAGCCATGCAGAAGCCGGATTTGTTATTATGGAAGTATAAGCTATATGTTCTTGATGATAGTGACTTGGCAATTGTTGCTTTGGGGTGGAGGGGTGGGGGGGTCTTGCATCCCAGGGCACAAGCAATTGTTGTTAATCCGGCCCTGCCTGTGGGCCCCTGGCAGCTACCGCTGGTCACCTACTCAGAACCACAGTACTATCCCAGTTATTATGAGTGTGGATGTTGTTGACACAACTCCATGTATTCTGTGCTGGCTTACACTACTAAAGAAACAGCTATACTCCTCTCACATGCATGTCTGCTCGCTATTATCTCAAATGGATCACATGTACTAATACGTGTATTGTTGCTAAACGGCAGGGTCTCTTGTTAAGCCCCTTAAGGGCCAACTTGAGGTCCCTGGACCCCGGTTGGGAAGCAGTGCTGATACTCTCGTACCAAAACGCTGGAGGCTGCACACCATATGGTCCTCATGGTGGGGTACATGCAAGGGATGCTACCTGGCAATTAAAAGGCGAGGGGAGGGGGGGGGGGGGGGGGGGGGGGGGGGGGGGGGGGGTTGAGAGAGAGGGAGACAGAAAGCTAGACAGACAGAAAGACAGAAATATACAGATAGGGAGAAAGAGAGAGAGACATGAGAGAGAAAGAGACAGAGGCACAGAGAGAGAGAGAAAGAAAGAGAGAGAGAGAGAGAGAGAGAGAGCGAGAGAGAGAGAGGGAGAGAGAGAAAGAGAGAGAGAGAGAGAGAGAGAGAGAGAGAGAGAGAGAGGACTTTCAGGAGCTCTAACCTACTTAACGAAAGAAAAATACACTTGCTTTGAGTGTAGCCTGCACACTGCAGCTTTACACGGTGCTAAAACCGAGGGAGAGAGAGAGAGAGAAAACCATAGCATACTCGGCTGATGCATCCCTCCCAGAGCATCCATTTCACGGCGCTCTCAGTTTGAAGCGGAGGAGACGGTGCGCAGTTCTCCGACAAAACACGGTGCTTTTCTCTCCTCCGAAGTCAGTTTCCTAGAGCGGTTCGCGGGTGGAGAGACACTCTTTTTACTGCGTCCCCCCCCCCCGACACGGGCAGTATTTCATAACAAGGCTGTTTACTTGGAGCAAAAGCGGCTTGTGCGCAGTTTCATTCGGCGACACTGCGTCTCGTTTGTGGAGTGGAATCGGCGACCCGCAAGCCCAAGACGCACACGGAATATCCGACGGTTTCAAGTTTTCTTGGAAGTTGCGCAGTGACAGACCATCATGGGAATTGGTGGCTTTTTGGCTGTGCCTGGGAAATGCCTTGTCGTCCTCGGACTTAAACTGTTATTCCTTGTACCTGCAGGAGTTCCAGCCAGAAGCGGGGATTCTGTATTAAAGGACAACATCACCGTGAGACAGGGGGACAGCGCCGTCTTAAAGTAAGTCTCTAGCAACATCACATTACTAATAGTATCTCCTCCAGTGCGCAATGGAGACTGACTTCTGCTTTACAGCGTGCGTGTTCCAAACATATAACCATGTGCAATGGCCCCTGGAGTTGCTAAAGGTCATCATAACCTATGTATGAGGTTTTTCATGTGAATTATAACTACTGATGTAACTACGGATATTACGCGCGTGTGATGTGACAGTTTTAGGGGTAGGACTCTGTGTTTAGCCTCCGTGCTCATTGCCCTTGACTGTTATTGATCCGGTTGCTTAATGTCTGGTTGAGGATGCACACAGTTGAGATACTCCCAGCCAGCCTGGGGAGGGGTTGTGCACGTATTGATTTGAGTATGTGATACAAATGCAATTATGACTTTACTTCTTTTTTTTTGGTAGGGTTTTTTTTTTCTTTTCCATACACTTCATGGAATGTTTTTACGGCCAGCATGGATGGAGTCTATTTCTGGCTTTTTTATTTCATCAGTTAACCCTTCATGACAAATCACTATTTAATCTGTTATCTACAATAGGGGTGCCCCCTTGGCCCTTTTTGGTCTTAGTCAGTGAGATTAATTTTGTCTATTTTAGTTGTTTTTTTTCATTTTTTGTGTGTAGAGAAACTCAGTTTTACAGATCCTTCAATTCAATCAACTAATCAATATGTGTTAGTGGACGCGTTTTAGATTTAATCGAGGACAGATCTACCATAATTATTTTCCTATGAGGACTTGTCATGGTTTAACAGTGGTCTTATCACACTTGCATATGCATATATTTCAATCTCCAGTTTTATAATAATATCCTTGGACGTGTGTTTATCACATGTAATGGTGTTTTGGTATCTTCTCTTTCCTCACGGGGATATTCCCATTTATTTGTGTCTGTAAGCTGCATGTTTGCTGTAGTTCTCTGTACAGAATAGAGCAGGTGTGGTGCTACGACTTCAGAATCCCTGTGAAAACATGTGACAACCACACATGCACAGACACACACACACATACACACACAAACACACCCACATGCACATTTGAGTCAATCCCAGCTGAGGGTAATGAGAATCAATAAAGCAATGATAGAAATGGAAAAAAGACGTACATGAAATAGAAAATGATTAACCCAGACACAATAGGAAATTATACAATGCAAAGAATGAAAATGTAGCAGGTGTGAGGTTGAATAAATGTGAGGCCAAGATTTGCAACATATGCTCAACACTCTGTTAACAACAGTCTTGATTGCTAACTTAAGTATGATTTGGAAATGATGTGCTATAAAAGCAGCCAAAATGCAAGTTTGTACAGATATGAATGTGAAAAAATGTTAATGTAGTGACATAACGGCATCATACAGTCCAGCTGGCTTTGAGCCGACTGAGAGATCAGCATTTAGACAAGAATAACTGGTCAATTTACTGACTGCTGACACAGACAAGCAACTCAACAGCTCGCTGTTGCACCCTGGATGGATGAGGTGAAAGGTGATCATGTGCGATAGCTGCTCCAGCTCACCACAGGGTGGAGGTGGGGGTGAGATGCTGTCCAAGATGGAGTGCTCATCTTCTCTCCTCTGCTCCGTGCAGCCTCAGAAAAATCAGTCCATGCTTTGATAAGCTGGCCTCCAGTGATTAGTAGTACTTGTGAAGAAGTATTCTGTTGGATCCATTACAAAACCAATCCTCTCACTATCCACAGACTTTTCACGAGAACAGCCTGAAAGGATTGCACCTGTAGCGGCTTGTACCGGGCTTATTTGGCAGGTGTTCTCCTTTTTATTTCCTCTAACCAATGCACTCCCCAGTAGAGGAGTCATCAAATCTCTTGTTGGAGCTGCCGTGACCCTGCCTTGAATCTTAAAAGGCGAGGTGTACAGACTGAACTCAAAAGCTGACAATACAGTTAGCCATGCCAGTGCTGCTCTGCAGTGTATCCAACACAGTGCCCTGGAGGAAGATGATGTGTTGCCTGTCAGTGAGATAGTCAGCCCATAATCCAGGAAAGCATGCAATACACCTGCATCACTTTGAGCTGCTCCCCAAGCAGGAGAGGCTGGATGGGGTTGCAAGCACTAGAGAAATGAAAGGACATCATTCCCATGCTTCTGTGGGAGGGAATAAGGACTGTGGAGCTGCTATATGATAGCATTGTCCGCACACTTGGCAGCTAACTGGTACATGCCTAGAGCAACCTGGGGCTGATGCTGTGAGGAGCATCACCCAAGTGGCAGTGGCAGAAACTTGGAAGGGCAGCTGGGCTGCTGAGGCTGGCCCTTACAGGGTCCCTGCGGGGTCGTAAAACTTTTAAAAATGTCTTAAAAATAATATCTTTTAAATAAGGCCTTCAAAGTCTAAAATTTTTTAGAAAGTCGAACATTTCTACTGTTCTTTCATCAGATTGAATAACTCTTCCATAGTTTCATCACTGAGCATGTATGTATGAAATAGTACAAGTACTTGGTAAATAGTTATCGTTTTAGCCTAAAACCTTTTTTATATTCCATATTAACTTTCAATCTAAATGGTATTACAAACTAGGAATCAACTGATACTGGTTTTCCAGGACGGATACTGATGATTAGTGATGTATTTTCTAGTAATGAAACCGATAGGCCGATTAACTTTTGAACCGATATGCAGACACTGTGTTATTGAAAATTTTAAGAATTAACATTTTGGAATGTTGCAAAGTCCAACACTAGACTTTGTTTAAATGTTTTAAGCATGTTACTTTCAAGATAACACCCAGAAGAAGATAGTCAGATGCGTCCGTGTCCGTCCAAATCAAAGCAGAGGGACAGACACAGAGCTGAGAGACAAATTAGAACTCTTTTTAGGTCATTAACTTTATTGGTTATCAGGCAAATAAAAGGCTGATACTGCCAAAAAACGGCCCTATAATCAGAAAGGGCAGATAATCGGTTTATCTCTATTACAAGTGTCTTAAAATGTCTTAGATTTAACTTGTAGAAACATGGGGGTGCCTTGACTCAGGAGCAGGAAGCCCTGGAGAGGAGGGAGGCGTTGGTGTTGACATTTGATCAAAATAATGGGAATAGTACAGCCAAACTTGGTAGGCTCTGCAATGTCTGAAAAAACTTTTCAAATACATTGCTTTTTTGTTTTTACCACACAGAAAGGGCTCTGATATATGTTATACATCACTGTCACATGGCCATTTGTGTGACATTACTTAGGGCTAAAATGGCTTTAAATCACCAGCATAAAAGTTGTCAAATACTTAATGGCGCGCTATACCATTTTGGCCATTTCTTCACTGTTTTCTCACTTTTTGCTCTCAGGTTTCTCTAAAGCGCTTCCCACAGGTTTTTGTATAGAGCTTCCCTATAAGTTTCTCTATAAAGCTCCCCTACAGGTTTCTCTGTAGAGCTCCCCTCCAGGTTTCTCTGTAGAGCTCCCCTCCAGGTTTCTCTGTAGAGCTCCCCTCCAGGTTTTTCTATAGAGCTTCCCTAGAGGTTTCTCTATAGAGCGCCTCTCCAGGTTTCTCTATAGAGCGCCCCTCCAAGTTTCTCTATAGAGCTCCCCTACAGGTTTCTCTATAGAGCTCCCCTCCAGGTTTCTCTATAGAGCTCCCCTACAGGTTTTTCTATAGAGCTTACCTACAGGTTACTATATAGAGCTCCCCTACAGGTTTCTCTATAGAGCTCCCCTCCTGGTTTTTCTATAGAGCTTCCCTCCAGGTTTCTCTATAGAGCTCCCCTCCAGGTTTCTCTATAGTGCTCCCCTACAGGTTTCTCTATAGAGATCCTCCTACATGTTTCTCTATAGGGGCACCCTGTACAAGTTTCTCTGTAGAGCTCCCCTACAGGTTTCTCTTTAGAGCCCCCCCTACAGCTGCTATGGTTACTTGTGTCTGACCCCTCCCTCAGTCAGTGTGCCGTTTCCTCTTTCCCTGTTCCTCTGACATTTTTTTCCGGGCTTTCTGCTTTTTTTTTGCCGGCTCAGCCATAACAATAGTGTAAAAAACTCCATCGTTGCCTTGTTACCCGGTTCCTGAATGGGCGGCACCCAGGCCCAAAGCTGCCATGGTGTTTTTTCCGCTCACAGGCGCTAAGGGGGAGCGAGACGACCACCATTGAACTCAAAAAAAGTCACAAAACCATTCCAATGACTCCGAAGCTGTTCAGTTAAGGTAAAAAAACGTAAGTTACGGAGGTAACTCAAGTTTCTATAAGTATAGGCGTAGCCCTCTAAGGGCTACGCTATTGGGTTTATC
>NC_048419.1:9021302-9022793 GCF_013103735.1 Etheostoma cragini | reverse complement strand
CACAAAGAATGGTTTACATCCGTGGATCTGAAAGACGCTTACTTTCACATCCAAATCATTCCCAGGCACAGGAAATTCTTGCGTTTCTCCTTCCAAGGGGCCCGTTTCCAGTTCAACCGTCTGCCGTTCGGTTACTCACTTGTCCCACGCACTTTTTCCAAGTGCATGGAAAAGGCGCTCCAGCCTCTACGGGTGAGGGGCATCAGAGTCCTTTTTATTTGGACGATCTGCTCATCCTAGCCCCCTCTCGGGAGCAGGCGGCGCTGCACACTATGGAGGTTCTGCAGCACCTGCAAACGCTGGGTTTTGCCATAAATTGGAAGAAGTGCGCTCTTGTCCCCGCACAATCGATAGTCTGTCTGGGCGTAGACATGAACTCGGTCAGCATGAGAGCCAGGCTGTCAGCACCGAGACGGGAAGCCCTGACTTCTCTGTTGTCCCGCTTCAGGCCGCGCTCGACAGTGTCAGCGCTGTCAGTTATGCGGCTCTTGGGCATGATGTCCGCGGCACACACAGTGGTCCCCCTGGGTCTCCTCCACATGAGGAAAATCCAGATGTGGTTTCACCGCCAGCGGCTGGACCCCATTCGCCACAAATGGCGAATGCTGTCCATCCCTCATTCCCTCCAATCAGACCGGACATACTGGGGGAACCCCCGAAGCCTGACTTCCGGGGTTCCCCTGGGCAGAGTGACGTCATATGTGACGGTGTACACAGACGCGTCCCTCACTGGCTGGGGGGGAATGTGCGAGTCACAGGTGGTGGGAGGGGCCTGGCCTCCTCCCCCACTCCCTCATATAAATTGCCTGGAGCTGTCCACAGTGTTGAAAGTGTTGAATCACTTTACACCAGTGGTAACGGGGAAACATGTCGTAGTACGGACAGACAACATCACGGCGGCGGCATTCATAAACCGCCAGGGCGGCATACGCTCAGCCCGGCTTTTAGAAATAGCCAGACGCCTCCTGCTGTGGGCACACAGCCACCTGCTGTCCCTGAAAGCAGTATATATCCGGGCGGCCGACCTGATGTCGAGGGGGGGGCGGCCCTCCCACATCGAGTGGAGATTGAATCTCACTATCGTGCAAACGTTATGGAGCAGGTTCGGGGAAGCGGAGGTGGATCTGTTTGCTTCACGAGAGAACACACAGTGCGCACTGTGGTTTTCACTGAGCGCGCAGGACAACCCTCCCCTCGGCGTAGACGCCTTATCCCACAAACCTTGGCCCAAAACCCTCCTATATGCCTTTCCTCCGGTCCCTCTGATCCCTCGCCTCCTGGAGCGCGTCCAGGAGGAGGGTCTGTTAATTGTTCTGGTGGCACCGGAGCGCACAAGTGCGTCCTGGTTCCCAACCCTCGTTCAGTTGCTGGCGGCTCCCCCCTGGCAGATTCCGTGGCGGGGAGACGCACTATCGCAGCTGAACGGTGCAATCTGTCACCCCCCCAGTGATAAATCAGAGACTGTGGGGCTGGTTGCTGAGCGGGAGCGCT
>NC_048419.1:9010535-9021202 GCF_013103735.1 Etheostoma cragini | reverse complement strand
TAAAACCCTTGTGACTTGCTCCTGCCGCCTCCTTCTCTCTGCGTTTGGGTCCTCACCGCACACCCCCCACAACAGACAAGAAGTTGAAACCAATGTTAAGCCAACATATTCTGCACACGTATACATGGACTGTGATTTCCAGGTACTGGTAATTTAATTTAATTCATATCCTGACCATTCATGAGTCTTTGAAGATAATTGATTCTAATTTGCTGGAATTTTTCCAGTATTTGTGTCATTGTGGCTGTTGCAATAAATATCTGAGTGTTAAAAATCCTAGTTTTCACATAATAATGATTAGCAAAGTCTCAGCAATGTCAGTGTTGTTATGTAATATCTGGCCTATAAACGGAATGATATCAAACTCTTTCAAATATTATCAAGTTCAAACAAATAGTTATGCTGATAACTATATGAACAATCCATAGTATACATATATTCCAAAAAACAAACGTTGTAATCCTAACAAGTAATCTGCATAAATAAAATCCATGAAAATTTAATGAGTGGAAATGTATTTAGCAAGCGCACCAGTGGGATTTGTTTTTTGAACCTCCACTTTTTGTTTTTTTGTGTCTCAGTTTTAATTTAACTTCCACTTCGAGTACAAAAAGTTCCTTTTTGATTTTGATAAAAGATGTCTTATTTATTATTATCACCTTAAATGTGTCTTTTATTTGAATACATATGAAAAATAAGCGATTGCATCCAAAGCACTGAGCAACCAATGCTATTTCAAGGTTCAGCATTTTACAGGCTATTAAAAAGACATGCTTTCAGATGAACATTATTTTGGAGAGCTACTCCAAGCACAACAATAAAAGAATAGGTACTTAACCTTTGTGTTGTCTTCCCGTCGAAATCAAAAATCAACACTTTTGTTGACGCTTTTATGGATGTTTTTAACTTTTTCTTAGGTTTTTGTCCCTTTTTCAACAATTTTGATGCTTTTTTAATGTTTGTCATTCTGTTTTCAACCGTTTTTGGGGAATTTATGGTCAATAAACCTAATTTATAGGAAATTATACCTACTGTTTGAGTTGGAAAAGCAGAAATTAGGAATTTTTTTGACTGAAATTAAAGGAATTTATCTTGATGGATAATCACAGACTTGAATGTGTCAACTTTGACTCAATACTGCTGAAAAAAACCTTGAATTTCTTTTTCAAATGCTATAAAATTGAATAAGACACCCCAAAATTAATGAAAGTAGAGATTTGTACTTGCCAAAGAACATTTGAAAAAGAACATTGATATAGGAAAAAGGGTAAATTTGACCCGAGGACAACATGAGGGTTAAAGGGGCCTTGCCACATGTATTTCATCAATTTTTGGTATTGTCTGAAGTTCTAACATGGACATGTAACTTGGTTGCCTTGGTTACCTTATTTCAAGCCATTCTAGCAAGGTATAGAAAGCCTGCAGGAAGACTCAGCTCCATTTGTGTCAGTTCTTATTAATAATCAATAAGCTAAGCTGCTTGACTCTGATTGGCTAAAAGCTAGCCAATGAGAGCCAGGCTATCAGTATCCTTTACCCAGCGCAACTGGACGCGCTCATGCATAGTAATGAGCCCAAATACCGTGACGTCAGACTGACCAGCTGTTGTGATTTCTTTTCAGTGGCTAGAGCTGACAGAGGAGGTATCAGTTCATCTTCACATTCACCACATAACACACACACATATGGACCTTACATTTTTCAAAAAAATGCAGGAATAAAGGGTTTTAGGTGGCTTAGCACTTTTAACAAACTACATAAAAAAAACAACAACAATCCAACATTAATTAACAAGAATAAAAACTAGAATCAGATGAAATAGGGAAGAGATCCGTCCCCCTTTGGCCTTCTGCCAAGAGTCTTTAAAAGATACTTGTTTACTCCTGTTATAGGCGTGGCAGCTCAGATCTCTATCGTCTGTAGCTTTTATTTTTGAAGCCCACTTGATGCGGGTCTCTTTCCTACAAACGTTTGAAAGCACAATGAAATGCCATTCAGAGGGTATTTTTTTTCAACCAAGACTGTTATCTAGTGGGCCCAGAAAATAAAGAAAATAGTTTACTGGCGAGATTGATGGGATTGAAATGATTTGTGGAACTCTTTCAGATTTTCCGTTTTAACCCAACTTTTATAATTCAGTCTTCAGGGAGACTGAAAACTACTGAAAACTTGTAGGGCAGAACCTATGGGTGTATTACAGTGTGCCCACCCCTACTGTGCAGGTGCCCCGACAAGGACAACAACCCATGCTGGCTTTCAACCCCTGATTGTGGCCAGTTTTGTGTATAAGGACGCTGGAGGTGTTTGACAATGTAATTTGGTTTTGACCTGTAACTGCACATGGGGTGAGGACACATTTGTCTTAGCAAAACACCTTTGCTTGCATGTGCTCAGCCAGCATGTTGAGCCACTTTGCCCGGAATGGGATTGTAAGTGTGTGTGGTCACACCACCTCTGCTGCCTTTTCTTCATCTGCTGGGACAGTGGATGACAGTGTAGTGACAAATGGATTTTGTAGGACTGACCTTTCTCTGCTCGCTAACCACAGTCACCCTGCACCAACCATGGCTTTTAGTCCTCTGTATTGAGACAGCCGCTGCCAGCTTCTCGTAGAATTGTTACTGGAACTGGACAAAAATCTCGCCATTCAGGTTTGGGTTACAGCAATCCAGCTTACATCCATTGTGGCACTGATCAGACACAGAACTGAAATCTAGTAGAGGAATATGTGGTGAATCCTGTTTTTTTATAACCATTGTCCTAAAAGGGAACAAGACCTACCACTCAAACTGAATGACAGCAATGCTGTCTTACAGCTAGCAGCCCACTCCCAATGAGTAACTGTGTCACTGCTGTTCTGCTGCTCAATTCAATTCAATTCAATTTTATTTATAGTATCAATTCATAACAAGAGTTATCTCAAGACACTATACAGATAGACCACACTCCAGAATTTACAAGGACCCAACAGTTCTAGTAGTCTCCTCCAGAGCAAGCAACAGTGCAACAGTGGCGAAGAAAAACATCCTTTTAGGCAGAAACCTCGCCAGACCCAGGCTCTTAGTAGGCGGTGTCTGACGGGCAGGTTGGGGTTAGAATGAAGAGTGGCAATAACAAAAATAGACAAAAATGTGTAGTCTATAGCAGTTCTTTGTAGTAGTTTGCGGCATAGCAGGACGCTGTGCGGCATTACAAGGCACAGCAGGACATAGCAGGGCACTGCAGTGTAGCAGTAGAACATGGCATCACAGAACATGGAGCGGGACCAAGGCGACAGATGCTACCCTGATTTTGGAGCCTCTCTTATCCAAGGGAACATTCTGGGCTCTTCTGCTTTAGGACAGGTCTGAAGACAAGAGGGCCACTGCTTTCTCTCAGTGTGACTGGCTCCTCTGCTCTGTCAGTGGTATGGTCTTTATAATTTGTCTCTCTGTGGCCCTTCTACCTGGTGGACAGGTTAGCACCGGGGGTGGCTGTGGTAATGTGCGCTGACCCTTTGCACAGTCCCTGTCTTAGCCTTGTAAGCCACAGTTTGTGGGTGTAAATCACACGTTTTTATCACAAAACAACATTATATTGATTCTGTTGACATCTCTACAATATTTACTGATATTACAAAGTCTGACACCAATTTTGGATTCAATTTAATTCGAGGGCCTTTCATCAATACCAGACACTACATAAGCCCATTTACCCAATCACTTACAATTTATATACAGTATATGCACAAAAATCCACTAAAGTATGATTTGACAATTATATTACTAAGCTTTTCAAGACATTTCATTTAGACAAAAAAAATACTCTTTTTAATAAAAAGAAGAAATATATGTGGGAATTTGAAGGTAAAAGTGCATCTTAAAGATGTGTATGAATGTATATACATATATATTTATTTTAAAATTTTCATTTTGTATTGATAATATTGGATCACTGAGGGTTGAATCAATATACAGATCCAGACTGATGTATTGTTACACCCCAACCAGAGTGTGGAGAGCCGGATGGCATGGCAGACCTCCCCAAGTCACAGTATAATTGATGCCCCTTGTATTTAAGAAGGGTGTGATTTGAATTGCTTCCTTTGCCGACAGAAGCGTTAGATAATTGGGGGGGGGGGGGGGGGGGGTGAGTGTGCTGCAGCCGTAGTGAACACCCAGCCCTGTGTTAAGTTACTTTGGCAAGCGAGAGTGTTTGAGGACAGGCTGATGCAGCAAAGTCAGGCTGAACCTTTTCTTATTGTCAGCATGTGATGTTCTATTATTTAGAAGTGCATTTTACCTACAGGTGTCATTTTATTCAAGTTATAGTAAAAGTGTGTCATGTGCCTATCTGCATGTCGTTGTGTGTTCTGTGGGAAAGGGTTTGCTGAAGTTTTTGAGAGAAAGCACACTACCAACAGGAAACAGATGCCATGCTTGTTTTGGTGCTGGACAGAGATTCTGGGGGATACTGTGGGTGTTCAGGAAAGTGAAGAGGTCATGGGAGCAAGATGGGGTTGTGAAAACCAGACATCCTGAAGGAGGTGTGTGAAGATGAAGAGAAAGCCACACTTGAGATCCTGCCTTAGGAAGAAATTGACAACACCCAGTCCGTAGAAAACGTTAAATAGAGAGGGCTAGTCAGAATTCAGGGCTCAAAACTCGGAAAGGCTGCGGGGACCAATAGCCCTGGAACCTGATTGCCACATTATTCTATTGTTTCAGTGATTCTTTCAGGTTTCTGCTCATCCAGGTCATCAAAGAATATGCACAGGGGGATGTAGAATTTAGAATTTAGATTTCTCTGGACTTTGGGCCTACCATTAAGTCAAGAATTCCTCTTCACGTCACACTGAGACAGAGACAGGACATGTAAGGGGATGCCTAATAAAAGTGGCATTCATTGGCTATGTATATGTGAGCGGCCTTCTGATTTGCAGTCTACCTTATTGATAGTCAACTTCAGTTCCAACAGGGCTCAACCCCACGGGCTTAGGAAGCATTGCACATGTAGTCGGGCAGGGTGGGTCTGGGGGCCCTACCCCAGTGATCAATGCCATTTCCTGTATTCTGGTGCCTTTTAACACATGGTTTAAGACTTGTTTCTTGCTGTACTAGCATGAGAAAAAGATGAGTACCTTCCGCAACTTCACCCAGAGGAAGTGGTTGGCCCCAGATCACATATTTGAAGATATTAAAAAGTAAAAAAATTGATTTTTTAAAAGTGAGGTTAATCCATTACACTTATTGTCAAATTCAGCAAAGATCTCCTCACGCTCATTAGCTCAGCCATTTAGCAACAGGCGCTGACAGTTGATGGTAGGGGAGAAGGGGGAAGGGGGAAGCAGAATGTGAATGTGAATGTGGCCGGCCTGTAGTTACCTGTCTGTGAATATGGGGGGCGGAGCTTCTTAAGGGGCGCGGCTGTATTTGTATTTTTCCACAGTATTGCTTACTGCACCTTTTATAATAATCACTTGTTTATTTAAACCCTATTTTATGCTTTAATGGGATTTCAGTTCATGTTAAATTTTTAATGTCATCAAATTAATTAGTGAAGTAAAGAGGACAAAAGTGGCACTGTGTATTCCTTATTAAGCTACATTCATCTTCTAATCATTTCTACTACTATGAAGAATCACCAGGACCTGACCCCTGATTTCTGGCTGTGGATCCGCTCCGGAACGGCGGCGGACTCATTAGGTTTCCATTAAAGTCAATGTGTGTATTAACTCCGTTCCAGCTCTGGCGACATAAATGCTTAGGGCAACATTTCATGACAAAAGGCATCAATATAGGAACCATCCGCCACCTTCCATGAAAAGCAATACTCTTGAATTCATGTGTGGGAAAGGTTTGAGAAATGTTTGTGAGCACATCCGTTAATGGCGCAGTGTGTTTGTGTGTGTGTTTGCTTACATGTGTGTGTGTGTGTGCGTGTGCATGTTAAATCTGTCTGGGTGCAAGGTAGCAGTGAAACTGTGGAATGGAGTTTCTTTTTTAAATTTCATTTTGAATTTCGGGACAGCTGTGTAGATTACACAAAACAAGATTAACTATCAGAAGTGGTATGGAGTTTTATTGGTTTAAGCGTTCTCAATAAGGAAGTGGAATGGATTAGATAAAGAAGTACTAGCATAGCATTTTGAAGAGCGCAGAGTGGACAGACTGATGCACCATAATTTGGCGATGGTGAAACCTGTTAACCTTGTTAAGATATTGCACTTGGTACACTACAAGGAGTATCAAATAACAGTTTAATGTCAAATTAAATGGCAAGTAATTTTGAAAAAAAGAATTATGAAAAGATAACTATTTTAATAATGGATTGAACTGAATATCGCTGGGGTTCAGACTTTAAAAGGAATTATTTCTTTCCCTTATTTTGCTTTTATTCTTTAGACTTTTTCCAATATTGTATTGGTAGAGGAATTTCATACCCAGTGTCCTAACATATTATATTCATATTTGAGAACAGAGAAACATTAAGAGCCTATCACTTTGATTCATGTTCTTTGCAATTCCCACCTGAGTCATTTTCATATCTCACTCAGAAGTGATGAGAAGTGCTTACCTCTAATGAGCAGGTGGGTATTATTTCCAGCTCGCATTACAGCCAGCACTTACATTGACTGGAGAGTCACAGGGTGTTCCGATTGAATGGGGGGGGGGGGTTCATGTCAAACTGAATGACACAAAAGCTTACACGTAATCTGTGTAGATATATGTGTTTGTCCGTCGATTTTCTCAAGTACCTTTTATCCAAACAACTTCACACTTGGCAGGTGTATTGCTCTTGACCCAAGGCAGTGCAGTGTTGGGACATATTAATGTGTCACAGTATGTACAGACTGTAGCGCATTGCGATGGGAACCCTATAAACCTTTGTCTTGTCCTCGGGTCAAATTTGACCCCTTTTAAAAAAATATGTTTTTTTTTCAACCAAATTGACCAAAAATAACATGGATAGTTCTGTACACTTACGTAATTATGCTTTAATTATGCATTTATGCAACAATGTAAATATGCAACATATGTTCCTCTGATCGTAACTAGTAGCTAAAATTATTCATAATCTCTGGGTCTTTTAAAAAAACGTTTAGGCCAAATTTAATATGAATTAGTGTAAAACTAGCGGTTGGAAGGAAGTTGGCTAAGAAGATGGAACACAGAATTAGGTGATAATTTATACGTTATTCTTATTAAAATACGCAAAACAGACCGGGTCAATTTTTACCATGGTTAAAGACAACACAAGGGTTAAGTGTTGCTCCGCCGAACAACCAGGGTAAAGCTCGCTCTCCGCCCTACTACATTGAACAACAGATTAAGATAGAGAGACATTGGTATAGTATTGCAAACTCCAACATTTCAAGCTTAATTGATGTAACTTTCGAAATAAACACTTGTTTGTTCCTGGAAATAGCCTGGTTCCAAAGAAATTATTGTGAAGGATTTACTCAGCATTGCTATGGGAAGCAACTCTTGAAAAATGAAATGACTATCTCAACGTGGTAACGAGGAAGGTCTGGCTATTCCAGACACCGATGTGATCTGGCTTATTGGCATTTCTTTAAACCAATCACAATCATCTTGGGCGGGGCTAACCATAGTCCTCAGAAATCCACCAGAGGTTAGAACGCCAACATAAAGAACGAGAAAGGTGACAGACATCTGGCTGAACATTTGGCGTATTGTTGAATCCCAAACAATCCCAGAAATTAAATGTAGACCATGTCCAACCTAACAATCAGAGTATGTTGAAATGACTTATGACTCTTAACGATACGGATGCAGTACTGCAGCTCACTCCACCAGGTGGACCTACAGCATATACCTGAGGATGGGGGTCAGGATTCCATGTCCCTTCCTCTAGAAGTCCACAAGGGTTGCTCCCCTCTTTGTAATATTCCCTACACATCCATCTTACCCAAGTTGGGTTTCAGTATCTATGTGTTGTCGTAAATCACTGAGATAGTCATTAATTTTTAATATCCTGGAGCCTATGCACCAGGCTGCAGTCCAACTGGATCCTGCACTCATGAAAGCCAGCCACATCCATTACAGCCATCTTTGCTGTCCCCTCCCTGTGCATGTTTGGCTGCACCTTTCTGATATCATTAATACTCATCAGCAACACCTTCCTTTCATGCAACATTTTTCCTGGCAGTTCACGCTCTACTACTTACCCTCTACTAGCTTATTCTACCGTCCTTATTTTAGCACTTTCTCATCCCTATACCCCGGTACCTCTACATCTATAGCTCAGAACTTACAATATATAGACAAAGAGTAGCCCAGACCAACCGGGCTACTGAGCAGATTATACTTAGGATTTGGGCGTATTGAGTGTCACTGATCAGACCAAGAAGGTCTGATTTAAGGCTTTTTCAGTGTGTTCCAGGAGATGTTAACAGTCTGGAGATAACATAATACTATTTGGGGCTCTAATTGTTTGCCTTCTGATCATGTGACTGCCAGTTGTTCTCATTAACATGTTTGATTTTACAACTGAAATCAGGATAGTGAACACCACATTGTGGCAGAGAGAACTAGTATGAAGTTCAAACAGCTGTGTCTTTGTTGCTCATCCAAGTGTGTGCTAAGAAGTGACAAATAATACCTTGAAGGTTTACCATACGGGAAACCATACACATATTTTAACCCTCATGTTGTCCTCAGGTCAAATTGTCCCGTTCTCCTATATCAATGTTCTTTTTAATTACCAAAAAATGCATGATTGAATCCACACAACAGTCTTTGGCAAGTACAAATCTCTACTTTCATTAATTTTGGGGTGTCTTATTCAATTTTATAGCATTCGAAAAAGAAAATTGAAGTGGTTTTGAAATAGTAATGAGTAAAAGTTGACGTATTCCCGTCTGTTGTTATCCATCAACATACATTCCTTTCCTAATTACTGCTTTTGTACTTTTGCAAAAAAGTTACAAACATTGAAAAAATTGTCATAAGTGTGTAAAAAAAGGACAAAAACATAAAAAAGTTAAAGACATTGATTAAAAGCATCAACAAAAGTGTAAATTTTCAATTTTGACAGAAAGAAAACAAGGGTTAAGTCTTTCTACTTTTAACAAGTGAAAAGTCTCCCACTTATCACACATAAGATATTCACAGTTAAGGTAGAATTACGACTCGTGCTCCAAAGATGTGCAGCCTGACATCCAGACCCCCTCCCATATGTTTTTTTCCTATTTTGTGTGCCTACTTTGTGAACTTATTGTAGATTTACTGAGCATAATTTTTCATACTTGTATTGTATCAAAGTTGCAAACCTGGAATCTCCCACCATGCACAAAGCCTCCCTATGTCCATGCCTGTCTGCTTATCTGCCATTTGAACAAATTAACTACATTTCATAGAAATGCCAGAATTATGCCATACCCCCACCCACTTCACCCCTCTAAACAGCAGAAAATCTGGTTAGACTTTGGAGCACTGAGCAGAAAATATTTGCAAAACATCGAGTGAAAAGTGATTTTCTTCCATTTTCGCTACCTTTAGGCTGTAAGACTGGAAGATACTTTTATTATTTCCCATGTGTTATGTGAAGATAACTATGTTGAGATCTGTTAATTAATAGCAGTGTAGCAGAGTAATTTATCTTAAGTGCTGACCTCCCTAGCATAAATGGTTATGTTTAATATATAATGATGAAGAGGGAGCTCATGTGCTCTTGTTTCCTTAGTAATGGCTCTTATTTGTTTCTCAGAACGTGACTATCTCATGGTGAAATAAGTAGGGCATCCTCTGCAGAGGTGATTGAGAAAGGTTGTACATTTTGTGTTAGCACTCTTGGGGCCTGAACTTTGTTTGAACTCTGTTTCAGAGATCAGTCTGCAGAACAATTGGAAACTTCCTAGTCATAGAAGTCAGGGCCACATCAGAATGGGGCTAGTAGAAAGTGGAAACCAAAATAGAGGAAATAACGTCCTACTCGAGGTTCTGTTTACCCCCCTATTTTAGGGGACTGTTGTTTCTGAACAATGACCTTGGCATTGAGTGAATAATACTTTCTCGCTGCCCTGTGAGTTGATGCACTGCTGGCGGTCATCAAAGCCGCTCTTGAGATCTTGTATGCCATGCTTTCCGTCCGTTCCACTCCACATCTCCCTCATTTCAGAAATGAGATGTCTCCAACCATCTGTCAACACAAAGTACTGGCCTCCCGTGACCAGACAAATCATTCCTAATTCTCCCGCCTCTCCTCGGGATACGGATCCCAGCCGTCGGCCCTCTAACAAAACAGATCCCTCTAATGAAGGAATATGGCATAGAAAAGTGCCTCCCATTGATTCTCTTCCCTGGCATATGCCGCCTCAAGGATAGAGCAGCTGAGCTATACTTAGAATGAAGGATAGGGTTGACTTGATTACTTTGCTCTTATATTGTGTTCAAAATGCTCTGTAAGGGAAGGGCAGCGCCCTGATGAGACCTAACTAATCCTGATGGAGCAATTTTAACAAAAAGTAAATAATTGGCTGCAGAATGCAGTAAATATGGCTGATCACACAATATGAGAGCCTACTCATGTCTACCATGTACCAGGAAGTGCATTACATTGATTATGTTCAGATTAGCAACCTATTTGTTGCTCTCTGAAACCATGTATGGGTCTCCATCTGCCTTCAGTATTAATCTTTTACAACAGCATGACTCTTTCTTCTT
>NC_048419.1:8967535-9010435 GCF_013103735.1 Etheostoma cragini | reverse complement strand
ATATAATTGTTTTTATTTATTTTCACAGGAAACGTTACTACAAACCTAAGGGCTAATTCTCCCCCCCACAATGTGTCCGACATAAAGTTTACGTTTGACAGGAGAAATTATTTGAACACTTATGAAATTAGATGTGTAAGCCACACGTACGCACATTCATATTAATGCAGATACATACAGAATAAAGAAGAAATTAAATGTTAATAATAAAGCATATGAGCACAGCAGCAATGGTACACCAATGCAAACTACATGTGGCACTATACAATTGAAATTATTAACCTTATTCTTAGGAGGAATCATTGCTGCGTGTGTTCTTCTTCTTGTAGTGACCTTAACTTAGACATGTACTTAACCATGGGTTCCCAAACAGACTTAAATTATCCCGCATAAGTCTGCTTTCTTATTAGCATTCATCTTGTAAAAGACATGTTGATTAGCCTTTGGATACTGAAAGGTCTGTCACCATACTTTGCAGACCATATGTTAAAGCCTACTAAGAAACATGGCACCCCAGGGATACTTTGGTCCAGGCTAGGGCTGGGTGATAAAACGATATAAAAACGGGACCACAATCATAGTCATGTCGATAAAGATGATAAGTTTTGGACATATTTATCCAATAACAACTGACAGAGTCTGCCTTTTTAACTTGGACAGGCCCACTCCCCATTGTGAGTGTTTGAGTTGCTGCTATGTTGTCAAAGTGTGTTCCCCGTCAAACAGTGGGTCCCTCCTATTAATATGCATAGCATCCCCTTCCATATTTATGGTTAGAGATAAGGTTTGGTTCAGGTTTAGGAAAATAAATGTTTAGAAAATCTAAATAAATCCAACTAAAACAGACTACTCACTTAGTTTGCACTTGGTTATTTTGCAAAGAAAAAAAAAGAAAATGTAAATGTAAGATGACTCTGTATGAAGCATAGGGCTACTCTTAGTTTTCTCGTGAAGGGAAGGTGTAGTGTGAGTCCTCAACAAAACATGGTGCTGAATATTGTTATTTTTATATCTTAAAAAATATTTTAAAGTTTAAGCAAACCTCTGGGTTATTCAGGCTTTAGTCAGTAGGCTATGCACTTCGAGCCGGCAGTATCAGCAAAAAAATGATATTGTGATCCATGTCAATGTCAACATAGGAAAATAAATTGTGATCACATTTTTTGCCATGTCGCACAGCCCTCTTATTTTATATCACATTTTAATGCACGTAGGTTTGATGTTGCTGGGTTAGTCACGTTTAAATCAATAAGTGCCCATCATATATTATTGCAAACAGATTTGACTGTCGGGGCAAGAAAAGAATGGGGGGGGGGATTCTTTCTGGTCTGCCAGCTGATGGTGCTCATTAATATGGATAAAACTGAGGAGTCATCTGGGAAGAATGTCATACCACATTAGACAAATAAGTGGCTGAGTCCACTGGATGTAATGAATTGATTTGCTTCACATTGATCCCACCGTTCTCCACTGTTAATCACATTTGGGATTCATGTTCATGTTCTGAATTGCTGCGGTTTTAAAGTATTAAATAATCTAATTGAATGGGATGCAATTCCATGTTTTACTCTTCCGTCATTCGGTGTATTTGTTTTTTGTTAAAACAAATTTCAGCAAAAATAGAACATCCCACCAGTTCGCTAAATGCAAAACACATTCTTATATCTAGATCCAAAGGGGAACCAATTACAAATAACTCTCGACAGCACTTTTCCCCAACTTTTATAACACCTTGCTTTGCACATTCACACAGTTAAACACACTCGGGAGCAGTCGCAATCTTCTGCTGTGGCCCAGCAGTCGGGAGCTTACTTCCATGGTCAAGGCTGTATTGACAGTGAATGTTAGGGGAGATGTGAGTGATAGGCAGCTTCTAT
Organism: Etheostoma cragini; assembly: GCF_013103735.1. NCBI lineage: Eukaryota > Metazoa > Chordata > Actinopteri > Perciformes > Percidae > Etheostoma > Etheostoma cragini. The sequence goes on along the minus strand of NC_048419.1, from coordinate 9,008,558 downwards.
ATGAGCTTTTGTGATACTTCAAATCATTTACAATATCTCAGGTATCTCAGTGACACCTATGCGAGGAAAGTATGATGATAATAATGCATTGAGGGAATGCAGTGCAACAAAAATATCACCAAGCTGTCCCAGACAAGTTCAAACTATTCACTTTAACGGTAGAGTTTAATTGTCATGCTTCAGACTAAATCAGCCAGGTAGAAAAAAGATATACATCTACAGCAATGTTTTTTAGGTGATTTCAAAGTAATTCCATCTAAATTCAATTTAATTTATAGTATCAATTCAAAACAAGAGTTATCTCGAGACACTTTACAGATAGAGCAGGTCTACAACACACTCCATAATTTACAAGGACCCAACAGTTCCTCCAGAGCAAGCAACAGTGCAACAGTGGCGAGGAAAAACTTCCCTTTAGGCAGAAACCTGGGACAGACCCAGGCTCTTAGTAGGCGGTGTCTGACAACCGGTTGGGGTTAAAATGAATAGTGGCAATAACAGGCCTAAATAATAGTAGTTTGTAGAAGGTCTTTGTAGTAGTTCATGGCATAGCAGGGCACTGTGCGGCATAACAAGGCACAGCAGGACATAGCAGGGCACCGCAGAGCGTAGCAGGACGTAGCAGGATGCAGCAGAGCGTAGCAGGAAGTAACAGGGCATCGTAGAACGAGTAGCGGGACCATGGCGACAGCTTCTACCATGATTTTGGAGCCTCCCTGATCCAAGTAAACATGCTGGGCAAAAAAGAACATAAGGACCCTGGGGAATGACTCCCCAGAACTAGGTTAGTAACAGGCATTTCTGGGACATGGATGCACACAAAATGGAAAGATAGAAAGATAGAAAGATAGAGGAGAGAGTAGCTCAGTGTGTCAAAGGAAGTCCCCCAGCTGTCTTAAACTATTACAGTAAAACTAAGAGAGACAGGGTAAAGAGAGGAGCCTGGTCAGGCTAGAACTCTCCCCAAATGGAACGGGCTGCATGCAAGCCTTCCTCTAATTTTATTATATTATTGATTATATGATAGATAAATCTGACAACAATGATGAGAAGCAGGTGGGCCGAGTTAGGCGGACGCTGCGACTCCTCAGTCCTTAACAATATTCATTTTTATGCACTAACCATAAGCTTTGTCAAATAGGAAAGTCTGAAGCCTACTCTTAAATGTGGCGATGGTGTCTGCCTCCTGAACCCATACTGGAACCTGGTTCTTTAGGAGAGGAGTCTGATAGCTGAACGCTCTGGCTCCCGTTCTACTTTTAGAGACTCTAGGAACCACAAGTAACCCTGCATTCTAGGAGCGCAGTGCTCTTGTAGGGTTGTAAGGTACTATGAGCTCTTTAAGTTAAGATGGTGCCTGACCATGAAGAGCTTTGTAGGTGAGAAGAAGGATTTTAAGTAAGCTGTCTGTGTAGAGCCCAGTTCAGACCAAAGATCTGTGACAAGATGAAGCAGTTGTAGAAAGTTAAAGCGGTCTGAATTAGTCGGTCTCAGCACAACTCAAACCACCTGATGGTGTTGCTGCTACTCAACTGTTCAAGTCGCAGAGGCTGGTTTTAGACCAGACCTGTTTTCAACAGCCGACAGAAAAGACAGCTGGTAGAGTCAGCTACCGTGCTGCTCATGTGTATAGGAACCCCTACTTAAGTTGACAAAAAAGAGGAATAAACAAAAATCATCTTTTGGAAATTGATCTTAATACCTCAATTAAAATATGAGGATAAAATCCAACCTTTAAGGACACCAATTTTCTTTGTGAATAAATGCATGTTATTCCTTAAAATACAGGGGGCATGAGCATAGATAACTATGTTAAATTCCCATAGAAGTAGGCAGATTTTAATTTTTAAGGCCAGTTATTTTATTGATCCAGGATACCATGCATCTGAATTAATATAGCCCTAATATTCTAATTCCAAAGGCCAAGGGAACTTCATCAGGATGCCTAGTATCCTGATCCATGAAATAACTGGCCTTTAAACATTAAAATCAGCCTGCTTCTAAGGGAATTTAACATTGGAGGGTGTATACTTATGCCCCCTGTATTTTAAGGAAGAACATTTATTTATTCATGATACATTATTCATTCATAAAGAAAATTGGTGTCCTTAAAGGTTGGATTTTTCCTAATTTTTCAATTAAGGATTTTTTATTTCCTCATCTTAAGCAGTTTTTTTTATACTCATGAACAACACTGTATAAACTATAGAAATAAAATGATCCATAATTAATGATATTTTAGTGTTACAAACAGCTGGTTGGCAGATGGCAGTTTTAGACAGAGCGTCTTTGACCGCCCCATAAAACGGTAATGTTATACGGTGGAGCGAGCTAGAGAGTGACTGAAGAGAGAAAGCACCCAACGGCGTTGGAGTAAAGCTGGTAATCGGAGAAATAAAAAGTTTCATCACTAGAAGTGATAACTGTAGTAAGCATCTCACTATTTAGACGAACCACAAGATATATCCAGCTACAAAAAGAGCCTATGCGTCTGAAGTTAGAACGGAAGTACAGAGAGACGTTGTTATGGAGATGACACGCCGTCTGGTCTTGGTGTGAAGTGGAAAGTTTCACAACGCTGGGAACCTTTGGTCTGAACTGGTCCTAAAGGACAGCTGATGAATGATCCATATGAACAGTCCTGTACTGTTTTCTCCACTCAGTGTGCGACTGACTGGTCCTTTGACCACTCTTCCAACCTGTGGATTATCGCCTTGTCGCCCAGAGAAATTTTGTGGAGCTAATGGTTAGAAAATAAATGTAAGTCCGACAAGAAGCTTTTGTTTTCTGACATCCAGTATTTAACTTTGGAAAATCAATAAAGCCAATTTAGCAGAAAGCTTTTCTTGTTTATCAGAAATGGTCCAAAGGAACTAGGCCTGTGTTCTCTCTCTGTGTGTCTGTTTTTGGAAGACTAGTATCCCATAATAGTTAAAGCTATGACCTTTCTGCTGGGAGCTATTATTTGTGTCCAAATAAACATCTGCCTTTGACTGGCACACTGGGAAACTGTCTTCAGTTTTTATATTGCATATAATGTGTATTAATGTGTTAATAGCTTCTAATGACTCTACTTTATTGCCTGCAAGGCATGTTTTACAAATCTACTGTGTGTTTTCATTACTGCTACATGTTCACTGATAGTGCTGTCTGTGAGAGAAGCTAAAGCACCACTCAAGAGAGAGGAGGATGTATAATTTAGGAGGTCAGTATTCAGTTTGACTCACATATTGTGATCTTTTGCTTTGGATTCCTTTTTTGTAGAGGGCAAATGTCGTCACAGAAAGCCTTTTTTGGAGCTGTGGGATTGAGTATGGGCAAGTAATAAGCCCTTTATTCACTCGCTGTAAAACCAACAGTAATGCCTTTACACAGATACATCTGCTATCCTTTGATGTATTTATATGTGTTGTGGCTTGAGTTGGTATTACCATGAAACACTTCTTAGGGTGAAAATACCTTAAAAAGAATGTACAGTTTGACCTTCATTGTCTGCCGCCTGTTTTGCGGTACATTTGAGGCTCCTAAATTTTATGTTTGAATGACGAACAAAACATATTTTAAATAAAATAAATCTAAATTCCCATAAAACTTGAGGATCGGTGAGCCATATGCTCTCTTTGCCAGACCTTCCTCCACAGCGGTGCACAGGAAGGTCTGGCTAGTCCACACAGCATTCCGGGATGGGAGAAAAACATGATCTGGTTCATTGGCATTTGTTAAAACCAATCACAATCCTCTTAGGCTGCACTCAGTGCCGGACAGAGCCACGGTGCCGCTGCTAAGTAGTCTCAGGAAGGAACTAGTTTTGGTGGAACATGTGTACGTTCAAAAGTTGTTTTAGTTGTGCAAGATAAAACTCAGATTGGACAGATAGTCTAGCTAGCTGTCTGGATTTACCCTGCAGAGATCTGAGGACCAGGCAATCATAGTCCTCAGAAATCCACCCGAGGTTATTACGCCAAGACAAAAGAAGAGGACAGAGACGTGAAGATGTGACTAACCTTCGTAGTTTTCCAACTTGTGGGAGGATTGTAACCTAGTCTAAATAATAAGCCCATGAGCCTGACAGGATCTAATTAATTTCCCCCATGCCGGTTACCTTGTAACCTTTAGCGTTCAGAATCTTTCTGTCTTGCCAGTCAGAAAAATGCCTAATAGTTGTCTCTAAGTGCAGTGAGCCATGCGGAACATAAAGAGCATAATGACCACTTGGTAAGAAGAGCTAGAAAATATGAAGTTCAGAGTCAAAGACAAGCTATTAAAAGCAAATCATTCACCCCAATGATAAAAAAAAACTGAAAGCTAACATTGCTCTCACGTGTTTAAGAAAATGTATTTAATGTCTAGAACCTCAGAAGGAAATAATTATGAAAGAAATGCCATAAAAATAATCTATTTTTGTCAGGTTTCATACATACATGATTGTTGATCTATATATATTATAAGAATGTAGTTGTATATTATATATATATTTTAGCCCTTATATATGGTGGCCGCCACAGGGCAATCACACTGCAACTCAAAAAAACACATGAAAGCAGAAAACAAGGAAATTAAGAACAACTCTACATTAATTCGACAACACATGCAGCATTTAGCCAACGTGCAGTAAATACAACACAAACAAATACAACACAAACAAATACATAAATGCGCTGCAAATATAGAAACGATGCTAAATGAAAAAAGGAGACAAACCCAAAAAACAAAAAGAAACAGAAAAGCGGAAAAACAGAAGTTCTCCGGGCCTCTAGGTGGAGCGCTACGTGGAACAGCTGGATTTTTGACCCCACGGAGAGAGAGAGAGATTCTCACTCACGGATGTAAGTCAAATGCAGATTTGAGTTGCGCATGCGTCACTTTGCGATAAGTAGCAAGTAAGATGCTAACAAAAGACTTTTTTAATGTCAATACAGTAAAAATTGACCTATTTAACCAAGTTGGTTCACTGCTGACTACAAGTTAGCATCAAACACAACAAAGGCTGTCACTGGAATGGCTTTTTGAGCTAACGTTAGCAGTCAAACAATCATAGATAGCTACAATGTTTTTGAAATGATTCCCATCTTCTGTTATTGTTTGTAATGAGAAAGGTTTATACTTTCATGGATTTCACAAATTTCAGTATCTACTGGTCTAGCGGCAAAATGTCTTCTCCTGCCATATTCCAAGGCAAAATAAATAGAGAATTGCATATATTATCTTTTTTTTTTTCTCTTAATTTTTTTCATTTTAGTTCATTATTTGAAATGATATCATAATTATCCTGTTTACTTGTACAATTATAACTGATATATGTACTCCTTGTCGTTGTTTATATGAATGTTTGTTCTCATGCTTTGGCAACACAGATGGATTTTTTTTCATACCGATGAAGCAAACTGAAAATTGAGAGAGTGAGAGAGACCGAAGTAGATGGAGAGAAACATAGACAGAGACAGAGAGAGAGAGAGAGAGAGAGAGAGAGAGAGAGAGAGAGAGAAAGACTGAGAGAGAGCATATGATAGGTTTATTTGGGAAACGGGAAGAAAAGAGAAGGAAAGATACGCCATCAAAAGGTGCGTATTAATTTTTACAATTGGCTATAGTCTTTTGCACTGTTATGAAAGAGAAACAGGCTTTCATAGCTTAAAAATTGGGAAAACAAATGATCCACTGTCTCATGACATAACCTTGCCTTATGTTGTGTAATCTTGATGACGCTTCCTTTTTTTTGCTTTAGTTTTTGAGTGTTTTGTGCTTTTCATTTCTATATTTGCAGCGCGTTTATGTATTTGGATGTGTTGTGTGTATTTGCATTGTGTTTGCTAAATGCTGCGCATGTCTTGTCATATTAATTAATTAGCTTGTGTTTTGTCTATATGCATGTTTTCTTAAATTGCAGTGCGTTTGCCCCTTTCGGCCACCATACTAATCCCTGTTGCAACTAATGAACAGCAAGTGGCTGTCGGGGCCTTTATTTATGGATCTGCACGCTAGTTCATTAAATACAGTTGTGTATTTAAAGTAGTGTGTACCCACATAGAAAAAAAAATAAGATAAAATAACAATCCATCTTAATGTACACAATGCCATATTTGTGCTTGCACACATCTGGTCCATATTTACAAAAGCCACGGAGCATACAGATAACCCTCCCTTAAGCCCTTAAGTGTATGAATCATGTTGTTGAACATGAAATCATGAAGCCAAAGAAACAAAGGCCAACTGATGTGTGTGTACCTTCCAGCTTATCAGCTGCTTGCTGAGGACTCCAAGGGGGCACATCTAAAGCCTGCTCTTTTTTAATCAAATGACTCACACTTTTCACTAGTTCCTGCAATATTTTAAGCCTTTCAAGTGCCTTTTATTCTTAAAAAGAAAGCTTTCCCCTTTTCTCTGTGCCATATTTTGAATCAGTACAATCAGTTCCAGGTTTTGCAGTGCAAAAAGTAACATTTTCAATGCAGGAATTTTAATTGTAACAGAGAATTTTTACAATGTAATATTAGTAGTTTTACTGCAGTAAAGGATCTGACTACGTCTTCCATGGTCCTGGACCACTGGTCCTAAACCTAGTCTTCTCAGGACTGGGAGAAAACTAGCCTCCTTGTTGGTGCTATGGTATAAGAGGCAATCTTTCTCTGTTGACGTTTTTAATTGCCTGTTTCAGTCCACGTACAAATCCCAGGATTCTATACTCTAGTAACTTCAATTGGGTTATCCTTCTCACCTCCCCAGCAGGGATCTTCTACAGAGCCTGAAACAAACCCAGTGTCTGCTTTTCAGAGTTTTTTTTCCAGGCTACTTCTCCCTACAGCTGATATCTGTTACTGATAGACAGTGACAATAATGCGTTATACCCTCAAAACCAAACACGTAAAAACAGATACCAGATGCTCCCTTGCAACCAAACCAAGGTCATACAACTTCACCATGATGAATTATCTGAGAAGCAAATGAGAGGCTGGCGGATTCTGCAGGGGAAAGCGGAAACAGGACATTGAAATTTGGGCCTCACCAAGTTGCAAATCGCTTTAGTTTTTCCCCTATAAATGTACGCTACTGGCAGGCCAAGTGTTTTCCACTATATTTATTCTGGGCACTGCCATGAATTGCAAGGGAGTAAGCTTCTCCTCTCTAACCATATTATAATGCTACAAAACACTCGCCAGCCGTTAGCATCTGTTAGACTGCCATTCATTTTTACGTCACTATGACAGCAAAAATCTTTACATCTGAAGCATTTAAAGACTCTACTTGTCTGTTGTTTATTTTTAAAGAAACATGACAATGTATACAAGACTCCATTACCTTGTAGCTCAAGTTATGGCTCCGTAGCAGAAATTGTTGTAAAAATAGGCTAACGATTGTAGAGCAATCAATGTATAGTACAGGGTAAGCTCCCAGACAGTTTGGACTTACATTAGCTGTTTAGGTTTGATTACTAATGTTAACTAGCATGTTAGTTAGCAATAATTAGCCTGTGTCTATGTTATCTCCTAACATATACCTAGGCTCTCCGTCTCTGCTGATTGGGAATGATTGAGATATCTCTTGGCACAGCTACCAGAAGACTTACAAATTTCAGACACGTTCAGTTCACGTCACAACTACGTCTTCAAGCTCAGTTGGAGACTGCACAGCACTCGCGGTGAAAGTGCTTCTCATAGACTTCACTGGTCGCCATCCAGAACAACGGGATCTGTTGGTCCATTTCTTAACCTAACAGGCAATGCGACAAGTGGTCGCAGTCCTGTGAAACTGTGACAGTGAGTCTTTTGCTTGTCAGACACTGGATTTCTTGGGTAATGACCGTAATTATGACTGTGCTAATTAGCTTACTTGAGCTATCATTGGTAACAAGACTGGATTGCCACTATGTGGCATGAATTGAGTTGTGATTAGGGATTTATAACACTACAGTCAACTAATGTCATTCAGTTGAACGGCAGGGTTTCAATAGTGCACAGAATCCCGATGGTTACCAAGCATTGATTGGCTGGTGTTTGCCTGTCTGTTCACATGGGGAGGGCAGTGAGACCCAGATCCAAGCAACTATGCAGATCAAAGTGTTGTTTTTCGTCTGAAAAGACCTTAAACTGTATGACTACATTATGTTTGTTCTCGATGAAGCTAGCTGGAAATGATGCATAGTAAAGTAGCGTTTTATGTGAAATCAGTACTGCGTATTAATACAATTGAATTGAATTGCACAAGACTTAGTTTGCTTGTAATGAAATAATGTAAGTAACAGGCGGCGCAGTCAATCTGGGGAGAACACCGGGCTTAGTTAACTCACCTAACAAGCACAGGTAGCTAGCTTTCAAGTCAGCATGGTGCAGAGTGCAGTTCAAACTTAATAAAAAAGCAACTTGAAGAAGGTGAGATAGGGCCACTGTCAGGATCACACACCAAAATGCCAACAGAAGTGTGTGTGTGGGTGAAGAACAGACCTCTATTATGACTATGTTTCACCCATTAAATGCACCAACTGAGCCATGCCAATGTTTCCCTTTATTCCAAATGAGTTTTTCATTGACTTGATAAATGGGAAGAAGAGAATCTGAATAGGTGTGGCAGGTGACAGATGATACTCAGTGACAAAGTCTGAGAAACTATTTGGAGGAAATACTCTTTTCAAATTGTAATTGACAGGTGTGGAAGTGGGGCAAATAATATTGGATATGGATAAGTATCACACCGTGGACAGACAATTATGGGTGTCTCCTGAAGTGATTTACTGTTGCCAGGTGGCTCCCAACGAGAAATTAACAGCAACCCCGGAGTATAACTAGTTTATATTCCATCTGAAATTTAATTCCAGCGTTTACTATTTTCTATGCAACACAGATTTTGTGTGTCTAGACGTCTTTGAGTTGTCCACAGGCTTCTTGAACAGCGAGAGATTACACTGATGTCATTTGATTTCAAGGCAAAATTTGCCCGCCTTCCAAATTTGATTTAGGTCTAGGTTGAGCCAACTGAAAAAGGCCATGCTGACTTTAACATGGGTTTAATTCATTTTGAGCCCGAGTGCAGGTAATCACTTCTCAGCGTACACATTGCACCATGCCTTCCCACAACTAGGCCTCATGCACCAGTATGCATCTGTCTGCATGGCATCCTATTTGCATACATTTGTGAGAGTGTGTGTGTTAAATTATTTGTTCATGTCTAATGGGTGTCTGTTTTTAATGCTACTATGATTCAAGGGTAGGCTGGGCATTGCATCAATATTATATTCATATTGCCATATGAGACTAGATATTGTTTTAGATTTTGGATACCGTAATATTAGTGTTGTCTTTTACTGGTTTTAAAGGCTGTATTACAGTAAACTGCTCCAAGGAGCAGCCCCCTCACTCTGAAATCTCTCCATTAGTGTCTACAGCATGTACAGGTCTTGAGCATCATGTAATTCAGGCCTGTGTTTTCTGTATTTGCAACTGTACTAACAGTAATTGTGAATTTCCCCTCGCTGTATAAATAAGGCATTCTTCTTTTTCTTCTTCTAATTTGATATCTTTTCCAGAACTTAGCAGACATTTATGTTATTTTCCTCTACCCACTTTACTGATCGTTATTTATTACTAATCTTATTGTGTGAAAATGTTGTGAAAGCACTAATAGTTTTAGCCCAGTCTTACCAGACTCTGGTCCATTTGCCCGGGCCTACCAGACTCTGGTCCATTACCCTGGTCCTACCAGACTCTGGTACATTACCCGACTCTGGTCGGGTAGGACCAGGGTAATGAAATTTTCACTTACAATATCGATATAGATTTTGGTCAAAAGTATTGTAATTGTTGAATTTGTCCATATGCCCCAGCCCTAGTCCAAGATAATTTTCAAAGTTTTAGTGCTGGTTCCTCAAACATCTTGCACCTTGCAATGTAGTAATTTAAATCATTGGTCAGAAGGCCCAGTTTCTCAAATTGCCAAAAAGTAATTTCATGTATTTTCCTGCGTTAGTATTTACATGGAATAGCCGTTCAATTTGGCAGAACCTGTTGAGCCGTCATTCATTTCAGTACTGTATGAAAACATAGTTTTACAGACTATAAACTTGTCTGACCGATCACATCATACATTTATTTTTTGAATGGTAATACAGTTGATCGAGACTTTTTCAGTACTAATTTTAAGCATTTTTCCAGAAGTTAGTGATGAGCAAATGAGACTTTATGAAGCTTCATCAACCATTTAGTTAATTTTATGAGCCCACTAGATGAAGCTCTAGGTTTAAAGAAAAAGTCTCTAGGTACGGCAATACATTCAGTGTGCTTATAACCCTTTGTTGAACACAGAGCGCCATCTAATGAATCAGAAAATAAACTAAATTGTTCTTGAAGCTTTATGATGCTCCATTTGGCCATCTCTTCTATGAGCACATGAACACACCAACAGCAATTGATCTATAAACCTGTTGTTTGCTTTGGAAAATCTGTGCTAGTTTGTCAGAATCAAACCCAATAGCTTCTTTCTGTTAGGTATCCATGGTGACAAATGAGCCACCGTGCTGCCAATGTTAGTATACACACAAGGATGTAAACGGTACTTTTTTCTTTATTAATTTAATTGTTTATTTGTGCTTCTTCAATAAAATATGTTGCATTTAAAACCAGGAAATGCAGCGGGAACCTGCCCTTTAAAAGCAAGTAGCATTCATTCGACATTTTCCAATACCAGTACCAATATTGCCTCCGATACTGCCTAAAACGCTAATGTCAGTATAGGGAAGTACTGGAGTTAATGCAACAATCCGATACCACGTAATAAAGCCCTAAAGAAAATCTATGTTACAGTAGTTTATTTAGGTTATTTTTCTGTTAGAACTGACTGTCAAACTGGATAATAAAAGAAACTTCTGTTGCGTTCATTGTTTAAGAGTTTAACCTTAGCCAGACCAACAACAAAGATATAAATCATATCACATCCATACAGGGATAGCATACAGCTGTTAATACATAATAAAATATATAACACACTGGTATCAGATCAGTATTTATGTATCAAAGTTCAGGTATCAAAATCAAAAAAAGGAAAGCAACAAATGGTATCCATTTTCTCTATAGTCAGTACATCTGTCATATGTGTCATCAGCCTCAGAGTTTTATTTTTTTGCCATTATAGCCATCAGAAATCAACTAATAACCAATACCTTATGTTTTACAGTACAATTTAAGGCACAATGTATAACATATTGATAGTAATTGCATGCAGAATATATACAAAACAAGCAGTAGCACCGTTGCCTTATTATTCCTTATGACCATAATGTATACACATTTGCATGCGTTTTTTTTTTAAATCCAGCAGTGAAGAATCAGAGATGAAAGTGCTGTGATTAGCAACTTCCATCTGTCCCGTCACCTGAGGAAACAGCCTTTCTGTACATATTTAAAGAGGCAAGGAAGAATCAAACAAACATGTTGGCTCTGATACAAATGCAAGCCCTGCTTTTAACCCAGCTTTTCATCTGAGAAATAGGCTGATCCGCCCAGCGCTAAATGGGCTTACTGACTTTTGGAAAGACCGAATAAAATTAAGCATTGAACTTCAGTATTATTATTCCATCATTATTATTTGTGCCTTTCAGGAGAAAAACCATTGCCTTTGCCTGTAATAGTGTACTCACTGGGAGGGGCTAATTATGACACATGGCCCACTTATCTCAGACAGCGTTGTGTTAAACATTAAAAATGAATCTCCAGGATATTTCTGTAGCAGTGGCTGAATGGCACTCTCCTCAATCTTGTTAAACTATAGCAGCATGGCTGGTACAGGGTGAGTTCAGTCTTTATATTGGGGCTTAATGGTTAGACTACTGCTGAGGCTGTACACATTTAACCTTCTACTGGATATCCACTGTCTCTTACCTGGCATTGAGAATAATGAGAACTATGAAAAGCAGAGTGATGACAGTGACCCCTTTGACTCTTCACTAAATTTAAAGCTGTCAAGTGGAGATGGCACTCTGGGCTTCTGTGGGGTCAACGCTATCATGGCCATAAAGCTTTAATTACAGGGCTGGGAACTGGTGAGTGCACACTTCATGCTTTGTCATGTGAGGGTAATGGTACAGTTCATCTGCAGTACATGGAGATATGCAACACAGTGGTAGAATTTTACATACAGGATGTGGATACAGTATTTTATAGTTGCAGTGGAGTACATAATTGATCTTGACTTCAACAAGGTAAATGTTCGATGGCTAACATTGGTGCTTGGACCAGTAGGACTCCATTTATGTGTAGTCTCCATAAGCATTCCTGTTGAAGTTTCCTTCAAACCTTCAGTTCATAATAAGGTGGATTTTTGTCTTCATGAAGGGGGATAAGTTAAACTCCGTAGTTTAACTCATCTCCCTTCTACTAACTAAACAATGCATTCTCATGAACTGATGTTTAAAATATGGTAGAAAAAGTATGCCCAAGAATTCATATCATGCCCTACATAACCCTAGTTAATTTTAGCCGGGAAAAGGTGACAGTGAGCCGGGTACAGAGCGTCCTGCAGCTACAATAGTTGTCTGTGGACATCAGAACAACTAGTTAGGATATGAAAAAAGTTAAAAAGGTTTGTGATGAAACACTAGTCCCCTTAACCCTTGTGTTGTCTTCCCGTCAAAAGTGAATATCAACAATTTTGTTGATGCTTTTCATCAATGTTTTTTTTAACTTTTTGATGCTTTTTTCTCATGTGTGACACCTTTTCAACACTACGTAACATTAGCTTATTAACTTTAGTTTTACAGTTATTTTTGGATATTATGGTAAATAAACCTCATTTATAGGAAATCATAATTAATGTTTGCGCTAGAAAAGCAGAAACTAGGATTTATTTGGACAAAAATTAAAGGAAAGTATGTTGATGGATAATCACAGACTGCAATATGTCAATTTTTACTCAATGCTACTTCCAAACCACCAATTTTTTTTTCAAATGCTATGAAATTGAATAAGACGCCCCACAATAATGAAAGTAGAGATTTGTAATTGCCAAAGAGAGTTGTGTGGAGTCAATCATGTTATTTTGGGTAGTTAAAAAAAACATTGATATAGGAAAAGGGTTAATTTGACCCAAGGACAACATGTGGGTTAAGTATTACTCCCCAAAAACACTTTTTTGGAAAGCACTAAGAGGAGTTTTCTTGATGAAAGTCTTGTGATTTCACCTAAACATCTTTAAGGTCATGGACTCTGGTCCCCTACCTGAAAGCCCTGTACCTGAACTCCCCATTTTGCTGATCTTCATACTCTTATACAGTGTCAGCTAATGTGGCGCATACAGTAGTAAATACGTGAACTAAACCATGTCTCCAGCCAGAATAAAAGGGCTTTCCTGCTGCAATGGTGAAAGGTCTCACGTGTCACCAGATGGCTTACATAAAACAGACAATTTATCTTAGCTATTCCTGCTAATTTTGAATTATCAAATATTGCTGGCTTGCAGGTCATGCTCAGCATCTCATATAAAAGGAACCTGGTCAAGGGTTTTGCGCTGAGACATAATACTTTCACTGCCATAACTAAAACTATTATTTCCCAGCTACTGTGGGTTCATCTGCCGGGTCAAAACATGTTGCAACAATTCTGGACCCTGGATTGATTTGATCCTAATATATGTAACGTGCATATATGTATGCATGTATTATTATGTGCTTAGAAGTATCTGGTAATATGCAGCATGTATTTAAGAGCACAAACATTTAACCATTGTGTGTTGTTGATATTTTTGTTACACAACCAATGTTCCCTGGTCTGGTGGACCCACCACATTATTAGGATTTTAAATCATTACAGACACAACAATATATGTAAAAATATTTGACAGATGTTTACTTTTGCTTAATTACCAATGATATATACATCTTTTTTGGTACATATTTGCAATTTACCCCTGTGAGATCACATTAATGATCATATGGTCAATATGTTTTTTGGGACGAAAACAAGCAAATTCTATTAAAAAAGAGTTTTTTGAGCATTGTCGGTGCTTATTTCTTGAACTTCATCGGAACAGGTTAAAGTGCTTGAAATGTAACAATTTTGTAACGTTGTGTGAGAATAGCAGATGCAGAAAGGGATAAAGGTTAGATGAAAAACACTGAGCTTATAAAATATTAAGATCTCCATGGATACCTGTTTTTTAACGGCTTTTAATGAGCATCTTCATTTTAAGAAGTGCAAGTGAGGTGGGGAAAAAGCAAGGCCACATGTTTGTACTACATAATGTGATTCATGGGGGGGATTGGGATGGCGGTAGCTCAGTCCGTAGGGAGCCGGAGAGTCAGTGGTTCAAGTCCCTATACGGATCAAAGTATTGTGGTACACTGGTAGCTGGAGTCAGTTCACCTCCTGGGCACAGCTAAGGTGCTCTTGAGTAAGGCACCGATCCCCCCACTGCGGGGCAAGTTTTCATGGGCAGCCCCCCCGCTCTGATATCTCTCCATTTAGTGCATGTATAGGTTGTGAGCATGTGTGTGTAATTCAGGCCTGTGTGTAATGACAACAGAGTGTAAACTGTAATTTCCCCTTGTGGGATTAATAAAGTATACATTATTATGCCTTGTGACTTTAACTGCATTAAGATGTTACGCTGTGTTAAACTAAATGAAACATTACGCAACACTCAATGGGTTTGTCCGGCTTTGTCATAGGTTATCCTACACTGTGTACCAAGGAGAGACACTCTGCACCAGCAGAAGCGTGTACTTATCAAGTTACAGTAGTTCATCAGCTTTAAAACTCATTAAAGATCTTAAATTTAGTCTTCTGTTAGTCATATATATCTTATAAAAGTCGAAGCTAGACAAATGGGATGCTCGGAAGTTTTCTTCAAAACGTAAAGTCTGAAAAAGAATTGATTATCAAAATAGTTGCTGATCGTTTTTCTGTCCATTAACCTTGTTGATTAATGGCGTCAGCTCTAATATCATATTGTATCATATCATGTAACATATCACGTACCATAGCGGGCCACATCCATATATTCTAATAGTGACATCACATATACAGTGCGTATACCTTGAACTGGTCTATGTACTAAATATGCCTAGCTTGGATGTGTTTTTCTCTCCAGCAGTTTTTATGGATCCAGGGAACCGCAATGAGTTCATTCAACTTCATAACCAAGCAGCCCAACGTCGTTATTTGTAAACTGCCACAGGGCTGAACCTTTAAGTGACCATCCCCTGCTTGTGTGTGTCAGCATGAGCCATTACTGAAGCCACCCCCTACGTGTGCTGCCTTTATGTTACACAGTGTAGCTTCTGAGCTTTATTTCTTCACTCGATGGTGTCCCTGTCTTGTACAAATCCATCTCAAAGACGTAGTGGAAGAACACACAGGGATAAAGCACATTTATTCAGAAATATTTTGTCTTGCACACAGTAACCACACAGGGAAAACTATAATACTGTTAGATGTTATAAATAATAGATTGTGTCTCAGTTTTAGTACACTCATATCCTGGCCATGTGCCCTCATAGATTAATACCTAAAGAGGTACAAAAGTGCTGGGATTAATCATTGGCTAGGCCTTGTTTGTGCCCTTGTGGATATAGAGCTTGCATTGGATGAAAATCTATAGCTGTGAGGGAGCACAGGGTCAATGATGTTGTTTTCCACAAAGTGCATTGCACTCATTTGTCTGACTCGCGGGTGGCACATTTGCCCGGCAAATAAAATAGAATGATTCCTGACTATGGTAGTACGTCTGATAAAATTAGCTCTGGAACAAGGGCAGTGCCACCTTCATAAGCCTTGATGTTGTCTGTCTTTCCGGTGCACTTTCAAACTTTTCGGGACACTCTGCGCCCTGCTCTAAATCCAGACGCTTGTCTTAAGGGAAATGAGCCGTGTCCCTTTGGATTGGTGCACGGCTATCTGCCCCGAGTTGGAAACAGCCACACTCTACTTCAAAAAGTTTGCAGAGCTTCACAACTTTGATGTTTCATCTGCAGACTGGAAGTAGAGAGAGTACTGTTTCTTTGTTCTTTTTATACATGAGACAAACGTCTGATCATGCTGCTCTGTAATCACTGCTTACGTTTGTCCGGGGAAAGAAAGAAACAATTTGCTTCACAGGGTCATTGGATGGTGGATAGTTATCACATTTCTTTGAACAACAGAGTCATTTTTGAACCTAAGGAAAAATGAAGGCCTTTTAAAAAATAAAATTGCCAGACCAAGTGGATAAATGTGCCACAGGCAGAAACCTCACTTATTGTTCTCTCTGTGACATACTATTAATAGCCCAGCAGTTAATTTCAGACTGCTTTTGCTCATTACAGAAAGGTCACCAATTTGAAAGCACAAGGCTGAAGTTCCTTGAGAGTGATGCATATCCAAATCACTGTGCATGCTCTGATTGAATGGTACACAGAGATATTTGGTCTAAGCAGGGATTGGATTAGTGGCTTCAAGAGATTACTTTGAGTTTGAGAGGCACAAAGTCTGATTCCAAACATAATCTCTTTATCAAAAGGAAGGATTTCATCCACAGAGGAGAGGTCAGTTTCAAGACTTTGATTGGTCTGGAATTCTTAAGGTGGAGCAGCCTGAGGTAGGATCTAATCAATTTACTCACAGACTCAACAACGTATTGAAAGCTGCACTTTGAAATGTTTTTTTATCAAACATATGCAGCACCAACACACTTGTCAGCCTAAATCAAGGTGCAACACATTAGATGATTCCACTCCTACTAAATAAGATCACAGCAGTGATCCGTTGAGCAGCCCAGGCTGGAGCATGGTGGCACGTCCGCCCAGCCGTCAACAAATCCTGCACACCAGACCAGCCGTCGGCGGCTCACATATGGCGGGTTCAGCCCAAAAAAAATTGACAAGAAGTTTGTGAAAGAAGTAGAGAGCATGGACAGCCGGACAACAGACTCTTGCTCTCTCTTCGCTTCTCGTCTCTAGTGACACGCCAACCCCTCTCTCCAAACAATTTCAATTCATCTTTTATAACCCACTTATGCAATAAGAAGTTTTTTCTGTGTCTTCATCGGATGCATGTTATCACACAAAAGGAGTGTTACACACACAACCTTATCACAGCTGAATATTTCATAATTGTAGTGTTAGAGCCTTCATTTGATGTAGTCTTGATCTGGGTGGTCATTTAGACTTAAAGGTATACTAACCAATGTTAATCAAGTTCACTCTTTCAAATTCAGCAAAGATCATGTAGACAAGCTGTCTAATTACTCTGTAAAACGAAATCTGGTGTTCCTGCACATAACCCTGGCTGTGTAATTGCAAAAAACAGCGCACCAGCCCAACAACACTTTTCCATCCAATCAGCAAGACAGGGCACGAGCAAAGCTAGTGATGGGGCCTGGGGGAGGGGGGGGGGGAGGTAACGGCTGGCCAGGAGTTATCAACAAGAGGAGTTGGCAGAGATACAGCCACATAGGAAACAGACTCAATAAATCTAAAAATAAGTTGTATGAGCTGGAAAGGAGGAAGACGTTGGTGGAGCGTTTCAGCGCTGCAGAAATTAATAGTAATAATAATTAGAATTTCACAATAATGAAAACAGATAAGGGCTCTGTTGTTATTATGGAAAAGTGAGCAACTTTAGCTTCACTCTTGCGGTTTTCTACAGGTCAGGTCAACAGGTTTGGTTTTACAGCAGTAGTGACAGTTTGCGTATATATTGCCAGACCTTCCTCCACAGCGCCGTAGAGGAAGGTCTGGCTAGTCCACACAGCAATCTGGGATGGAAGAAAAACATGCTCTGGTTCATTTGCATTT
Source organism: Etheostoma cragini (assembly GCF_013103735.1). Classification (NCBI taxonomy): domain Eukaryota; kingdom Metazoa; phylum Chordata; class Actinopteri; order Perciformes; family Percidae; genus Etheostoma; species Etheostoma cragini. The sequence continues at coordinate 8,990,806 of NC_048419.1, read as the reverse complement.
CTTTAAAGCAATTGTAATTGTCTTGGACAAATGGAGTGCTTGATGGAGCCATGGTGTCTCTGCAAAATAGTCTCAGGAAAGAACTTGTTTTGGTGGAACATGTGTATGTTCAAAAGTAGTTTTAGTCATGCAAAATAGAAAACTCAGATTGGACAGATAGTCTAGCTAGCTATCTGGATTTACCCTGCAAAGATCTGAGGAGCTGTTAACCATAGTCCTCATAAACCCACTGGAGTTTAGAACACCAGCACTAAGAAATAGGAAAGCTCCAGCTGAATATGAGGGGCTGCAGGCAGCTCCTGAGCCATCCCAGCAATTAAACATCCTCATCCATAACATAATGGGGCATCGACTCTGCCAAATTTCCTTTTTGTCAGCAGAAATGCTAAGTGAAGTGGTCGCTATGGAAATGTGCATTCATGAATCGGGGGGGGGGGGGGGGGGGGATTCTTAATATATGATTGGCAGTTGAGTTCAGTTATCAACAATCTCCACACAGCATCGCTTACTGCAACTTTAACAGGGAGTTTTTTTTTTTAAGATTATTTTTGGGGCATTTTAGGCCTTTATTTCTATAGGACAGCTGAAGACGTGAAAGGGGAGAGAGAGGGGGGAATGACATGCAGCAAAGGGCCACAGGGTGGAGTTCATCCGCGGCGACTATTTATGGGCGCCTGCTATTCCTTTTAACAGGGTTCTTAAAGTAAATTTCATCAGTCCACGGTCAACTTTAATGAAAAAAATATGAATTCCCCACAAAATATTGGCTAGTGAAAATGCTGCATGGCTAACTTTTGGAGAGAACTAGCCACAGTGGCTTGTGAGCAGAAAAAGTTACTATCAAGCCCTGATTGTATGTAATTAATTGGGAATTTGAAACAATTTATTACCATGATATTCATATTAAAATATCCAAGACACATGCGATGATCCTGTTGTGCAAAGTTTTGCTCCAATTCATGCACTGTGACTTGCCAAGGTAAAAACATTAACTTGGAATGCTACGTTTTGCTTTAAAAACTAATATATTTTTGCAACGTTTCCCCCTCTCATTCTCCCTGCTCTGGCGTTTCCTAGCCCCTAAACCGGAGACATTTGAAAACACTAGTTGACGCCAATGTTTCGCAACATGATTGGGTCTAATTAATTCAATTCAATTCAATTTTATAGTATCAATTCATAACAAGAGTTATCTCAAGACACTATACAGATAGACCACACTCCAGAATTTACAAGGACCCAACAGTTCTAGTAGTCTCCTCCAGAGCAAGCAACAGTGCGACAGTGGCGAGGAAAAACTTCCTTTTAGGCAGAAACCTCGGTCAGACCCAGGCTCTTGGTAGGCGGTGTCTGACGACCGGTTGGGGTTATTAGTCATGACATATTGTTGCCCGAGACCAAAGACTCTTTCATGGGCTCTGCATTGACTGTCTGAAACAAGCTACTAGCGTTACAATCAGGGGCGTCAGTTTGGTTTGAAATGGGCTGAGGACAGACATGCATTCAGAAGCGCATTTTCAGAAGTGCTGGGTTCAATGACGCATTCATTTTTTTTCTCTTTCACAAAGGTCATGTTTTGAAAGATGCTGTCCTCTAGCGTAATAATGTAAATGAATACAATTTTATACAAAAATGTGTCCAACACGGTTAATGAGGAAGAAAAGCATTAGTCATATGACACACTATGTTCTTCTTCATGTATCCATGTACCATGTTGACAATGTGACATGAAGTGACAGACTCAGAGAGAGGACCTACAAGTGGAAAGGAAGGTGAGTAGCCAGTACAGCCGCAGAGTGACTGTGTCTGTGCTTGCCCGGTGGGGATAGAGATTTTTGTGGATTTGTTGGCATCTGTCGCTCAGGAACTATGTGTTACAAACTTTATTTTTCTAATCAAATTGAGCTTGAGGTTTTAAAAAAAAAGTGGTGGGTACAATGATACATGAAAAAATGTGATAGGTACGCGTACCCACCGTCTCCACCGAAATCAACGGCTATTGTTACCGTTGCAACTACCAGCAACGGGCAGAGACTGTCATGGCACATGCATGCCCTGTTTACGAGAATCTTAATGAGATGTGAGGTTTGGGCGTGTTAGTTTAAACGCTGATTAGTTCTTCTACTGGAGCTAAAAAAGCTTGTGTGCTCTGAGGCTGCTTTTGGCTCAAAACTCCCCTTAAAACCCAAAACCCAAACCCGTAGCAATCTAAATGTAGACTTAGTCTCAATCTCCAGCTGAGGTACAAGGTTGTTGTCCATGTATATACCAACAAATGACAACTACAAGTTGAAATCTGTTTGGTATCGTCCAATAATTAATTACAAGCAATTTGCTGGTTGTGCAAAACTATTTCCAATCGGAGCATCTGTTAAGATGACTGATGAGATAGTATTGGCTGGTGCTGCCTGGACTGCTTTGGTCTGTCCTTTGCTTTGTCTGTAGTCAAGTTTTGAACACTTCTTGTACACTGGTTGCTGCTGAAGAAATGTAATTAATTAGTGCATTAGTTGTTGTTTATAAAGGGAAAAGATAAGGGACATGTAGATTAAGATACAGATTGGATAAATAAGACAGAAAAGAACATTGGATAAGGACAAGATTTATAGTACATATATTTTGAGAACTACGAATGGTTGTTATCTAAGCAATGCAGGGTTTTAAAGTAATCAACAACACAATGAAAGGGCTTTATCTGCATGAAATGGTGCAGATATAAAGTGGATAAATGCTGTGTTGATGACAGGCAAACCATTCTGTAAGTGATTACAATTAATCAAAATATATCCAGGACAAACGTACACGAGTCAGTGTGTGTGCTATGTACCATGTAGACGTATCCCCTAAATTGTTTACCGTTTACCGTAGCTGAACTAAACTGCCGCATGTGTACCCCACATGTGACTTCATCCTTGTTTATTTATTTTGAATGGTCCTGCAGTTGGGCTAGTTCGTTTTCAGCTAACTTATTGGTTTGTTTGAAACCCATTTCCACACTTGGAATGGCTGTGCATGGTAGCAGATGCTCCAATTTCAGACCATAGCAGAAGCACACACACACACACAAACACACACACACACACACACACACCACCACCACCACCATTGGACTGAAATCATGCCTCCATCAGCTTTGCCTTGTCTGTTGCAGATATCGATTTATAGGCCAGTTATGAGCTGGCTCTGAAGCCACCTCTGGAGTTTTATAGAAACATGATAAACATCATCAATCTCTTTGTACAGCCTTCAAAAGATGGCAGATGGTTCATAGCCTTTTAATCAATTGGGATTCGATGGTGCAGTGCACCACGTGATATGGTGCTTATGCTACTTTGGCCTACTGTGGTGTGAGTCCATGCTGTTGAAGTCAATTCTGTGCACCTGTTAGTTTTAACACCATCCAAAGACCGTTTCTATCTAGCTAATATTAAATTATAGGGCTTTCATAGTTTATTCAGTACCTTTGGTTATCAACATGGTTCCTGATTTGAATGTGACAGTAAAATATATTATGATTGAGTTCTAAAAGCTATTCCTTATCTTGTAAAACACCATTTGTCTATAAAGCGTATAGAAGCAATGTAGCATTATTGTGTGCTTCTACCCATGAGCATGGGATGCTTAGTTATTAGATAAGAGGCCTGTTGGGGAGGAATGTACACACAGGATTCCAGATAAATATGTTCTAAAAGAATAGGAAAGTGCTTGCAATAGTAATGATTTTTAAGTGAGAGTTGGAGATAAGGTCGTAAAGTGAGAGGCAGGCCCTTTCAAAAGATACCTGGCAGGTGATCAGATGAACCATCTGTCTGTCACAGCCACCATTGTTGTTGTTGTCACGGCCGTCACACACACCTAAACCACGCCTGTAACTGCCACTAGCTCCTCTCCGGATGCTGACTGGTGTGGTATGCAGTTAGTTCTGGCAAAAACGCATTAGGTGGAGCCTGATAAGATGGATTTACGTGTGATTTGTGATGCGATGTGCTCAGTGTCTAGCACTTTTTCCTCAAAGCAAGTAGGCACTGGCTGAGTCCAATCCCTGGTCGGGCAGGGGAAGATCTCACCGTGTTTGAGTGGGTGTCCTCCGGGGATCCTGGTTTCCTTCCACCATAAAGAGATACATTCTAAATAGGATTACAATGGCCATTAGACCTCTGGCCAACACTGGCGCATTTGTAGAAATGTTGATTAATGTGCATTGTCCAAATAAAGTAAGGATATATCCTATATCCTAATCCCATGTGTGATCTTGTGATATTGCAAGAATCAAGCTGCAGTGCAAGGTAAAAATTACATTTAAATTAAACTCCCCTTGGTTGAGTTGCCTCTACCAAGGGAATTCAACAAAGCAGCGCAGGCTGAGACGGGCTAAGTTACGCCAGTTCACTCCCCAGTGACCTTCCCAGTGTACGGTGCTGCAGAGCAGAGCCTTGCAGACTGACCATCACCGCCCACTCACAGTTTGCATGTGGTACCCCTACCCGCTCCCACAGTGTGTACAGTATGTTCTACTTCTGCCCACTCACAAAGTATGTGTGTGTGTTGGCTCACGCCCGCAAACCAAACATTAGATCAGAGGTCTTCAATGTTTTTCAAGCCAAGGACCCCTCAACAAGGAGCCCCTTCTACATATACTGTATACAATTAGGTTATATATGAAACTGGGCCTACAATAAAAGGAAGAGCGGCCTATAACCTTAATACCTTTTAAGTAAATATAATATAAAGGAATTTGAATATTTGTTGGTATGACTTTATTAATCATGTTTTTATGTTAAACAGTCCTTAGGAATAGTCTTCCAGACCTTCCTCCACGGCGCTGCGGAGGTGGGTATGGCTAGTCCACACAGAATTCTGGGATGAGAAATAAAAATGTGTTCTGGTGTATAGAGAAAACTCAGACTGGACAGATAGTCTAGCTAGATGTCTGGATGTATTCTGCAGAGATCTGAGGACCAGGTAACCATAGTCCTCAGAAATCCACCAGAGGTTAAAATAATACAATACAAATACAGAGAAAGAGGAAGGGGACGGACATCTGGTCAAAAAGAGTGACATCCGGCAGAGAATGTAGAGTTCTAAGGGCACTTCCTCCTAGACATTAGGGCTGCAGCTAAAGATCATTCTCATAGTCGATTAATCTGTCATGGATTTTCTCAATTGATCGATTAGTTGTTTGATCAATGAAAATGTTAAAACCTAGTGAAAAATGTGGATCAGTGTTTCCCAAAGCCCAAAATGATGTCCTCAAATGTCTTGTTTTGTCCAAAACTTAAAGATATTTAGCTTATTGTCACAGAGGAGAAAAGACACTACAAGATGTTCACAAAATAGAAGCTGGAATCAGAGAAATATATATATATATATATATATATATATATATATATATATATGTATATATTTATTATTATTATTAATCCTTTATTTAACCAGGAAGTCCCATTGAGATTCAGAATCTCTTTTACAAGATAGACCTGGCCAAGGTAGCAGCCAAATCACAACACATACATAAACACAAAGTTACATATATATTTTTTTACATAAAAACATGACATGAATAGTTGGCGATCAATTTAGCAGTTGACAACTAATCGATTCATCGATTCATCGTTGCACCTCTACTACACACAGTAGATCTTCTGGGTTAAAAACCTCCAGAATAATTTAAGAAGCCATTCAGCAAGAGGCAGTCAACTTTCAGCATTAAAGAAAGCCCTGAGTATCTGGCCAATTTGGCTGTAGCAGGTCTGGAAACAAGGTGGCAGTGAATACAGAGACACAGAGTGATGCTACTGTAGCATGTGGAGACATTAAAGTTAATGGAGGATGGAAGACATAAAGAAACACTGTTGGCTGTTGGCTTAATGTCTGTGCTGTCACGCAGCCTCAAAACTATACGCCTTGAACTAGAAGAGGGTGGCTTTACTTTTTGAAGTAATGACATTTAGTAGTTTTAAAAGAATTTCTTTGTGGCTTTTCCCCTTAAAAAATGTCTTAATGTTGAATCCAACTTTTTTACACAACTTCCTTTTGTCATTGAGCCAACTTTCAACTGAGGACTGTCATCTCAAAAGCACTGAAGCATGGTATGTCTCCTATATCTTCCACCATTATCAAAGGCTTTTATTGGTACCCAAACCACCTACGGTAGTGGACTAGGGAGGCAGGGGAATAGGGGCTTGTATGGGCGGTGATTTGTTTTCTTGGCAGGTTAATGGAAGGTGGGACACTTATTTCTCACCTGTGAGTGGGAATGTGTAGGCTGTAGAGATGCACTAACTGAAAAACGTAAGGTGTAGGCAAGTTGGCATAAGTAGAAGAGAAAGAATACAAATCAATAGGTAAACAAAAGTCTCATTTTAGGGAACAGTAAAGATTTTACATATTTTATCTTCATGTTAATCCATTGGAAGATAATTCAAACTTAATAACATTATTAATGAAATTCAGACTAACAATATCTTGTGTGCTTTAGTCTGTCTTTACACACTATTAGCGCTTAAATTGCAAAGAAATGCTGTGCTAACCTTGTATTAGGATATGAGCAAAATACATTTAGATGTACAGAAAGCTTTATAATGTCAAATTAGAAAAACATTTCTAACGTCTTATTCACCAGTGGACCTCATGTGATTTGGCTATCTCCCCCCGTGTAAGTGTTTCATGTGGAACAATCCCACAGGATAATTGATGTCAAAACGTTCTAATTGCCAACGCAGCCAATATAACTCTGAATCACACAGCTGCTGATTGGCACAGAAGTTTTAATTTTCAGTAAACCTTTGCGTTTGGTGAAAACATGGTCGATAATTTGCTGTAGAACTTTCACTTGACGAATTACAAATAAAGCCCTATTTGCATTGGACTAGTATTACCAGGGGACCTCTAGTCATTTGTAATGATTACGGAGGTTGTCTGTGATCCTAATCCCGTGCAAATTGGCCTTGTCTTTAATTTTTTAAGTTAATACTCCCCCGCAAATGACCTACCATATTTCGCCGAACACCAAGGTCCTGGGTTAATGTTAGTCCGGAGCGGGGTTGTATATAATTTTTTCAAGGTTTTTGTTTCCTATTCGCCATTTAGTCTCTCCTTAGAGGGTTAGGAACCGCGCCTTTCATGGTCAACCTAGTCCAACCGGAGACCCCCTTCCCCGAGTCGACGCGCTCCCCGCTGCTTCGACTAAGGGCTGACGGTGAGGCTGTGTGGGTGCCTTTGCGCTGCAGATAGGGTATGCGCCTCTGGTAACCTCTAATGGGCCTGGCCCCGAAAATATAACAAAACCCCTTAACATGTGTGGCGCGCCGGCCTCTCCCTGGTTTTCCTCTGTTCACTTCCGGATACCCAACTCTTGGGGTACAGATAAGTCAGTAAATTGGAGTAAAAGCAGGCTGTCCTTAACCTGTGCGAATGCACCACACCAAACTCAGATGTGGGGGATAAAATTCTTAATTTTTAAAAGATTATACTAATCCCCTGAGGATAGGGTTTATGGCAGATTTGCATTGGGTTAAGAACACAGATGACCTCCTTACTTATTACATATTTCTAGAGGTCCACAGGTACTACTAATTATGTGTGAATAGGGCTTATGGTCTTTTTAGAGGGCATACACCCCATGCATCTACATCATATTGTCCTTTAAACTTTTGAGTCAAAGAGTAGCAGCTGCTGAAAATTTAGTTTTTACTGAAGAGCAGTGGCTTACCCTGATGTTGCTGAGGACTCCGGGGTGCCTCAATGCACGGTGACATCACTGTAGGGTGTGGAAAAAGGACACTTTTTGACATTGCAGCTGTAATTTAGAAGTGTTGTCCGGTTGTGTTTATGTGACATCATCAGTAGGTGGCATCGATAGGTGCAGAACAGCCTCAGCAAGAGCTTTATGGTCTCCAAACCAAACTGCATGCCGTCTCCGAGTCACACTGCTGTCTATGTGGGAGTTCCTGTCTGACACTGTAGTGGGCACTGTGGAATACCTACAGCACCCACATAGGTGGATCGACAATGAGGTCGACAAAAGCAAGCAAGCATGCAAAGGACGTCTCTTTGTTAAAATGGGTACAGTGGCTGTAGGCCGCCATTGGCCACAGTCTATTGTGAGACTCACAGTTTAACGGGATTGTTGAATCTGAGGAGTACTCCTACATTTGCAACTACACTTTAAGAGATGGTTGTGGCTCAGAAAAGGTTGTACAGTAAATGCAGGCTCGGCAGTTTAATCCCTGGCTCCTCTTGTCTACAAGTTGAAGTGTCATTGATCAACCAAACTGAACCGCAAATAGCTTCTCATGGTCTGGTGGTTTGTGTAAAAAGCTTTGGATAAAAGAGCTACCTATATGTAATCTTATCATTATTAAACACATTACAGAGAGAATGTGAGTGCATGCTCAGCAATTAAGCCGGTTAATTAGTGACATAAATGCATTAGATTTAAAAAAAAACAAACAAGCAAAATAAAACAATAGAAATACAGCCTCAAGCACTTTGCCATTAGGGGGTACATTAAAAACAGTGGGAGGTGGTAAACTTTTTCTGCACCCACACTCAATACTATTTAGTATTTTTTTTTATTTATTTGTTTATTTGAAAAGGGGACAATGTACACTGATCAACATTCAAAGCAAATGTAAGCGTACCCGAGTTAGCCGTAGGCTAATTTTCATCGGCAGTCCCCTAGCCAGATGTTAGTAGGCATCCTAAAATAATATGTAATATGGATAGTAATATGGATTGCTAGAATTGTTAAATGCGTTAAAAGACAAAGAGAAAAATAAATGTTCCTCATGATTATTAATATTGGTTATCTACTTCACAGCACTATGAACTTCATCTGTTAAATTGTGGAGAACGTATATCCATCAGCATTAGTCTTAGATACCAAAACCTGGTGCCAATAAAGCACCAGTTCCTAAACCACCGGTATCAAACAGCCTCATTTCAGTGCCATTTAAACGCCTGCGCTGCCCTCTGGAACTCCGAAACAGACCGCAGAATGTCATGTTAACCTAGCCTTAGCTAGTAGCTGGCTTAAACACAGTTTAAACACTCACAGCTAACATATGTCTGTGTTTCACTGAAGAGGGACGTCCAACAGTCTGCAGCTAAAGACACAGAGGAGACTAGCTGTGGACACTACCACTGTAATGCTGTGGTACATTTAATGTTTCACAAAGTGCCCTTCTTTAACAACAATTAACTGGTGAAATTAGATATTTTTAATGCAATATAAATGAGCCATTTAAAATTGAACTTATGGCCATAGCAATATACAAGCCGATGTTCAATGTCGCTAATTGTGTTTTTTTGTTTTTCAGTTGAGGCACCAGCGCCTTTTTTAAAAGTATAATTTTAGCAGAAGACTCAAGGGAAAAAAAGAAACAAAAACCTATACCTAACGCTAATCAGCACATTTTGTGCCTCCCCGCCTAATTTGCTGGCCACCTCGATGTTACACTCCCCATATGCCATGACACACATCTGAGTAATATCTGAGACAATTACTGTAACACCATAATGCCTTCATGCTTCTGTCTGCTGGAGTGATGCGTCAGAACAGTACACTGAGACCTTTTAGTGCTATTCTATGTGTCAGTTCAAGACATCTATTTAGAGTGTCTATTTTAAAGTATTTCCCATTTTTCAGCAACTTTTTCATTCAGGCATCCATTTTTGTGTTGCATTTCTGCTGCTGTTCCCAGTGATTGCTTGTCAGTCACAACTCTTAACCTGATGTTGAGTTAATAAAGTCTCCGTAGTCAACCCGTCACTCAGAACTCGTAAAATACGACTGTTTGGACAGTGGCTGCAGAATCTAACACAACAAAAAAGGCGCAGTTCTGCGTGTTTGTGGAATGCACCATAGTACGTAAAGCAAAAATCCCACGTAGGGAGGTTGGTTGGGGTGGCGGACGGGTCAAACATAGGATTTTCACGCAGGAGACCGGGGTTAGTGTCCCGCGTGTTTCCTAAAGTTGCTTTCTTCTTTAAATGTCCCGTTCCTCCCACGTTTCACAGAAACGGAAGCCCACCCACAACCTTTTTCCTCATGTGACCAAGCATCCGTACTTTAGAGTGAGACTCTGTTGCGGTAGTGGTCTCTCTGTTCAGTTATGGCAGCTATCACTACTCATGCTAATGAAGCGGCATTCCCCCTTGTTTTTAACAAATCACATTATGTGGCATAAAAAAGAGCAAAATGGATGTGTTGAATCTTTATGCAGATAAAATGATACATGCAAATAATGTAAACATTGTTAAAAGGTAACTTTTCTTTGTACGCGAGACCCCTGCAGCTAACGTAACGTTAATAGACAATTGCTCATCCTCAGTTTGCGTCCACTTAAAGTGCTGCTTCTGCCACCGGCAGGCTCAGATTGTTGTTATTATAAGTGTCTGACAACATTATGAAAAGGATCCCTACAAAGACAGAACCTTTTTGTTAAAGAGTAAAATCCCTTTTGTTTAACTGAAAAACATCCCCGGAATCGTAATCGCCAAACCCACCAGAATCCATTTAAATAATCAGCACTTATATGTCCACATGTCAGTTGGTAAATTAAGGGTTTATTTTAACCAAACTGGAGTAGTGATTGATTGTTTTATTATGTTTCTGTCAACTTTGAATGAAGTGTCTTTTTACAATAATAAAATTACTCTTTCTTTAATTGGAGTCTGGTGGGTTTGGCGAAAGATATTCTGAGGATGTTTTTATGTTTAAAAAATATTACTCTTTAACAAAAAGGTCTATACATCTAGTCGACAATGCCACACACTTGCTTAAAAGTGGAAGTGTTTTAAATCTTGTTGTTCCTATCAGTCTCTTAGACAAAAAAACATAGGAGAATAGGGTCCAGGTTAAAAAACAAACAGATTTACCCTTTAAGGCACGCCTTAGCGGAGGCAGTAGCTCCGTCTGTAAGGAGTTGGGATGGGAACCGACGGGTTACAGTTACAGTTACAGTTTAAGTCCCCCAAACTGACCACAGTGGTTGACTGGGAGCTGCAGAGGGGCCAGTTCACGTTCTGGGTACTGCCAAGGTGCTCTTGAGCAAGGAAAAACACCCTCAACTGCTCTGGCTATCTTTTCATCGAGAGGTGCCGCCCCTTCACTCTGACATCTGTCCATTAGACCATGTGTGTGTATTTCAGGCCTATCTGTAATGTCTGCAATAACTAACCTAGTGAAAGTGGGTGATGATGGCACAGTGGATGTGACACTTACCGTTGGTGTGGGAGACCCACGTTTGATTCCCACTACCATATATCTATGATAGAGGCACAATCCAGAGGCGTGCGACCTCGGACATACAGGTTAAAGCAATGTAAGTTACTTTGGATAAAAGTGTGAGCTATGTAATGTAATAATGAAAACGTTGTAATTTCTCTAAATAAGTCTAAATTATTAGGGTAAGTGTTATAGTCTGTCAATGGAAGAAAATATGCACAAATATTTTAAAATCACCAAATGTAATCATTCTTTTTCAGTATAGGTACTATAAACTACTCTCAAATGGATGCTAACCTAAGTCTGTACACAGGATAAACAAACATTACTCATTGTAACTGATCACTTCTTGTGTTACATTTCTTACAAGGAAGTAAATACAAAAGCTTTATCAATGAGTCCCTTCTGTACTACTGGATACTTATTTGTTACATATTTGTAGTGACATATTTGTCAGTGTCACTGCTGACACTCAAAGTTTTGATGTCTTCAATTGGAGAAAAAATAATTTAAATAATGACACAAAAGTCCAGGAGTCAGCTAATGAATCCAAAGGGAATAGGTTGTTATACAGTGTTTCTCAGCATTCAGCATGTTTGGTTACTTAAAGGTATCTACATAAGAGTGACATGACACTGTCATGGACATGTCATAAAACTTAATTTAAACTTTTTTGTAAGTCTCATTCAGTTTTGTCATGATAAGTTAGGGTTAGGGTTATTGTTAGGGTAAGGGTTGGGTTAGGGTTAAAGTTACTTGTTCAGCGTTACAATTCTATGGCACTGGCCTATTGAGCCAAGGAAAAAAAGGGGGTTAATGTAAGTCTGAGGGAGTTGGATGGGCTACTATTGAGTAGGGGGCAGATGGGTTGGCAGTGCAGAGGCAGCTCTGTCACTCCGAACGCGGGGGAGCGGGGCCCGAACCCCAGGCAAGGGACAACCACTGGACAGCGGAGCAGAGGAAAAATCAGGGGATCAGGGGCTGTATACAGGTCTGGATGTTTAACCCTTGGGTTGTCTTCCTGTTATGAATGGACGTTCGTTATGAACTTGTCCTTACAGGTAAAAAAAATTAAACAAAATTTATTCTGGCCTTCTCCAATGTTTTTGTTGCTTTTTCTGATTTGTCACTTTTTCCATGCTGTTGGCGCTTTTTTTAAAACATGAGCAGGTTTAATAACAGGTTGTACACTTATTCTTGGAATTCATGGTCAACAAACCTCATTTATATGAAATTATACATAATTCTTTAGTTAAAAATGCAGAAATTATGAATTATTTAGACTAATAGTTAAGATCTAAGGATGTTGAGTGGATCACAGATGGGTATATGTCAAAGTTTAGTCCGGATACTATTTTGAAACCATTAAACAAAAAGAATTCAAATGCTATAAGATTAAATTAAATACCCAAAAAATTCAATAAAAGTAACCATTAATTTTACCTGAGGAACGTTGTATGGAATCATCCATATTATTTTGGGGCAATTTGGTTGAAAGAAATCCATATTTCTGATATAAAACACTTTGAAATGGGTCAATTTGACCCAAGGACAAAAAAAGGGTTCAAGTTTAACCGGAATGGAATTTATGGTTAGAAAGGAAAAAGGTACGTATAGAGAGAAGAGATAGAATAAGTAAAAACCTAAATAAATAATATGGGAAAAATAGCTGAAGGTCTAGGAGAAAGGCTGAGAAAGTGCTAAAAACCTTCATAATAATATAATATAAGATCAAAAGTCAATTATTTCCATGCATAACATAAGTTATGGTTAGTGTTAGGGTTCATGTGTCATGATTGTACCATGGCAGTTTCGTGTCACTCTTACGTAGAAAACTTCAAGCAAAGTGTTACCGCATGTTCTCATGTTCAGCATGGTGACATAGTGATACATGACTCACTTAAAAACATCAATTTATAATACAAAAATGACTTCCTTGATGCCACAGAAGAGAATAGTGTCTGCAGGCTGCTGCATTGAACCACAAGCACACAATGACCGGGTAATAACTTTGACAGAGAAAAGGGTTTACTACCAACTATTAAATGATAGTTAAAGTAAGTTTAATGTAGTGTATTACACAGTCATCAAGTGTTTGTAGTATATTCTCTTATAATTATTTGTTCAGGCTCAAATATATATACTATATGTATGCGAATAGGTTGCACACAATGCCAATTGGACTCTTGTCGGCTGTGGGGATGCGGAGAGTACTATTTAGTCTGATGCCCGAATATTGTGTTGGATTTTACAGGTAACACTGGGTTCAACCAATTCTTCGTCACCCAATGACAGTGTGAGAAGACACAAACACACACACACACATTACAGTTCCACAAGGAATATAAAATCATTATCTACCCAAGAACAACAGTATAATATCAGGCTGGCAGTGAGCCAGACCTGTGTAATTCCTCTTTATTACAGTAAAACCTAATTTTTAAAAGATTTTACATTTATGTTGCACTAGATCAACAGCTGGAGGAATTCACAAACACACTGCTACACTCAGACACACTTCATTTTGACAGTACTACAGGCAAATTGATCCAGTTATGTTTGTGAGTCAGAGTCACACATTTATAGATAGATACCATTCAGACATCTGTATTTATTACAATTTAAACATATTCGTTCTCTCAGATGAGCATTAAACGACCACTGAAAAAGTTAGCTGTAAAACATCAAGCATGGACAGAGTGTTACAAGGAGCTTTTAGACTTCTACTCATTAAAGCAGAAACTGCAAAAAACTAGGAAATGAAAGTTTTAAAATAAATGTGCCATGAAGAGGGCGTATTTGCCTGCCTGAGTACAAAAAGAAAGAAAAAAGTATACTTTGCCATTTTTATTTTGCTGTGAGAACAAGTCATTTGAGCTTTAGGTCTTAAACTCGTTGCAGGTCTCTCTTGTTAGCACCATCCTCCATCCTCCAGTCAGTGGTGTAGATCTTTTTGGTCTAAGGCACATTAGTCTGGATCAATAAAAAGTACATTTCCAGGATAAAGCCTGACATCCGCTCTCTGTCTCAAAATCACTTTGATACAAGAAACATCAACAACAATAATCGAGCTAATAAGCTACACACTGAAATGTCACGTTTTTAAGAAAAATAGAATTGTGCAACAAGGCAAGCCTGCTTGGTTCTTTAGGGGAATGATTGTAAAGATTTATAAAGAATATGTTTAGGGCATGTCCTTTGTAACTGGGCCGTTTGGGACTGATTTTTGCTATTGCTGTAGACAAAGTACACACAGAGATACACTGGCAAGAGACAATGAGGTGTAACTATGCCTCAGCTGATTTTAATAGCTCACATTATTGATTATGTCAACAGTTTACTTTATTTAATATTGCATGTGGAGTTTTCTTTTGGGCAGAACAAGTTCCTTCCTGAGACAATCAGCACCTCCCAAGACGATTGTGATTGGCTTAAAGAAATGCAAATGACCCATCGAGTTTTTTTCTCCTATCCCATAATGCAATCAGACATTACTTTACAGAGTTGTTGAGATACAGCTGCCAATGAGAGACTAGAGGTACTCTCACAGCCCTGTCAGATAAACTCACAAAAATATAACTAATTATTATAGAAAAGTGGAAATTACTTTTTTTATACAACTGAAATGTCTATAAGGTGTTTTGGCCGCCCCGGAAGCTCACCAGGTATCCGCTTTTGTTTCAATGTAATACTTTACAAAGATTACCTTGAAATGCTTCTGGTAGTTTATTTAATCATCTTCCATCACACTGTTACCCCAATCTTACCATCTTATTATCATGGTATAATGTAAAGGGCTAACCTGAGCTTATTACAACTTCTATACACAGGCACATTTTCTCTGCTCCCTTGATGCCTGTCTACTGGTCACTTCCCTAGTAAACAAAAAATCTGTGGATTATAGAGCGAGGCTGTCAAACACGCGGCCAATGGGCGGGAACCGGTCTAGAAAGGCTCCAAATCAGACCCACTGGATGACTTTGCAAAGTGTGAAACTTGCAGAGAAGTAATTAAATCCAAATTGATCACTTTAATCTCACAGAATATCCAAGTTCTTTTTCTGTAAATTTACGACTTTAATATTTGAGAGCCCAGGTTTTTTTCTCTGACTATTACCCCTCTCTCTCCCGGGTCTGTAACATATGTTTTTTTTCTACAATGGCCTTGCTTGCTAGCTAACAGGAAACTCTGTGGAAGATAAAGTTCCTGATCTTTCTGGAGTGGTTTACAGGTCTGTCCCAGCTTTTTGGTGTTTTCTGCCCCCAACTTCTCCTTCCTGGCAACGCGGCAATGGTTATGTTTAGGGATAGCTGCCTGGAAGGCGACGTTGGAGGCCAAAAAAACAACACCGTCGAGCTCTGGCCCACTTGAGATCAAATTATTGGGCTGTAGAATAGCCTCCCACTACATGCTGTAAAAGCTCACTCGGGTGACAATTTTAAATCCAGATACAAAACCCACCTTTACTCATTATTAAGTACGCCTATATCTATTTGAAATGATATTGTATCCTATTATTTCATGTATATTTGGCATGTTTACGGTGGGTATGATGTGTTACAGCAGACATCTATCTATCTATCTATCTATCTATCTATCTATCTATCTATCTATCTATCTATCTATCTATCTATCTATCTATATGTCTATCTATCTATCTATCTATCATACTAGAGCCAGCCTTACCCACCGTCCTGTCTGCATCCTTCCCAAACAGACCTATTCACTCATTCCCTTATGTGACTGGTTTTGTATTTTTAATATATATTCTGCTTTAATTGCTGTTCAGTTGTAGTATTGCTGTCTGTTATGTCTGTGTTCCTTTAATTAAGTGCACTGAGACCATGTCTAATGGTGGTTTTACAATTTAAATAAATTTGGTAAATTCGGTTATATTGATACACTGATGCCACTATCAGCTTTATGTACATGGTAAATTAAAGCTACAGTAAGTGTACATTGCATTTCTGTCCTTTACATTTCAAATGTAAATCATCATACACGGTATGCAGAATAACAATAGAAAGCATAACATTCTTACTATGTGATGTTATGATGAAATTTGATATTAATGCATGGAGATATCATTTATGTTTTAGTCTATGGTAGCAGGCTGCCATTTACAGTGATGGAATACAAGCGTGCATAATTAATTCCAGTTTACATTGAATGGTTACACAATTTTTCTCGAACAAATGTGTCTGGTCTGATAGAAATTCATTCTGTCATTTAATCTGCTGTTGCTGATCCTCCAGAGCAATGAGAGAAAATGATGTGTACATACGGAGCAACACAATGGCTCGCCTGTATGGCCCTCACTCTGCCAGGCATCCCCTCATCAATCTTACTGGGGGAGTCTCGCAGGGAGCCAGCTGTGCCTGTTTTGAGGCTGTGATGCTTGACAGCTTAAATAGAACGGCAGGCATGATGTCCGTTCAGTGACAGAATAAACAGCATTTTCAGACATGTCTCAGTCTTACCTGTGTGATTGCAGAAGCTGAAGTGCCAGGCCTGGTATTAACGCATGCTCCAAGGTTGAATGGCTCTTTGATTGACCTGAGGTCAGGGAGGTGGCAGAGGCGGACTGGCAGGTAACACAAGCGACGGGGAACAAGGGCCCTCTGCCTTCAGCTTCACTGCCTCGCCTGATTTTCCAGTTTCTCTCCCCTCCCCTGTCACTTTTCCTTGATCCTGTCTTGGAACACAAGTCTGCTTAGCTAAGAGCTGTTTTATTTGTCCTTGTGACTGCTTCAGAGATCAAGTATGGGGGTCAACAGTTCATCAGCAGGCGAGTGCTTTGTGCAGTGTAGGAAGAAGCTTTTCATCGTGGAAAGATGTGGATAATTTATGCTTACCATGCCACAGGAATGCTGCGGTGGCCGGGAGTGTTTCAGGGAGCAAGTGGCACTCTGTACATTGTCCAAAAGACACCAAAATGCAGGATTAGAAATGAAAGTTGTCCATAAAAAGATTTTTTATTACACCTTTTTTAAAGCGCCATCAGGGGAGTAATGTTACTGGAACCAACGTGGGGTAAATGCCGAGCACTTCCATATTTTCTGGCAGTGCCAGGTTATTGTACCGTATTGGCAGGACATCAAGCAAAAAGGCCGTGACAAGGAAGAGGCTAAAATGAGAGCCTCCCACCATTTTCCACAAAGTCCAAAAAGACCAATTTTTCCACATCTGGATCAGGTGGACTGACTTTATTTGACCTGAGAAAACAATTTAAGGGCACTAGACTAATCCCCTCCCCCCTTTTCTATTATCTTTCGTTATCTTCTTTGTCCAATTGTTTTTCACTACCATTGCCCAGTCAGTCCAGGATTTTGCGATGTCCCCGTGATTTAGGTATGACTCAATTTTTGTATTTAATTTACCTATCTGTAAAAGCTTTCCATGTCCAGGTATTTAAAAAAAAAATCTGTGTGCCTGGTTGTCTGAGTTGGTAGAGCACAAGCCCATATTAAGAGGTTTACTCCTTGACACAGCATCCTGCGGCCCTAGGCTGCATGTTACACCCACTCTCTCCCCCCTTTCATGTCCTCATCTGTCCTGTCGAAATAAAGGCCTTAAATGTCCCCAAAAAAACATAAGCTGTGGAAGAGCTAGAGAGTAAAATGAAAATGTAATTCCCTTGTTCACCGTACATATGGACAATGATCTATGTATCTACTTGCAGTAACACCAATATGTACACTGTTAAAGGATTGCTTTTCCAAATAACATCAAAAAAAGAAAATGGTCCTTTTTTTCTGTGCCTCAGCAAAAGCAAATGGGTATATAAATGAAAGCAACTGCCATTCTCCAGCCAGACGCTCAACACACTGAGCCTCACAAGCTGTGAACTCAGCAGCAGCCCATAATCCAAACTTTAACCCAGCCCAGAGGAGGCGGTGCGCCCCAAATCCCACATCAGAGCTGAATAGACTTTGTTAATAAGTGCTGCAGATTTATTATTATCGCATTTAAAGACAGGTTAAGTATATCAAGCCACCATTGTACAAGTAGGTGTAGAATTTTAGACTGTGAGTAACATGTTGTTCCTGATATGAGGCAAGGAATTTCAATCATACCCCCTTCCCCCCCATTGCAGGTGTTTGCCTTTGCTCTGAGAGCGAGAGATGGAGAGAGAGCAAAACATGATGACAGATAACAAGAATGTGGCGGGATGATGGTGGTGGGGAGGTGTCAGGTGCACTATTTTCTCTGACATTGTTATTGCACAATGATAAGCTGTTACACAGGGCAGACCGGGATTTGACTGCAGATGGAATCTAGGCCATGTGTAGGACTCATCTTGAATTTGTAGCCTCCCAGATTGCTCATGGGGAACAGGAAATAGTTGCTCCATCCCTCTGTCATAGCCCGGCCTGGCGTGTAATTAAAGGCTAACGGGATGCTGTTTTGCAGACTCAGGCTGCCTGAAATCCTCCTAAATGCACTTTTACAGGTGCGGTCAGTTTGTATGTGTGTGTGTGTGTGATGTGTTTATACCTGCTGTTTAAAAGATTTCTGTGTACACATATTTATGTCCAGTCCATGGGGAGGAAGCCATTGTGTACTGGGGGAGCTAGCCTGTGCCAGCGTCTATTCAAAAGTTGATTATGTTTTTGGCTCCATATTGCTGACAATTACAAAGTCCTTCTCCTTTAGAGAAATTTCTACTAGAAAGCCAATGTGGTCGCATTCACTGTGCAGAGAATCTGCCAGTTTTACTCCGATAGCTAGACGGTGCTGGGAAGCATTGCAAATAGACGTGAAATGCAGACAGGCGCTCACAAATACACATTAGGAATACATTCTCCATTCTGCAGATCTTTTTACAACATTTTTGTTTCTCAAAGAGCAGAACCGAGCATTTTAGCCTTGGTTGATAGCCCTGGAGTTTCAAGTTGTCTGGATCAAAAGCGCCAAATGTCCCGGTTTTATAAACAGCAATGGTGGAACAAAAGGGATGATGGGACTCAAAACAGCTCAGTGTTTCTAAATGAAATCAAAACTTGTGCTCCAAACAGAATATTAAATTAACTCCAATCTTGCATTTGACGGCTGTTAAAGCCTGAATATGATTTGGGACGCAGCCTTTGTGTCGGTCTACAGTTTTAGAAACAGCACATTGTTATATAGCATTGTCATATTGAGTCAGAACCAGTGAAATAGTAGAAATTATAAAACACTCACTGATACTTAAATGCAGTACCATGCTGGTGAAGCATCTGTAATACTAATCTAGACTATTCACGCTGTGGTTGACACTAACATTGCATGGCATCACATTAAAAGGTCAACTCTCAGTCATCAGTGTGTTTCATATGCTCCCTTAATGTCATTCAGTTTACTCACCGCCTCGCCCTTTAGAGCGCTGACACACCGATCTCACTTCAGAGAGCCCGCGGCGCCAAAAACCGACAGCTGCCTCATGTCGGATGCTAAGAGTTGCACATGAACGCATCGCAAAGACAACGGTCAACAATGAGCTGGCCTCTACATACGTATGTTATGCACCTGCACAGGAGGAAATGACTAGTCAGTGATTTTTATTTTTACAAGCACGTTGTCACCCAAACAGTCCAGCCAACTATTGAATTTCCTGATGAGTCCCCAAGACAAGAAGGGGAATCAGCTGCAGGACTTCCTTTCAGCTTTCGTTATGCAGCGTCATGCTTGACTGGGGGGAAACTAGACTGGGTAAGACCCGCCCACTCTGCCGGCGAATTGATTTCTCCCTGCATCTCGGTGTGGAAACCTGCACGTTTCCTTCTCCTGCTTCAGTTCACAGTTATGCGAGAACCAATCACAAACTGGCTTATCTATGGAGACGGGTATGGCTGTGGCCTGGAGCATCCCATGTCATGCCGTCCCGTCTCATGAAATCCCCTAGCTTCTACTTTTCAAAACAAAAGCTTGCATCTGAAATGAAATAAGCTTGCGTTGACTATCTTGCTAATGAATAAAATACTTGAAATATCTGGTGTTTTTAACTAAACAGAAACGGCAATCTGCCTACCCGCCTGGTGCTTGTATGTCCCCGAGCTTCTACTTTTCAAAATAAAAGCTCACGTCTGGAATAAAATACTTAATAAAATATTTCTCTTACTTTTACTTTTGAAAATACTTGAAATTTTTTTTTTTTTTTAACTAAACAGTAACGGGAATCAGACTGATTAATAAAATACTTATAGGCAAACTAAAAAATTCCTTATTTCGCTGCAACCTGGGGCCTCCCTTCTCATGCCCTCTTGCCATGCTGGTATTTGCAGCAAGTGTGCAAACAATATAAAATATAAACAAGAGTCTAGCATGTTTATTTTTGGATTCTTGTTATTGTGTGTGCAGATCCTTACAGTATCTCTCCTCATGAAATTCTGCCATTAGTTGGCAGAAATGGCTGCGTCACTGATGAAGGTTTCATCAAATGAACGTTAACATCAGAGACACAACACTAACATCAGCAAACTATATGTCTGGCTAAAATTGTTACTTGAACAGTTTTTAACGTTTTTTAATTGATTGCAACAAACATGGTCACGAACTTTGGTGTAGTTAGTTGAAGGACTTTTAAATTGCATAAAGAGTCATTTGACCTATGCCCATTGGTCACGTCTCTTTTGCAGAGACTCCCGAGACCAATGCTACATCTCAAATCTATTGAGCTTGACTTGGTCTGGTGATAGCCAGACTAGGGGGAAACACCTTCCGCTTCCAAACATTTCTGTGTTTTTCACAGTGTTAGTAGTAGAGTCACCAACTGTCGGGCCCCGCGTCCCCAGTGTTTGAGTCCAAGTCCAAGTCACCAAAGAAGAGTCTGAGTCGAGGCCGAGTCAAGTCATCATTACCTGAGATTTGAGTCAGAGTTGTATTACGAGTCTAGAGAAAAGCGTCTCGAGTCCGAGTCCAGGACTCAAGTATTCCATAACTAGCCCCTGCATGAAACTGTTACAGACTAAATATGTATCAACATCTTACAGTATATCACCTTTTTATGACCTATTACGTATAAAAGTAGATATCCAACTTCCGAGTATGATTTCATAAATCCTTAATTCCGAGTTCAAGTCATCAGTGCACAAATGCATGTTGAGTCACGAGTCCAGAGAATAGCAACTCCAGTCCAAGTCCAAAACTCAAGTACTGCATCACTGTTTGTCATGAAAATTTCTGTAAATGTTTTCATAAGCGGATGATGCATTTAGTTTTATACACGCCTCGTTAGCCAACAGGTTTAGAGCTACATCTGACCTTGGCGGCTGTACCACCCACCATACTTCGCCCTGATAGGCAATATTGAACTTTACTGTTTTTGCCTCTAACAATTTGGACGAGGGGTTGGGTTTTAGAGACAGTGAGAATGAAATAGATTAAAGCAGATAAAAACAAAGGGCAGCAGTGAAAAGATTCATTTATTGTTGTGAAATCCCTGATCCAAATCTTACAGATCGCCTCTGATGTCCATTCTTCTGGCTGAACTGTCAGCTACACACAACCAGAGACAGACAGTTCTGCTTAATGTGTCGAGACCAGGTGTCTTCAATGTTATATAAGCCAAGAACACCTTATCTGAGAGAGGGACAGAACAGGGACCCCTACTACATTATAAAATGAAGTTGCATAATTAAATAGGGGTATAATAAAAGCCTTTAAAGTTCCCATATTATGAAAAAAAACACTTGTTCTGGGTGTTTTGGGGGGTTATTTTGTGTATGAACCTGACAATTAGCGTTTTAGTGCAATAGAAAAACTAAGCTATGAAAATATTTGTTGAAATGATGGTATGTATCCTTTTTTAACGTTGAACATACATGTGGCACAGTAAGTCCTTAGGATGAACTGTATCTGTGGCTCTTAGTGACTACCTCACCTATAGGCTGGCCCACCTGCTGACAGGAAAAAAGACAAGTGACCACATTATACCTTTTATACGCTCCCTCCACTGGCTACTTCTTCACTAAAGGATTGATTTCAAAATCTTACTGTTAACTTTTAAATCCATCCAAGGATTGGTGGCGCCTCAACTGACCGATCTCCTTCATGCTCATACTCCAGCAAGAGTGCTGAGATCGCCCGATCTTCTCCTCCTGGATGTGCCAAAAACCAGGATCATAACCAGAGGTGATCCGGTGAACCTGCCATACTCTCAAACATTTCAATCTCTTTCTCTGGCCTTTCCTTCCAACTAAGGAAAGATGTTATTCCCTTTTATTTGTTTCTGATTTTCCTTTGTGATTTGCTCTGTATTCAATTGTTGTTTTGATGTAGTTTTTACCTTGTTAAGCAATTAATTGACATTGACATTGTTGGCAAGTTAGACAGTGTGCGGGACTTTCTTTGCAACTTTTGCCCTACTTACCCCCCCCCCCAACACACCTGTCTCGCATTATAGATGTGCTAAATATTTTTCTGCACTAAAAACAAGAAAATAATAATATTAATAAAAAACGTAATAATAATAGGAATTTTGTGTGCCGCCCTAGCAGTACCCCCCCCCCCCTCCCCCCAGGGGTCCAAAACACAACGTTGAATACCTCTTTTACTTAAGTTTTGTTTTTATTAGTTAGTTTATTTATCAGGGACCATGCACAGTTCAAGCCCTCTACCAGAGTTAGCTATGCAGCTAATTTACATGTGGTCCCTAAACTGCCTTAGACAATCAAAATGTGTTTAAAAAATGTGTAAAATTCCAAGCAAATAAGCCTAAAAATAAAAAATAAAAACGGAATTTAACAAATTAATTAATGTTGCAGACCAATACATGGGATGTCAATAAATTTGAATATGTTTTGTTTATTTTTTTTGCTGACGGACAGAAATTCCACATTTACAAAGTAGTTTAGCAATTACTTCACAAACAATACAAATGTGTGGAAAACAATTCCCTGGCCATGAAGAGTGTATGCAACTATTCACAGGTTACAATAAAGGCCGTGTTACTCTCTGAACACATTTCCAAACACATTTATGTAAAAAACATCTTCCCTCTGTTAGCCACAGAGAATCAAAATGTTCAAATCAGCTTTTTTAGGAGCAGCCAACTGTCTTAC
>NC_048419.1:8921884-8967435 GCF_013103735.1 Etheostoma cragini | reverse complement strand
GTTCTGAAGGCAAAAGGGGGTCCAACCCGTTACTAGCATGGGGTACCTAATAAAGTGGCCGGTGAGTGTATATAAATACATATGTATATATTAATTGAGCTCTGGCTTCATGGGGTGCAGCCTTACCTTGCTAGCTAGTGTTGAGATCTTTGGGAAGCCATTGTGATTTGCATGTGTTTAAGCATGTCCTCTCTAATTCTACCCTTGAAACCAAAGTCATATTTTGTTCTTAGAACGCACACATAGATTATGAGTATCAGGTCATCGGGGAAGCAGCTCCTGTAGCAAAATGCAAGCAGTGAGGGAACAAGTGGAGAAGGGAAGGCTTTATTTATTGTTTTGTTCACTGAGTGGATCCACAGCTGGAAGGCCTGGTTTGCACAAAGCCGTCCGTGATAAGGGAAGTGTTTGATAGCTAGCTACTCAGCGAGGAGTGTTTAAAAACTGTCTCGCTGCATGCTGAGGAGGCGGCTTGTACTTGGCTGTTTACGATGGAAGACGTGGATGTGTGGAAAGGAGGCAAACTAACGAAAGGGAAGATGAGAAGGGTGCTTTGACAGCAAGATCGCTCAACGCGGGGGTATGCAGCTGTCTTGTGCTTATTTGTTTTACACTGTGAAAACGGAGCATTGTCAAGATTTCTGGCATGACTTAGAAACTGCCTTTCTACTCATGACAAAAGACTGGATATAAGCTGACATGTATGGGCTTATTGCTTGCAAACCATTTGAAAGGGAATGGAACACATGGTTAGGGCTACTGGGTTTACAGTACCTGTACATCCTGTTTCCAAACTTTTAACATCTAAAAGTCTTGGCTGTTTAGGTTGCTTGAAATGTTTGATTTATTGGTAATTGCCACCAGGAAATTGCATGATTTAGATTAGATTAGAAAGACTTTCTAGATCGCAAATTGGGAAATGACACACTGCCCACGCACAATATATAGGATAGAATACAATAACAACTATAATATATAATATGTATAATGCTATATATATATAATGATAGAAAAATGCAAAGGAAAGACCGTACAAACATATATACAAATGGCCAATAAAAATTTACAAACTACTTAACCCTTGTGCTGTCTTGCCGTCAAAATTGAAAATCAATTTTGTTGACACTTTTTATTGTTTGTTTTTGAATTTGTTTTAAACCTTTTCTGTTTTTGTCATTTTTTACACTAGACATATTTCATATTACATACTAGACACTAACATATTAACTTTAGTTTTTCAGTTATTTTTGGAATTAATGGTCAATAAAACTTATTTATAGGAAATTATACCTAATGTTTGAGTTAGAAAAGCAGAAATTAGGAAATATTTAAACTAAAATTAAGGGAATGGATGTTGATGGATAATCAGAGACTGGAATATGTCAACTTATACTCAATACCATTTCTAAATCACTTTTTTTTTTTTTTAAATGCTATAAAATTGAATAAGACACCCCAAAAATAATGAAAGTAGAGATTTGTACTTGCGTAAGAGCCTTTTGTGGGATGAATCATCTTATTTTGGGTAAATAAAAAGAACATTGATATTGGAATATGGAATAGGGTTAAATAGTATTTATAAAGATGTAAGTTGAAGCTGTTTGTGAAAGTTGCTATTAGTGCAGTAATGTGAGGTATATGAGTCTTATTTCCCTGCTATCACAGTCATAATCTCAACTAAAACTAGATCACACCACTTCATTCCAGTTTTATTAGTGGAAAGACAGTAAGGGAAATCCCCCGACCCAATTACATAATAATACATAAATATTTGTGTCTCCTTTTTCACACTTTGGACGGAGTTTTTAAATTTTTTTGTCACTTTTTGAAATTTTGAACATTACTTAACAGCAACTTAACGTTTGAGTTAGAAAAGCAGAAATTAGGAATTATTTAGACTAAAATTAAAGGAATGGATGTTGATGGATAATCACAGACTGTAATATGTCAAATTGTACTCGTTACTCTTTGGAAACCACTTTTTTTTAAATAGAATAATACACCCCAAAATAAATGAAAGTAGAAATTTGAACTTTCCAAAGCGTTGTTACAAAGAACATTGATATAGGAAAACGGGTCAAGTTGACCCGAGGACCACATGAGGGTTAAGCGTGTTTTTCGGCAATTATCCATCACATTTTTTGTGAAACATATAACACTGTTTTAATGTTTTTGTGTTGAAAATAAATTAAATAAAATTCAAATCAAATGTCAAATGTTTTCACAGGCTTTTGTCAATTAGAGTTGGTTCACCTTAGGCTGTTGGACCTCTGCTGTCTTTAGCTAAGACTCTAAATACCAAATGTGGTGCAGCTTTAGATAATTATAAATTATAAAGGAAACATCACTCATCTGGGAACAACAACAAAACAGACTCATCCGTCTGAAGTCTTCAATTAGGGTGTGATGGTTTGCAGGAAAAAAGTGAAACTGCGAAATGTGTCCAACACGATAGCACCACCAATTAAATATAAAAGTTATTTCAATTTTTTTTTCTCGCAAAACGCAGGCTTCTTCCTCATCATTCGCCGGCATGTCATGTCACTCTGTGTGTGCGTGGGTGGAACGGCCAGCCTAATGGGTCACGCTGTGAGTTTCCTGGCAATTAGCCTGTCGTTTATAGATTGATTTGTCTGCAGAATGGAGGTCATGTTGTGAGGCGCGGTGACGTCTCGGCCCCGCAGCCTGGGGCCCGGAGCACACACCGTCTCTGCACGAACTCATATGCCTTGGCAGACACAGTTATTCTTTTGAGGAGTTATTAGCGGTCTGCCTCTCATCCCTAGTGTGTATGTGTCTGCTTGTGTATACGGAAATATTTTCCCTTCTCCCCGTGTTACACCAAAACACAAATGTAGACGCTTGATGTACAGAAGAGAAAAAGGAAGCCTTTTTCCATTAAACACAAAGTGTATCTTTAATCTCCTGTCAGCAGTCTACCATATAAATCACCAGCTAAATGTCTTAATAGTCTTTAAGGTCCAACACATCTTTATTTCCTTCGTTTAAACAGAGAGTGACACCGTTTGATCGTTTGCAATATTCCTAAAATAGAATGGAAAGATTACCTTGATACCAGTCATAAAATATCACCTTTGGGAATGAAAAAAAAATGCTTACTTTAATATTTGTTTTAAGCCTTGAAGTATTAGATCTACCATTATCTCTGTTAAATCACTACGAAACCTTTTCAGTGTTCTCATAATTCCATCTTTAAAAGACAAGTGACATATCAGATTAAGGAGCAAAGCAAGCTATCTTTTGCTGTTTTGGGGCTTCAGATGGAAATAAGCAAAGTGTTGAAATTGTGATTGGCAGCAGCCGCTGTTTCTCCCATGATACAAGCATCTGTTGAAACGTTGGACTTGAAACACAAGACAGCAGATGAATCAGATAAGAAAGCATCCAACACTTGAGGCTGCCAATATCTAACCGCCCTCCCTAGACATACCTACACCTCTGTACTCCCTCTGCTGTTAATTTCAAATTAATTACTCATACTCATGGCATATGGTGATATAATGTTTTTCATTATCACCTCAGAAAGGGCACTTGCCACTGTTTAGGTGAGACACCAAGGCATACCAGCCTCTTAACGTTCAAGATAGGGCTCTGGGGTAGCTTGTTTGGTAGAGCGGGCTACCATTTATGGAGGTTTACTCCTCAACGCAGTGGGTCCGGGTTTGACTCCGACCTGCGGCCCTTTGCTGCATGTCATTCCCCCTCTCTCTCCCCTTTCATGTCAGCATGTTCAGCTGTCTTGTCAAAAGAAAGGCCTAAAAATGCCCAAAAATAATCTAAAAAAAATAATAATCAATCTTCAGGCCCGCTGCAGTGTGCAGTATGCAACAGAGAAATACCTGCATGCTGGATCTGGTATGCAGTGCTAGATAAAATGATAAAAAAAACATGGAAATTATGGCCTTCCCACAAAGAAAAATAAAACTGTACCTTCTCTGTCTGTGAGTACTGTCTCTCATTCACACATGCTCTCCCACACTGATGGCAGTGTGTTACCATGATACCATCAGGAGTAATCTGCCCAAGAACCAGGGGTGTTGTGCAGGAAATAGAAAATTCTCATTTTGCATAATCCAATTGAAATTTACTATAATCACTGAAGTGTATGTCATGCAAAGGAGACAATAATCAACTGGTCAAGGTTCTCATGTTGACATTTAAGTGAGGTTGATTGATTCACAACGTTAACTCATTCATGGAGTAGCGTCCATTAATAAAACATCCCACCTTAAAAGTTGCCGGTAGCTGCGGGCGGTAGTCTCTGAGCCGCACAATGAATGAGATTTTTTTCTCAGCCTATAGCTAATTAGTAAAGATGGCGAGGCAGCAAAACGTCCGTTTCACTTTGTAGTTGACTAATTTAGTTGAACCTGCTCTTGCCACTGTTTAGGTGAGACACCTAGGTATATCAGCCCTCACCTGATTAATGTTCCGAGCCATTGCAGTGTGCATAAAGCAGGCCTTGGGTGCACAGAGAAATATATGCATGCTGGAACTGCTATACAGTCCTAGAAACAACAAGGTGAGCCGGGCAACTATCACATGATGGATCATGCAATCAATGGATCGACTTGCAGAACATATAACACCTGCTGTCACTTTCTCCCACTGATTGTGGAAACGAAAACTAAGGTGCAAGTGCCTGCCAGGGCCAGGACGCCCCGAGGTTGGGATTTTCTGCAAGTTATCAGACGCTGTCCGTGGTAATTCAGATTGATGAAAGATAAGGAAAACTGATCGTAAAGAATGATGGACAGCTGTATCACAGATAAATCTGGCTATCTCCGACCCAGCCAAATTGACAATTGTGAGCGCATAGCGACTTCTATTTCAGACTCTGGCAGTTATTCTGCCTCCGTCACGCATGTTAGTGAGATGTCAACTGAGAGCTGAAAGTCCCAGCGCGACGCCGTGCAAGCAGGGATATGTGTGAAATGATGTGCAATTTTCCAGACCAAATATCAAAATTGATATGTCTGAACAACACAGAGGTCTGCTCCTTCTTATGCATGTGCCTGCAAACCACTATGCTTGTATTAAAGCCTAACTTTGCGAAGAATCATGATATATCAAATCAAAGGCAACTTCAATATTTCCAAACACTTTCAGTCTTTGGTCTTATTTAGAATTTTGAGTATTGTTTTTTATGCACAGTACCTGGTTCTTGAAGCAGCCCCGCTTTCAACCTCAGCATGCTTTTAATCTGAAATAACTAGTCTTGAATTGAACATATTCAAAGAGAATGTCTGAATTAACAAGATCTCTTTTGAGCACAAGCATAATTACTTTTTTTATTTGTATTTTATTTTTTTACAGCCACAGAATGAGGATGAAACTGATATTTTACTTAGCCTGTACTAGCATACGGAATACATCAACAGCTGCAACAAGGCACAGCCTGCCAAGCATTTTATTACATATTTAGCCTGGACAATACAATTAGAGCTACATTACAGCATCTGTTACTACAATGAATTGTACAACTGAGGAACAGCTAGCCGCAGTCATATTTAAATGCAGCAGATGTAAGGTAGTACCTTAACTGTAACACATGTATCGTTACGATGGTCTCATTTCTTCTCCATTAAATTTCCCATGGCATAAAAATTTCACTTTATGGTTTTTAACATTAATATGAGTTCCCCCAGCCTGCCTATGGTCCCCCTGTGGCTAGAAATAGTGACAGTTGTAAACCGAGCCTTGGGTATCCTGCTCTGCCTTTGAGAAAAAGAAAGCTCAGACGGGCCAATATGGAATCTTGCCCCTTATGTGGGGCCCCTTATAAGGGGCAAGATTACCTGCCTTTTCTCTGCTTTGCCCGCACGGAGAATTTGGCCAGCCGTGAGAGAGAGACATCATTGCTTTCAAACGGGCAAAGTGGCAGTTGGTCAAGGCCACATCCCTGGCCTCCACCATGCCCCCTGTTTCTCCTCCTCAAAAGCTACAGAGTCAGAAATTGCACATACTAAGGAAAGCTCATTGTGGGACTGGCTCTAATGGATGTAATTCTGCACCAAGGCTACATTTTGGGAAAGACACTTTAGATACAGTATTAGGGGACCACTAAGGTCTGTATAAAAGAGACTTCAGTTACAGTATTAGGGGACCTCTAAGGCCTATGTGAATGAATCCAAAGAGCACCATGTCATGGGAACTTCAAAAAAGCTAAAACTGCTTATTCTCTGCCCACTGAATAACTGGCTGGTGAGATTGTATATGTATGGAGCACATGCTCATTTCCTCTAGTTAATGGCTGCATTTACATGGCACTTTTATCCAAAGTGCTTTGCATTTTTCTCTCATTCCTACATCCTTTCACACACCGATGGCAGTGAGCTCCCATGCTACCATCAGGAGCAAGGGGTTAAGTGGCTTGCCCTAGGACCAGGGGTGTTATGTTGGATTTTTTTTCTACCAAGTGAGCATTATTTTCTCAGTTCATATTATTCGGTTGTATTTTATATTTTCATATTTCGTATTCACATGTTTTCATATTTTTGGTAGTCACTTGAACAAAGTGTATATCATGCAAGAGAGACAATGACAACAAATGGAATGGCTGTCACATTGACATTTACGTAAGTTGCATTGATTAAATAGTCTATACCCACTACGTTCCATTTTTTGGATTGCCAGAAGGCCGTCGAAAATTACGCCAAATTGCCATCTTTTACCTTTCATTATCTTTGTGTTGATGTTATAAACTCTGGTGGATTTCTGAGGACTATGGTTAACTGGTCTTCAGATCACTGCAAGATAAATCCAGACAGCCAGCTAGATTGTCTGTCCAACGTGAGTTTTCGCTTGCACGAGTAAAATAACTTTTTGATGTACACATTCTATGTTCCACAAAAAACAGTTCCTTCCCGAGGCTAATTTACAAAGACACTGTTGCTGCGTTCGGCGCACCTGGTAACGATGCACAAAAATCTTTGCTTTGTTGGTGTAATTGACTAATTTAAGCTATGGAAACTTGCCAGAGTAGTAACATTGGTCAGACAACCTTCACAACAAGCCGCAATTTAACTGTGTGTGTGCATGAACGTGTGTCATAGTTTGCTCCAGTACTTTAACCAATAGCACTAGCCCAACCCCATCCAAAACAAAACAATTCTTCGCAGGTGCATTGGAAAATATCAACTTGGGACCAAGGAACATATTCCGTAGTCTTGCTATAGCATCAGCGTTTATTTACAGACAATTGATGTTTCCGCCTGTCCGGACCATCATCAAGAATATTGATGTTGTTGATGAAAAGAACTCACAGAGCCTGCAGTACATTTATCCGATTACTGTGTCAGTATCAATACAATATGTCAATGTGTGGCGTTTGCCATTGTCCAAACGCTATTTCAACACATCTAAAGGCCAATATGTTGCCACAGGGTAGCTCCTGACTTCATCAGCCTAGGGTAACCATCATCTACGAGCACGCTCATTCAGCTGCTCTCCAGTGATACAAACTGCAGTTTTAGAGTTGTTTAAGAATAAACTACAGAGGCCATGTTCAGGGAAATGGAGGAATATGTCACCCAGTTCAACATTACTGCTCTTTTATGGTTTTTTAATTGTTTCAGGGCAATAACTGCGTTGAGGCTGTGACTGCACACAGTACAACACTTGTTGGTAAGATAAATATCTTGTTGGGTTATTTCGAGCTCTCTGTTGTTAATTCAAAAGGAAAAAGACTGATAAAATAATGCCAGTTAGGCTGTAATTACATGTCACACACTATCGTACATTGTAGCTTCCTCCTATAGCACTGGTTGTTGATATTTACAATGCAATTAGCAAAAATGCATTAGCAAATATGGGAGTCTGACTAGTTCTCTAGTGGTGTGTGTGTGTGTGTGTGTGCATGTGTATATGTGTGTGTGTGTGTGTGTGTATGTGTGTGTGATTTTCTTTTTTCTCTCTCTATTGGAACACTTTAATGACTTTAATGACATCATTATTTGGACGTCGCAGAGACTTGACAGTAATTAGCGTACTTTGTATCATTACAGAGCTGTTATCTCATTCATTTCAGTGTACATATGGAGATATGTGTGTTGATCGGTGAGGAAATTGCTTGACGTTTACCTGTGAGCCCTTTATTGTGAAGTATTTTGTCCAGCCAAGCAAATCTGAACACCGTGGATGAAGGGGGGTCATGCATAATACAGTAAGTAGCTGGCACTCATATGTGGATGACCCACTTGCTGCCAACAGCTCAGTCAACATGGTTGCAGCTATTAATTGTGTTTATCATGAAGTTGAGTAGAAATCAGGGCTACATTCCCAATGTAATTATCACATAGCAACACATAATTGACAGCTCTTACTTTATTATTGACTGAGGGGATCAGCAAAATATCAGTTATGGAATATTGCTATCGTCAGACAAACACAAAAATATACGGTCCGGATTTATATTTGGTTTTAGATAGATCGATAGATATATCTTTCATTTTCATTGTGCTCAGAGTACAATGCAAGTCTGTTTAGCAGCTCTTCAGCATTCTGCATTTAAAACTGATTAAAAAAGTTAAGTGAACAGAACACAAAGAAAGGCTAGAACAATATTTAAAAGTTACTTTAAATAGTAATATAGAATAGTAACATGACTGTCACTGTTCTTGTTTTAACAAGCTGATTCCGCGGCCCACAGAGAGCTGTTACCCATGCCACCCTGGACACTGCCTGTTCTCCCCCTTCCCCTCTCTCCGGTAGAGGGTACAGAGCAATAAATGCAAAATGAATCGGCTGAAACAGCTTTTTTCCAAGCTATATATATATCTTAGAAATAGCTGTTGTTGCAACAGCTTTATTGAAAAAATCCAGCTGAAATAAAAGCAATAGTAGTTCTGTTAGTTTTAATAATTTGTTGTTTCGTCCACCAAATAATAGAAAAGTACCTATAATGGTAACGATAAAGACTTAGATAGTTAAGCAGTTTAAAAAAATGGACCATGACTGCAGCTCACTACCACACTGTGCACGAGTAGTAGTTCACATCCCTCTCATAAACCATTCGTACATATTACTTCAATATGTTATGCAATGCATTTCCTGTATATTCCATGTATTGATTACTGTATGCACAACATTGACAACTGCTGAACAAGAGTGCAAACAGTTAGTTTTTGTACAATAGCATACAAACCACTTGTAGAATTTATTTGCCAGCTAAATTGCATTATACATTAAATGTAAGTAAATCCTCCTCACAACTGAATGTTCACTATATTTAGTATGTTCCTTATCCCAGGTGATGAGAATCAACGCTCCAGTCACACACTTATACAGTCTTATAAAACCATAAACATATAAAAAAAAACAGATTAAAGCTGCAAGCAGCGATGAAATATATGTTATTTAGACCTTAGTGGTCCCTAATACTGTATCTGAAGTCTCTTTTATATAGACCTTAGTGGTCCCCTAATACTGTATCTGAAGTCTCTTTTATATAGACCTTGGTGGTCCCCTGATACTGTATCTGAAGTCTCTTTTATATAGACCTTAGTGGTCCCCTATTACTGTAACTGAAGTTTCTTTCCCAAATTTTAGCCTTGGTGCAGAATAACAGCCACTAGAGCCAGTCTCACAATGAGCTTTTGATAAGGAGAAACGGGGGGCGAGGTAAGGCTGGGGTTGTGGCCTTGACCAACCGCCACTTTGCTCGTTTGAAAGCCATGATGTCTCTCTCTCACGGGCAGGCCAAATTCCCTGGGCGGGCAAAGCAGAGAAAGGGGATGTAAACTGGAATCTTGCCTCTTATGACCTCATAAGGGGTTGGGGCGGCTGTGGCTCAGTGGTAGAGCGGTTGCCTGCCAATTGGAAGGTTGGTGGTTCGATCCCTTGGCCCTGCAGTCCCATGTCGAAGTGTCCTTGGGCAAGACACTGAACCCTGAGTTGCCCCCGGTGCTGCGCATCGGAGTGTGAATGTGTGTGAGTGTTTATCTGATGAGCAGGTGGCACCTTGTACGGCAGCCTCGGCCACAGTGTATGAATGTATGTGATTGGTGAATGTATCCTGTATGATGTAAAAGCGCTTTGAGTAGTCGTTAAGACTAGAAAAGCGCTATATAAATACAGCACATTTACATTTACATAAGGCCCATCTGAGCTTTCATTTTCCCAAAGGCAAAGCAGGATACCCAGGGCTCGGTTCACACCTTTCACCATTTCTAGCTACTGGGGGACCAAAGGCAGGCTGTGGCAACACATAATAATGTAAATAAACTCATAAAGTCAAATTTTCATGCCATGGGACCTTTAAAATTGATGGAGTCATTGTTGGGGTCACTGGTCTGTGAGAGTTAAGTAGGGAAAATAGTGTACCACTCATAGGGCTTTTCAGCCATGCAACCGTGGCTATTACTTTATATATTTACCTTCATTCACTTAGTACTTCTTTTACTTTTTGGAGCTACATTTACTCCTGTTTGGGTAATCAGCAATGGTGAATCATGATGCCTCTCTTGCCCTCTTTTTCCTTGCAAGGTTTGACGTTGCAAAGGCCTCCAGGGCGAATCAGAATGCAGTTTCATGTGTGTGGCAGATTATATTCTGCAACAGCTCCCTGTTGTGTGTGTTGTGTGCCCCCCCCCCCCCGAGGAATGTCTTTTTTAATGCCTAGTTATGGTACTTTATGGTAACTTTATGGTTACCATAACCCCCCCCCCCCCCCCCCCCCCCCATTTCAAGACAACCCGACCCACTTCAGGGTTAAATCTGCCCACTTCCGGTTAGGCCCCGCCCAGTCCGAGTACGGATCCGGATACAGATAATTCATGTGGTAAACAGATACAGATACAGATACAGATAATGCTGTACTCGCTCATCCCTACTTGAGACTCAAGCGAGTTGAAACAAGTGTGTCTTTTTAAAAGCATCAACCGAGACTGCCACTCTTTGTTTCTAAATTGATGAAAGGAGTGGAGTTGTCTGTCATTTTGCTCAGCTGGAGTTTAGTGTTGTTATGAAGAAAAAATGTAACTACGTGTTTTACGGGGCTGTGTATAATAAATGCAACAGATCCAGTATTCTCTTTAATCCGAGATGCCTGTCTATGGATATAATACATTTCCTCACACAGACTGGACAAGACAGACGTTAAGCTATTCCCTGCCTGGATGGATGCCTCTTGAGGATAGATACTGAACGCTGCTGAATTATTAACAGCGTTCCATCACTATACCGACAAACCAGAGAATAACCTGAACCCATATTTAGACTAAATGCAACATAGAGAAACAGCCACTGTACAAGTGATCAGCCCAAATAAAAACAAAGGCTTTTGTCTGCTCTGTGAAATTGGATCAAACGCACATGTGCCGCATTGGTTTTCATCCAGATCTCTCAGGATGAGAACAGTGAGAATCGCGGCAGGATCAGCACTGCAGGCTGCGCTTCTGAAAGTGGCAATGACCTCCAAAATATGAAAGGGAAAATATTTAAAAAATTGCGTTGGGTGTACATACACAACACTCCAGAGCAACACACATGACACAAGAAAATGCCAGAAACTGGTTGACACAGAAGTAATGCAAAAAAGGGAGAAATGTAGTTCTCATGAGAAGAATATTCAATAATATTTTTATAAATGCATTATGCAAAAGGTTTTTTTCCAAGTTTCTCAGAATAAGACATGGATGGAGCTGCTCGGATGCCCGGCACTCCCAGCAGACCGTCGTTTTTCAAAATGCCATCGTCATCTGCATTTCAAACGGCTGTGTCGTGGTGCAGAAAAGGACACGCTTTCTTTTTCTTCAGAACACATCATCAGCCACAGACTGACATAGCACTCAAACCTCCAGGTACTGCAGAATACAGGCCCAGCTGTTTCACATTCCTACCCACCTGCGATATCCCTCAGAGTTGTTGCCTCTGACTGGCAGGTATTTGTTCCGACACAAATCAAATATCTCCAAGAGGTCTCTATCAAAATGCTACATTTTCTGTGATGTTACAAATCACCCCATTTCACAAAGGAAGCAGTAGACTCATTTGCCGACACGTGCGTGTTCTCAGTGACAGGTTCTTTTCCTTGTTCTCATCATTTGACAAGAGGAGTGAAAAGAAGACGTGGCGGTTTATCTCAGTGCTACACCCGCCCCACAAGTCAATCATCTATTGCCATAGCTGAAAGGTGCAGCAGAATTTGTATGTGAGAGTGATAAAATCAGGGTGTTGTTAATACAACACTTACACCTTTTCAAAATTGTCTGCACATCATGAGATATCAGTTACTGAGTGGCATTTACCAAGATGCACAAATGCAAAGCAGACAGTCCCAAAGTGTAAAGGCAGATCTGTAATATGTAGTACAAAGAAAAAACACGTGACATGACATAAATAACAAGTGTGGTTACAGATTTTAAAAAGTATACACACTCACCACAGTCACGGACAACCAGGCACAACGGTGGTTTCTCTGCCCTGGTGACTGTCTGACAGGCTGAGGTTGGAAGGCAACTTTATTTCTATGGTAAATTTCAGCAACATGGCAATTTAAAGTGCTTTACATGAAACATTAAAGAGCAATTAAAAACAGTCATGGAAATTATTTTTAAGGGACGGGTTCGGGAGGGGACAGGGAGGGGTTTATTTTAAGTTTATTTATTTTTAGTGTAAAATGTTCTATGTAAATAGGGAACATAGTTATTTAGAATGAAATTTCTTTTTTGTTATTATGGAGGGAAAGTAACACTAAGGTTACAGTTGAGTAATGAATGAATTAATTTCAGGTACTCGGTAAAAATGTGAACAGTACCCAACCTTATTTATTATGCACAACTCACCATCCATTATAAGACACTTCAGAACAGCTCAACAAATTAAATTACCTGGGACTCACTTTAAACCACAACTCCGTTTTGATATCAGCAGAGGTTACATGTCATCCGTAAACTAGGTTGACTTACTGTTGTCCCACACCTCTTGTTGTTACTTTACAAAAAGCATAATGAGAATGTGAACCATCCTGTCTTAATAAAAAGGCTGAAAATAATGATGCTGCGAAGAAAGAAAAAAACATTTGGAGAGTATGATTAAAAAACTGCATTTTGTCATACACTTGGGAACATATTTTAAGTAGGGAGGCTACCCAGGATCTGTTCATACATATTCCACACCCAAGTGTCAAAAGACAAGTGTCTATTTAGTTTTAATTAATAATTTGAATCCCCTCAAAGAAGAGATAATCTAAATCAAACCGAAGCTCCAATCTTGGTAAAAGCACCACTTTTGTGAGTGTGGCACCAGCATGTAAAAATCTAATGTCTAATGTATACTAACTCTATGCACTTATAGCTAAATATTTGAGACATACAGGATGTGTGTGCGTGTGTGTGTGTGTGTGTTTGCGTGCATGTGTACGTGCACCAGCATCTTGGTACACAACATTGTAGTAAATATTTTCAGTGCATTAAAAAGCGTGCTCGTTAAGATCCCAGCAGACAAGCTAATCCATCACAATTTAGTGCATAAAAAGTCACCAAAATGAAGTGTTTGAACTGCATAATTAAATTCAAAATGAGTGGAATAACTCAAAAAAGGTCCACTTATTGAAAAAAAGAACCCACCCACAAGGCTGGCTACGAGCATGTACCCTCAGAATGCTGGGATCCTAAATAAGGTCACTAGCTAAGACTGCACAGCTCCAGGGCTGCAGTTCTTAAAACAGAATATTTTAAAACTCAGGATTCATTTTCTTTCCTGTAGTCCTTGTGCTCCTGTACGGCTCAGTGGTTAGAGCATAACACCAACAGTACACTGCCATATTCAGGGATTTTAGTTATTGTTGGCAATAATCAATCAAACTTGTACTTGTCACACAACTCAGATGAAGTATAATCCCAGTGACATGCTATCTAGTTTTGCTTCAACTTGTAAATGATTCAACATAAAGCATGACGTGGTTGTCAGATCAGCACACAGAAAAAAAGTCAATTGGTTGAATGGCACTAGAACGCCAGGATCAAGCTAAGTCTACGTGAAAGGACACCACCGCTGGAAACCGACACAGGCCACCCAGCTCACTGTCCGACCCCTGCACACAAGCCAGCAGGACGCCCAGCCGAATAGTGGCAGTGATGTAGAGATGGACGCAGATATGATCTGTCTCGTCCACTTAGTCAAGATCGTAGCCGTAGATCATTGCTGATAGCCATCTTCACCTTTCCTTCTTCTTTTGGAGTCAGTGACAGGAGACTTGGCAACACCGTGCAACGTCAAACACAAAAAGCACAACACATATTTGTCAAATAGATGATTCAGGATACATCTTGTAGAGCTGATGGGCGAGGAGAGGTCCTGCATTGGTTTAAAAAATGCTAAAAATAGAAGCAGTAATGCTACTGTAAGGTGATCTTGCAGTTTCTAACAAAGATTTTTTTTTATAATATCAACATGATGAAGGATACGCTAATGTTATACCATGTGAGAATGGTTATTGGTAGTGATGGCCAAATTTAGCCTTATAAAGCTTTGTGAACTATTCTCTTTATTTTCTGAGCCCACTGGATGGAAGTCTTGGTTTAAAGTAAAAGGCAATGCATTGTGCGTTTAATGTACAATGTATACTCTTTATTGGGGGCGGGCTGCAGTTGATGGGGGTTCAGTGCCTTGCTTTAGAGCACCTTGGCCAGACCCAGGAGGTGAACTGGCATCTCTCCAGTTACCGGTCCACACTCCGTACTTTGGTCCGTACAGAGACTTGAGCCAGCGACCCTCTGGTTCCCAACCTACAGACAGAGCTACTGCCACTCCAAAAAGAAAATGGTTCATAAAGCATCATGAGGCTTCATGTGCCATCACCAGTTACTGGCGACATATACTGTATGTGATTGAAATAAAAGAGATTTACCTGCAAGGAATGTCACTAAACTCAACTTTTATACTGCAGTCATTCAGTCTTCAAGGAGAGTTCCATCACATTCCAAATTGGTAAAACCCAAGTGTGCTGAGGACAGCTGAAGTGTTTCAATGACCTTTTTGAGCAAAATGTGTGGCGTAACATCCAGGGGAAAAGGTAGTCGACTTTCTACAAGATATAATCTCCTCTGGCACACATGGTGAAGTGGGTGCAGAACAGCTTAAATCAGCAGAAATCCAAAGAGATAACAGAATGATCCCGGGTTACTTTTATGAAACTTGCCAGATACTCTCCACTACTCCGGGGAGGCTTGGCTAGGAATGCTGGCACGACTAACAACATCCTACTGCAATGATAGAACCATGAGAGATGAAACATTTTTCGAAATTATGTGCAGCTAAATTGATCTCCTGATCCAGCAAGGCCTTTGGTTCGTCTTGCACGGACATGAGGTTCAAGGGCCAGATCGTGCATCCGGAAGCGCCCTGGTGAGTTTTATGAGCTGTCAATTCCTTTTGATGCGCTGCTTCTCCACAACTAATCTGTCACACACAACACAAACTGGACATGCTTCCCTCTCGCTGCTCTGTGCCAGTGCTCTGTCCTTCGGTGAACATGCACACACAGCAATAACCCTCACTTGCAGGTATCTTATTTGTAAATAGAGATGCATAATCAAATACTCTCATGGACTACTTGAGAAGGAAGTGTTTATGTGACAGTGGGTTTAATTGTAGCGCCGGTCTTGGGCTGATTAACACTTCACAATTTACGACTGCAGAATCTATGTTTACTACTGGATGCATAAAGAGAGAGGATGCAGGTGGATCCTCTCATAGTGCAGCTCAAACCTTAGACTTTGTGTAAATATGTGAATTTTTTTAAGTCTACAGTTTAAGAACTTTGTTAAGTCTACAACCTTCATAACACAGTTAGAATGCACATCTAACATGCTATTTAGCAGTAGACATCCTGTGTCCCAAGTCTGATGGATAGTAAACATTTTGTTTTAAATTCTTTTTTATTACCTGCTTATTATTTTCTTAATTCATTGAATCATATAATCATTATTCATTAAGATTCATCAGACATCAGTGAAAAATGCTCTTTGCAAATAGCCCAGGCCCAAGGCGAGTTCTTAAGATCCCAGCGGAAAGCCCACATATTTTCTGATCTGAGAATAAATTAAAGTTAAGGAAAAGCTGCATCCAACATATTTTACAAGCTCTCTTTTCTTGTAAAATATGTCACGTTTCGACACTGAAATCCATAGGTTGTGTGTTACACAGAACCATGTGAGAAGCCGTCATTGGAAACTGTTTGGAAAAGGGCAGGCCATTTAAAAAAAACACCTGGGAGGTGATTGGATGAACCGTCTACCGTCCGTCACACACACATTAACCCAACTGTAGCTGCCACTGGACACTAATTGGTTCGGTCTGCCTCTGTTCTAACACAAACGTACTACTTGAAGCTAGTGGTGGCCAAACAAAGCCTTTTGAACTTCATGAAGCATTTTCTTTATTTTCTAAGGCCACTAGATGGCGCTCTCTGTTCAACAAAGGGTTGAAAGCACACTGAACAGCTAGTCCTTGAGCCATTTTCCTGAACAAAAAGCACGATCTACGGCACAGAAAATGGTTTACAAAGCTTCATGAGGCTTCATTAGGGCATCACTACATGGGTTTTCCTGTGAGATGTGATCCCCTCGATTCTCGTGTGACCTTGTGGGGGAAATTTTATGTTTCAATGTTTCAATACAAGAAATGTAACTGTGGGAAAATTTAACCTCACGGTTATAGTGACCACATTTATCATGATTTTCTGCGCCAACTTCAGGATTCTCGGATGAACCTGGGAAGGATTAGTCACACGTGGTAATTCCCCAGAATAGTCATGATATTCTATGTGAAAATGATAATTGTTAT
This sequence comes from Etheostoma cragini, assembly GCF_013103735.1. Lineage (NCBI taxonomy): Eukaryota > Metazoa > Chordata > Actinopteri > Perciformes > Percidae > Etheostoma > Etheostoma cragini. The sequence goes on along the minus strand of NC_048419.1, from coordinate 8,950,626 downwards.
CGTTAACATTTTGATGGAGAGATGTCAGTGCCCAAGATGTGAACTGGCACCACTTTGGCCACCCGTCCACACTCAGTACATTGTTCCATGTGGACACTTGAACAGGCAAACCAAGCCAAATCCCTACAGACTGAGCTACTTCCAACCCACATGATGATTTGATGCTCATCAAATATTGCTCTTGTTTTAAAAAAAATGGCTCAAGGTATAGCAATTCAGTGTGCTTCCAACCCTTTGTTGAACAGGGAGTGCCATCTACTGGGCTCAAAGGAAGAATAAATGGTTCATGAAGCTTCACTTGGACGACACTAGTGAACACTGTCCCATGTCAGTGAAACGGCTTGAGGGAAATAACAGTGGGGGACGTGTCATTTAAACTTTGTTCACATGATAACACGCATCAGGAACTGTTGTGAGGATTATTAGGAATTCCTTATGCCGTTCAACTTTTTAGCTGTTTAAATGTGTCATGACTCAAGAGTCCAGACTGCTTTAAAGGGTTAACTTGTGGTTGTCCAGAGTGCAATGACACCTCAGTCAGCACATGCAGAAGACATTATTTCCACTCTGAATAACAGGTTAAGGCCAAATTCAGCATGCAATACTGTAAAGATAACTGAAAGCTTTACTGGTCTTTTATACAGTCTAACAAACTATAGGCAGGTTGCAGTCAGGTGTTCTGTTTAGGAAATCCTTTCAGCAGACAAGGATGCTCTAAAACCCAGGGCTCAGAGACTCTCTTTGGGAATTGGAACGGCTGACAGTTTTTATCATTTACCTCACTTCACATCAATTGGCCAAGCACAAAAACTAGCATTGTTTTTTTAACCAGGGCAGCAGTTTTGGGATTACATTATGTGCTTACATAATTGCAAAAAGTTTCTCTAATGATTTCTCAGTAGATTTTTTTAAAGGATATCAGATTAGTAAACAGAATGAGCCTTTGGAACATTAGATGGTTGCTGATAATAGGCAATGTAGACATTGCAATAAAGATCAGCCCCCCACTCAGATCAGCTGATATTGTGTAATATTTGACCTTTGAAAATATTTGCATAAGAAAAACAAATGCCTGCTCTTAAAAACAATGTGAAAAAAGAAATATATCCAGTAAGGTGTATAAAGGTGTTATGGAAATTTGTAAGTGACCCCAAACTTTTTACCGGTAGTGTATATACCATATATGTAGGTAAAATATACTATTACAAAAATGTCAAATATACTTGCTTTAAAAGACAGTTGTACAGTTTTGTGAGTGAGAGAGAGGGAGCAGCCCCCAGGAAGAGAGGCAATGCCACGCCAGGCTCCGAGAAATCTCCGAGATATGTGTCCTCTGCCTTCTGCTTAGAATTGCTGAAATTACAGCTAACAGTAACTTGAAACAACACAGTCTCTGGCCGTTTGATATGTCGGTCGATACGCATTACCTCCATGGGCTAACATCATGTGACTTACTTCTTTGCTCCTGTAAAAAACGATACAACCGTTAGAGGGCACTGTCCCTTTAAGGTCACTAGGTGACTAACACGCCCTTCATGCCTGCAGTAACCTTCCAGACAGGCAGTCTGAGTACTTACCACTTTGAATACAGTAAAACTCAATGCAAACTAGCATAAATATACTTATTGGAATTACAAGTCTCCAAAGCCTAATTCAAACGCAAAACATGGCGAGACCCCATCTTGTCATGAACCAGCTCCAATTGCCCCGTTGCTTCGAGATATTCCTCTGTACGTCCTTCATTTTGGACGATGTCCGTTGTTGGAATTTTAAACTCCGGTGAATTAATGATGACTATAGTTAACTAATATTGAATGCAATAAAATACATCATGTAATAAATAACTGAGGCAATAAATACATTATTAAAATAAATGTAAATATTCATATAAAAATTAATCAATTAGTTAAAGAAATATTTTACAAGGTTTTAATTTTAATTATTTCATGTAACTTTTATTTCATGAATCTACATCTTTTTAATTCCAAATGCCTTAATGATTTCCCTATCTATTTATTTCTAGTCCTTATACTAAAATCAGAGGGCATGGATATCTCTCAGATTCAGAATAGAGCCGTGGGTAAAATAGTTGACAAAGTGAGAGCTTCTGTTAATACATCCATGAGTGAGGGTGCACCAAGACCGGCAGCTCACAAGGCTCTGCCCAGCACACAGTCACCTAATCCGTGGTAACTAGGCCTAGACCACCAACTAGCAGTGGCCTGACAGAGCACCACGACCGGCAGCTCGCGGTGCTCTGTAGACACTGCGGTTGACGTTCCAGTTTGTTTCCAAAAAATAAACCCTCTGCTCTGACATCCCATTGTTCCACCCATGTAGGCTTTTGTGCATCACCTCCCATAACAGTGGCCGCGGGCAGGGGCAGCATCCGTGGGCAGGGGCAGAACTATGATCAGACTGAACAATGTCGGAACAATGGAGCGTCGGAGAAATGACACGGCATCGTTGACACAACATCAGCTGAGGCGTTGTTAAGTGAACTAGCGGCAAACGACTTCTCTGATTCACATTAAACTGAGCCCCAGTATTGACCCCAGTTACCCCAGAATAGGTGACTGGCACCGGAAACTGCCGGTCGTGGTGCTCTCTCACTTCACCAGCCTTTATTTGCCCATGGCTCGGTTCTGAATGTAAGAGCTATCCACGCCCCCTTGATTTTCATATAAGAACTGGATATTAATAGAGGGAAATCAATAAATCTGGCAATAGGAAATAAAAGTCCAAGGAAATAAATAGATGTGGATTCATGAAATAAAAGTATGTCATGAAGTATTTCAAATGCATACTTATTTATCTATTCAAGTCTTTATGTATTTATTCATTTATTTAATTTTGAATTAACGGAAATTCTCCTCAGATCTCTGCAGGGTAAATCCAGACAGCTAGCCAGGCTATCTGTCCAATCTGAGTTTTCTCTTGCACTAAAAGTACTTTTGAACGCACACACGCTCCACCAAAGCAACTTCCTTCCCGAGGTTGTTTTGCAGAGGCGCCGTTGATTCCTCCACAAAGCAAGATATCATACCCAGCCAGACAAGATACAAACACCATAATGTGTGCTTATGGTTGGAGAGTGTGTGTTTTATTCTCACCTTGGCAGGCCAGCTGCCCTGTACCACATGACTCGAGAAGACCTAAAGGAAAGTGGCTGCTTAATATTGCAACAGTGCACTATTGTTTGATGTTACTGGATTGGCCGGTAATGGAAAACAAAGCCTCACTTTGATTGTGCTGCGCTGGGTTGTGTTAGGCATTACATTGTTTTCCAATATTTGATGTGCTGGGGGGGTGTTGATTCATTGAAGTGATTTTTTGAGGGCATTGTCACGTTGTGTGTTATTGTCTGTTTGTGTATCAGCTCATAGGCATGTTTAGGTGAAATTGAACCAGTGTGTGTTCGGATGCGTTGCATTACAGAATAAGGAACGCATCATGATTCATGATCCCAAAGAAACATGTCAGAAAACATTGAGAGAATTCAATTACATTTTATTTATTATCATATCATAGCCAAAGAGACACTTTATAGATAGAGTAGATCTGGACCACACTCTATAATTTACAAAGACCCAACAATTACAGTAATTCCCCCAAGAGAAAGCATTTAGTCTGACAGTGGCGAGGAAAAACTCCCTTTTAGGAAGAAACCTCAGACAGACCCAGGCTCTTGGTAGGCGGAGTCTGACGATGCCAGTTGGGGGTGTGATGAACAGTGGAAATCTTGCCTAGGGCAACCAAAGAGCTAGAACTGGCCCTGAGGCCATAATATTGTTGGCTAGTTTCATTTATAATAAAAAATCAGATTTTATGAACTACATGTGTTTTGTGTGCAGAAATCTGAATGTGTAAAGCAACTAGTAACTAAAGCTGTCAGATGCATGTAGTGGGCGTGGTCTTGTGTTGTTTTCCACAAAGAATGCCAGTTTGAGCCAAAATGATGCTGATTGTATTATCTAGATTTTGATAACACGGGTGAGTGCTGCTGCTTTAGCGTTGCCCTATTTGATTTAACGTCTGATATCACAGATTGATACATAACAAATTACCATTCACTTTTTTATTTCTATTCCCATCTGTACCATGCTATTGTTTCCCTTCCAGAGTAATCAACCAATGTTGGTACACCACATCTGTAAAGATTAGAGTGACATAAAGTATGGATCAGGGGAACATATCTATCTAAAACTAACATGGTGTCATCAATTTATAGATGACCAAATCTGTTTAAAATGTGTTTTCTAATAATAATAACACATACCCCTGTGACTTTTATCTTTTAATATATTATTTATTTGTAGAGCACTCTTAATTAACAAATCAATCAATCTCTTTTTGGTGTCTAAAAGTATTCAAATGAACACAAATTGATGCCTCTGTCACTTAGCAATTTAACACAGATAGAATAATGTTGTTGGCATTGAGAAGCAGGAATTAATGGGCGGTTGTGGCTCAGGGTAGACATCCCTGTGGTTTGATCCCTGGTAGTTGTGTCCTTGGGCAAGACACTGAACCCTGGATTGCCCCTGATGCTGTTCTATTGGAGTTTAAATGTGTGTGTGAGTGTTTAATTTGAGGAGCAGGCGACACCTCAGCCCCAGTGTGTGAATGATGAATGGATCCTGTACTATGTAAAAGTGCTTCAAGTAGCCATTAAGACTAGAAAACTACAATATAACAACAGTTCATTTTCAATGTAAGAACAGTGTTAGCACTGGTGGTGGTGAGAGATTTATTCCATAATATGTGTGTTTGTGTGAAGTGTGAGGGACACTATGGACTATGGTTACTTGGTCCTCAGATCTCTGCTGGGTAAATCCAAACTTAACTTTCTGTCCAATCTGAGTTTTCTCTCGCGCAACTAAAACAACCTGTTACATGTACCACCATAACAACTTCCGTCCCGAGGCTATTTTGCAGATGCATTTTGCTCCGTCGAGTTGTGATTGATCAAGATCAAGATAACTTTATTGTCCCCTGAGGGAAATTTGTCTTGGGCATCAGTACTACATTATGCTGCTGTAATCATCATTAAACACAGAGACTTTACACACACATACAACATACAATCCACCCTACATTGCAGACAATGCACAATAATCAATGACCCTCCCCTGTCAATTGATTACCAAGTTAATAAAAACCTGAATAATAAAAACAGATATTCTGTATAAATTCTCTGTTTTTATTATTGGTTTAGAGAAATCCCAATAAACTAGAGCACGTTTTTCTCCCATCCCATAATGCTTTGTGGAGTAGCCAGACCTTCCTCTGCAGAGATGTGGAGGAAGCGAGACAATCCAAAAAGTTACATTAAATGGCAGAAGCTGTGTTCAACCTGTAGAGACCAGTTCACTATAACATATGTATAGCCATGTGTTCAAATACATATTTTGACCTGAATCCACCAACACTACTAAATACCCCTAGAACATTGATTCAGCTGTAAAACAATATTTATTTTATTTTTTTAATGTGGTTAAGGTTACTCTTTGAAAAAATTAAATACTAGTTGTTTTGAAAAGGTTGGATGTTTAATGTGAAAAGAAGGCGCACTGCAACACTGGATAATGGCAATTAAACAGTGGCTTAGCCTACGACGGCAACATTGCATTATTTGAAGTGGAATTGTTTACATGTCCATTACCAGCTCCACCAGTGTATTTACCACTACAAAACTGAATAAACTCAGCATTTCCAATCTATTTACATTCAAGCAGCATGGCTAACAGTCTGATTACAACTCCAGAGAGAGTGTTTTCTATGCCCTACAGCGTTTCAGTCAAGTAGAAAGCAGCTACACAGAAAAACAAGACACATGTAACATATTATTTCCTATTTCCTACTCATGGAACATATTACTATTATGGTTTTTACATAATTCCATGAACACCTAGAGTCATGCAGGGTGGTGACATAAAGAGCAGCCATTACTTGGTAATAATAGGCATACATGTTACTAAATGCTGCACATGCATGTATTTTATATTCATTTTAATTGTCAAAATAAAAATCTAAAAGTTGTAAACCGTGCAACACATCACATTGATTTTGGCTGTTAGATGATGTTAAAAAAATATTTAATTGCAACTAATAGCATCATTGTCCATATTTGGTCTCGCATTGCCAGACCTATCTCCACGGCGCCGGAAGGTCTGGCGAGTCCACACAGTGTTCCGGGGTGGGAGCAGAACATGCTCTGGTTTACAGTAATGGCATTTTTTAAACCCATCACAATCGTTTTGGGCTGCGCTAAGTGCCGGACGGAGCAACAGCACCTCTGCACAAGGAACTTGTTTTGGAGGAACATGTGTACAATAAAAAGCTGTCTGGATTTACCATGCTGAGATCTGAGGATGCATAGTCCTCAGTAATCCACCAGAGGTTAGAACGCCAACACAAAGAAAGAGGACGACATCCGGCTGAAAGGATTTTGCGTTAACTCGAAATTATCGGGTTAATTTTGACAACTCAAAAAAATAGAAGTAACTGATAAATAAAATTAAATGAAAAGTACTCTACCACCCCTGCAAACGTTAGAGCAACATGTAGTAATAAGATCTTTAATCAAGAAGAAGTGTTGTAAATAAATGTATAAATACTGGAGCCAAACAGGTCTCGGGAGAATTACAAGACTTGCTGACAAAGGAATGCGAACGTAAACAATACAATTCCATCCCAAATATAAATATTAATGCAGTAATAACATTGCATTCAGTGGCATCTAATTAACAGCCGTAGGAGATACTATTTGTAGCAAGGACTGTAAATCCATTTGAAAAAATTGAGGGACACCACCCCCTGTGTTGTGTACTAACACCTTCAATGAAGCTGCTTGGAAGTAAAGACGCAGAACATTTATGCAGTCCATTTCATTCAAAGTGCTTTAAGGCATTAAAAAAGGAATGAATAAGTCATGATACAAGATGGGGAAATGAAAATTCAAAAAACGAAGAAAATGGCAAGTGCAATTTCAAGTAGACTGAAATGTTAGTAACTCACAGAGGAAAAACATGAATGCTTTTAGAATCATTTAAAAGGAGGCGGGGTTAAGACAAGTTCCAGATCCTGCAGAAGACTTTTCACTATACTTTACATGCAGAATAAAACTAAACCCTGCTTCACCCTGTTTTTAATCTGGAGCTGTTAGTGGACCGCTCCAAGCAGAGGGACTGGTCCGAACCATGGAGGAAACATGGAGCATCATCCTTTCAACACACCGGAAACATGTGCTTAGAACTGAGGCCAGTGGTGGAATATAAATAAGTATATTTACTCCAGTATTTAACTTATTTTATTAATATATTTGACAGGGACAGTGTACATTAATTAACATTGCTGTTAATGTACCAGAATGTTTCATTTTTCATCCATCGTCCCTGGACAGATCTTAAAATTGTCTTCCTAAAAAACAACAATAAGAAGATTACAGTGAACAACACAAATATAAAAGCAATAAATCAGATTAAACTAAAAAAAAAGTAGTATGTACTAGAATTGATGGGATAAATTATAGAGTGTGGACCAGACCTACTCTATCTATAAAGTGTCTCAAGATACTTGTTGATAACTGTTATATTGTTATATGATTTGATACTATAAATAAATTTGAATTGAAAGTGAATTACTGGAAATGTGACATAAAAACACAACTAAGTACATTTACTTAAATCGTACAAATTAATTACAAATTACAAATCCATTGAGTGCAAATGATAAGGTACTTGTACTTTACTTGAATCTTTTCTTTTCATTCCACTTTCTACTTGTACTCAATTACATTTTAGAGAGAAATATTTTTTACTTTTTACTCCACTACATTCATCTGACAGCTTCAGTTACTTTACACATTAAGATTCCTGCACACAAAACAAATGTTGTACATAAATTTGATGTTTTATTATAAATGAAACTAGACAACAATATAACGTATGTATAACCTACAAGTCCAGCTGACATGATTAGACAAGTAAAAACACAACTTTTTGGTTTGTTTACACTTTCTAACATGGGAGGATTTGTCTGCATTGAGTACTTTTACTTGTAATACTGTAGGTACAGTTTCCTGTGATACTTACATACTTTTACTTAAGTAACATTTTCAGTGCAGGACTGTTACTGAAGTAAAGGATCTGAACACTAAAGAAGTGTAATCTTGTGTATAAGTTTTCAGCTTCTTGACTCTAAATTTGACTTTTATCAACAGTCACTGTTCCACCACTGCTGGCAACCGTTGTGAAATGTAAGGAGGCAGGTGGGGGCGGGGGACGTTTCACACAAACACCCAGGATATCATTTATTTGACACATCCCTGCCCCCAACCTGCCTCAATACATTACTGTAAAGTATTTTGGTACTCTTTAACTTCCTCACCTTAATTCCTGCATTGGTCCTGTCAGAACTACTCTAGCCATACAGTGTAAATTTTTTTTTCTGAATTCAGCCATGATTCATTTTTACTGATTTCTACTGACTATGTTTCTGGTTGTGAGCATGTTTAACTCTTGTATTGTCTTCCTACCGACCCTGCAACTTTTTGGTATCCTGGGTAAAAATCTAAACTTTTTTTACACTTTTTTTGCTTTCCTACAATATTTTAGTCACTTTTTTGTTGTTGTCACTTTTATTATTAAATGTAAAAAAATTCAAATGCTATAAAATTTAATAAAACACCCTCATTTAATGGAAGTAAGGAACTGAAGAAAGGTACTGATCAATTATTTTAACTGTAAAAATGTTTTTTGGAACCATCCACGTTATTTTATGTGTGACAATTTGGTTGAAAGAAACCCAAATTTCTGATATAGGAACTTTTTGAAAATGGAAGGTTAACAGTTAAGGAGCAAGTGCCCTAAGTTATGACATAACGGATACCATGTTTTTTTTTTAACATAATATGAGGTTGAGATTACAGTATCCATCCAATCCCTATATCATGAAAGAACAAATTGAAAATATATTAGTACATCACTCTTAATGCAATTAGTCCATCTAGTGGCACATGACATCTGGCTGTTTAATCTGTTTTGTTCACGTCCATGTTGAATATTTAATGAATTTGGCACTCAAATGATATCAGATTTCTGCATTTTGCCCACCAGTGCTGGGCAACTTTTGGCTCACTGTTAACATGCTGTTATTGCAAAGAATCTATTTTTTTTTTGATTTTATGAATGTGTGTAAATGCTGCCTCTCAGTGATTGTTCAGATTCTCATGCCTGGGCTTCAGGTGTTACGCTCATCCTGATTCTGGCAGTGTAACACTTCCTGTTTCTGCTCACTTAAAGCGGTTCTACATCGGCCGGTTTAACAACAGGTTTTTCATTCAGTCACACAGGGTTTCTGCAGGTTTCACCAAGTCAAATTAAAGACTTTTTAAGCACTTTACATTTAAAAAAAAAGTAATTACCCGCAGAAGCCCTGTCCCACATAAATGGATGGCATTCCTCGTTCTGAGTCGCCAGATCATGAATTGGCGTTAATTGCATTTAAGGCTGGAGACACAGTGATAGAAAGCCCTTGTTAGTGTAAGACCCCAAGCTTTTATGCCATTTGCCTACTTTAAGAATGTGTTACATGTTTGTTTCTAACTGAGATCACTCTTAAAGCATTTGTTTTTTGTTGTTGTTGTTTGCTTTTTTTTCAAAATGACACTAATGGTGTAATGATGGCATGTGCTGGCCATTATTAAACTGCCACTGTGCACTTACAGCTGTCTGTGCTTAGACCTCTATTGTAATGATGAAGAGTCCTTGACAAGGTTTTGGAGTTATCCGTTATTTGTCATTAATTGTGACAAGACAGTAGCATCCATTTGGTGTCTATACCAGCCAGTGCCCATGACCTTGAATAGATGAATACTGAGTGAATAATTATGAATAATTTATGGTAATAATTTGTTGTATCGAATGCCTATAGTGATCGCAGAGCATTTGCACTTAAAGTGTTTCCACCATATGTAGCCGGTAGTAGTTTCTTTTTTCAGGACGGAAAAAAAAATTAACAAGGTCAGCTGTGATCTATGCAAAAATGCAACTCATGGCGGCTGTATGTATAGTGCTTCAGTGTTTTTAAATAAATTACAGTGTCATACAATATGCTGCTGCAAAGACTCAAAGGAAAGTGGCCAGTTGTGAACGTATGATGGATGCATAAAGCAAAAGTGTGTTTATGACACTTAAAAGAAACAGATGGCAGGCACCACAGAAGTAGAAATGTGTTAACTTCAAACTGTTTGTTTTATTATTAAAAATGCAATGTTTCTTACTTTAAAGCATGTTTTTCATGTATATAGTCAATCGTGTTGTAACATCAATGTACCAAATTAGCTGACAGCTCTAGACAAGAGATAATTTGCCATTTTGAGTATTAAATGATTTGTCAAAGGCTTTTGACACTGTAGATCATAATATATTATTAAATAAGCTTCAAGCTCATGGTGCTTATGAGACTTAATTGGCGTAATAGCTACATACAGTGTAACAATACAGTGTTTTTCACAAGGCTACATACTAGGTCCTCTTTTATTCCTCAAATGCGTCAATAATTTCCATTCCACGTCAAAAGAAGCGTTCTTCATTGTATATGCTGACAATATCAATACCTTTCTAATAGATAAAGATTGCTAAGGTGGATTTCTAATGTGAGCAATGTTCTAGACAGATAAATGGTTCAAATACAATAAATAATCCCTTAACCCTCATGTTGTCCTTGGGTCAAATTGACCCGTTTTCAGATATCAATGTTCTTTTTAATTACCCAAAATAACATGATTGATTTCACAACGCTCTGTAATAAATTTGGGGCGTCTTGTTCAATTTTAATAGCATTTGAAAAATAATTGCAGTGGTTTCCAAATAGTATTGAGTATATGTTGACATATCCCAGTCTGTGATTATCCATTAATCAAAGACTGGGATTCCTTTAATTTTAGTCGAAGTAATTTCTAATTTCTGCTTTTCTAACTAAAACAATAGGTATACTTTCTTATAAATAAGGTTTTTTTTAACAAGAATTCCCAAAATAACTGTAAAACTAGGCAATTCTTTAGTGTTATGTAGTGTTGAACATTGAAAAAGTGTTGAAAAAAAGGGGAAAAAATGTAAGAAAAAGTTAAAAACATCGATAAGAAAGCATCAACAAAAGTGTTGATTTTCAATTTTGACAGGAAGACAACACAAGGGTTCGAGGGCCAGTTCACCCCAAAATCAAGTTTATCAGTTTCATGTACTTTGTTAACTGATTTAGAACAAATGTAAGAAGTGTTGGCTCGGACTTTATTGGAGGAGATTAACAAACACTGCTACCAGCATTTGTGGCCTTGAGGTAAAGGAAATCATTTTCTAACTTCTACCCCTCTCTGTAGGTCAAACTATCTCATGGTATGTAAAAGTAGAATTGACTTGTGTATGAACTACTGTTTCTGAATATATGTTTAGCTGAAAAATGCAATTGTTGTTCAACTTGATAGATAGCCATCGCGGCCATTTGCTGGACATTGTAATTTACTTTTTAAGTTTGTATTTACTCATATATTAATTCATTATTGTGTGTGTCCGTGTGAAGCACTTGTATCTGTGTTTAAAAAAAAAATCAAGCTTTACTTACTTATCTAAAAAAATGAAGCTGTGAATAAAGCTTCATGGTCAACAGTGGCTCAGTAACATTTTCTGTACTTAAAATGTCTGTCACACTGTCTGGTGGGGAGTATTTCTCCACTATTTCTGATTCACGTCTCGAATTTGATGGAGCACTCTGATAGAAGTGGATTCCCATGCGGCTGTCTCCTATGACCCTGCAGCGGCAGTAGGAAATGACAGTATGAGTAATGCTATTCATCCAGTGTGGTCCATTGGATTGATGGCTAGGCATTGTGTGTTAAGAAAACAATAATCTGTCTTTAATATGAATCCTTTGTCACCCATTCTGTCCCAGGGACTCTGCAGGGCGAGAGCTCGCCATGTCATAACCTTCTCTTTTTCTTAGACACATTTTCCAAACTGCTTTCCAGAGAATACTAAAGATATGCAAATTTGGAACTTGGCATATATTAATGGTAAATGGCAATTTTCACAGGTGCTGACATTTTGGCCAGTGTAGCGGGATGATGATTATAGATAATAGATAATTTGTTTGTTAGTCCCCAATGGGGAAATTACTGCACTACACTCTGTGTACACACTTTTTGTTAGTACTCACACACAGGCCTGAAATACACACACGCTCAGGACCTATACATGCACTATACATGGAGAGATGTCAGAGTGAGTGGGCTGCCAGCTGAACCAGCGCCCTGAGCGGTCGGGGGGGTACGGTGCCTTGCTCAAGGGCACCTGACAGTGCCCAGGAGGTGAACTGGCATCTCTCCAGCCACCAATCCACACTCCCAACTTTTTGGGTCCATACGGGGACTTGAACCAGTGACCCTCCGGTTCCCAACCCAACTCCCTATGGACTGAGCTACTGCCACCCAATTATGGACTACATTCAGTTAATGTTAGGCTGTTGTTGGCTCTGTGCAATATTTTGAACACTGCTATTTAATCCTCTTATCTCACAAACACAATACATCACAAAGTAATGCATTGCACTTTCTGGGACTACTTTTTATGTCTGCAAGGGCCATGAGTGCCAAAGACCATACCAGCCCCACTGAGTATTTTTATCTATTTGCTATATAGAGAGTCTGAGTTAAAACTCTACATGTAGGCCCATGAAGGGGGAGCTGACTCATAAATGTATCTGATTCAATGTATTTTTAGTACACAGTCCGAATAGCAGCATGGCGCATACACTGTAGACATGTATTATTTCATTATTAGTCCAATGCTGCTGAGAAAATAAATCTGCTTCTTCTGGCACCTGAAATATTGTTGTGTTGTGCTGCATCTTGCATAACAAAAAAAAAATTCACAGTACCTGTTTGTTGGGGGAGAAGAATGTGATTGTCATTCTGGGGAGTTTGGCATTAATCAAGAGCTCACAGTTGAATCTCACATTCTTGTGATGAGCATGCTCTTTAAGAAAAAGCATGAAAATCAGGTTTGCAAAACATTGTCTGTATTCTATTATGTTTTGCCATTTTTGTGCTACTTTACAGCAATCATGTCCAATCCCCAGTGTGCACTATGGTCCATTTTGCTGTTGACAACAGTGTTGGACTGTTGGAGACCATTTGACACCGGTCCCTGCTACTTTTAACGAGACAAAACAAGAACCTTTACTGTGAGGTTTTAAACCCACCTGCGAATGCTACCAATTGTATTTGGTAGAGTGCTAACACATTTGAGTAAATGTGTTTGGACACCTTTTCAGGCTCCATGCTGTGTCAGTAGGCAATAGAATCTGAAATATAAACCAACAAATAAAGTTTTAAGGAGGACACCCACATTTCATGAAAACCCGGGCACAGTGTTTTTTTTTATCAGGTATCGAAATATTTTTGCAGACTTGAATGTAAGGATCTGACATACAGTAAATGCAGTGTGTCTACAAGTTAAAATGTTAAAATAGAAATTCCTCCCTACTGTTTCTGAGAATGCACTAAGGAAACGTAGAAAGCAAGTAAATACATATTAAAATGTTAATTTGTTGGTGAGAACAACATGTATCAATGAAGAAGTCTAAGGATGTTGTCCTAATGCAGATGGTCTAGGTTACTATGGCACTGAAGGAAAAGTCAGTGGGTCACAAACATTGTTGAAAGTAGGATTCTTTCGATAACACCATGCATGACTTAATGCATGAACAATTCATTAACGATTTCTTATTTATGAGTGATGTCCACGTCTTCTTCAAAAGAACTGACCAGTCCCAGGAGTGTACATACTGTAGATGCAAAAAAGAACATGAAAAATGCTGAAATGGTCCATTAATCAACATTATCTTGCCACACTGATGCAGTTAAGCTCCAAAGAGAGTATGGACAATTTCATTTGAATCTCAACATGAAGTATAATCACAACAAACAAAAAGCATGAACCAATTTAGCATGAAGTGCAACCGAGAATAGTATACTGAAGGCAGGAGAGTTTTTGACAGTTCACCCATTGTTGGCCTCTCTCCAAGTGGTAGAGCTCAAGTGCAGCCAATTTGAAAGTTGTCTGCTGTCTGATGTTAAGGTCTGTGACCTATGCCGTCTTGTCAGCAAGGTGTCTTATTTGGGGAAAGCCCTTTCCAAACGATGACCCAAATACCTCACATGAAAGTACTCTGCTGTTTTCTTTGCAACGACTACAGTAGATAAAGGTTACCTCCATTGGATTGTGATTAAAATAATTAAATCCCTTGCTATCTAGCATACACGTTCTATCTTGTCCATTTCTATGATTGATTTCTCCCTGCATCCCTGTTGAACCATATGCCATTGAACAATATTATCTCATACCTTAACAATTCACTAGGTTGATTGTTGTTTACTCCCACAACATAATCTATGACCATTCTATTTAAAGTTGGGAAATGACAGCATGATGGCGTGGCGGCAGTGGCAGTTTCAATCCTTTGACTGTTCTATTTAACGTATAGTTGCAGTTTAAATACACAGTTGACCATGCGAGAAAGACCCAGTTAAATTCAGCTAACAAAAATACTTAGAAAAAAGAGATGGGATAGGCTCCAACCCTTGTTTTATCCTCGGGTGAAATTTGACCCTGTTTCCAAAGATTCTTTCAATCCAATTTGTCAAAATATATAACACGGATGGTTCCATACAACAAGTAGTGACCTGATCATTAATCATTGATTTTGGGTGTTCAGGCAATGAGTAGAGAACAAGAGGGCTTCTTAAAGATAAACTAACAGGTCTATGAGAGTTGCAATGCTTCCTTGTTGGTAGGTGATCAAATACTTACTGCATGTCATGCAGTGGAGTGCAAGTTAGTTGTTTGAAGGTCATACAATGTGATTTTCTGGATTTTGTTTTGGATTCCGTCTCTTGCAGTTGGGGTGTGCCTGTGATGGGGGTTGCAGGCCTATATATGCTTTGTGGGTGGGGGGGCCTGCGGTGTCGGCGGTGTGTCGGGTGCTTGTTCTCCCCACTGTAGAACTGTTGGGTCTTTGTAAATTATGGCGTGTGGTCTATACCTACTCTATCTGTAAAGTGTCTCAAGGTAACTCTTGATATGAATTGATATTTAGAAAAAAAAATTAATTGAATTTGATAAAATGTTATAGTGTTTGAAAACAAAACTGATAAAACAACGTGGAACAAATGGACAAAAACGTCAGCAAAAGCTTCAAAAACATTAGGAAAAGTAATTAAAACGTCAAAAAAGGGACAAAAAGATCAAGTGTCGAAAAAGTTGATCAACACATTTTTTTTATATTTTGACCCAGAAAAACACAACAGTCAAATATGTCTTAGGTGGACTTAGATCCTAAATAAAGTTGGTTCCTTTAAAACAAGTGGCCGTAGACTTTTGGTTTCACATGAGACACAAACATCAGTGATGTCCAAATGAAGCTTTGTGAAGCATTTTCTTTATTGTTTGAGCCCAATAGATGGCACTAGATGGCAGTACAGCTATCAGCGGAATATGGTGATCTTATATTTAATCCGTGCTTTGCTCCAGCGATAATTACTACGGTCAAAAGGGATCCCTGCCTAACAGCAAACGTAATTATGGTTCGTCATAAGCTGCTTACGCAATCTACCAATACAGCTGTTCTCTGGATGAAGGCATTCTGGTTGAACAGTGCTGCTCTTGTAGCTTGTAGACATATTTGGGCTCTGACACTGTCTATGTTTGTTTTATCCACATAATCAAATAATCTAAATGGACCCAGCTGTGTAAAGTGCTTTAGGACACTGTATCTGCTTTTGTATAGGGCACTTTTTCTTTTAGCCTAAAGTGCATTATCAATTTATCCATCCAGAACCCCCAGTGAAATTACATTTAAGACAATGGAACTCTACCAGCAATATTTATTTCTTGTTTTTAGAAGTCCTCACATGGTTACTCACTGTGATCTACAGACAATGCAGTGAAAACTGTGTTCCTTTGAAAAATCCACAAATTATCTATTTCTGCACAGAAAAAACAAGCGACATAGCCATATTACAATTTGCAAATAACGCTAAAGCTATTTGGGTAAAGAGATACATGTTAAGGTTAAACCCTTTAGCTTGGGTTTGGGTACCAAAGCGCTGTGCCCCAGGTCCTAATCCACCGCTATGTACCATATCAAATGAGAATGCCGATTTTGGTGTATCATTTGGGTGCCTTTTGAATGCCTGTTCTGCCGATAGCCAATTAAATAAATAGACAAACAGATCCCGTTGTTCTGGATGGAGATCAGTGAAGGAAAGTAGAAGCACTTTTTTGATGATGGCTGAGTGTTACTGCACAGCCTCTAACTGAGAGATTGACAACGTAGTTTGGATGTGGGCAACGTATCTAAAAGTTGAAAATCTTCTGGTAGCTGGATCGAGAGAAATCTCAAATATTCCCAATATGCAGAGACGGAGAGCATACGTACATGTTAGGAGAGTACATAGGCATAGGCCAACTACTAGAACTGTTGGGTCCTTGTTAATTCTGGAGAATGGTCTAGACTAACTCTATCTGTAAAGTGTCTCAAGACTCTTGTTATGAATTGATACTATGAAATAAAATTGAATTGAATGAATTACTGCTCACTAACATGCTAGTTAACTTTAGTAATTAAACCTAAACAGCTGATGCTGATGCTTCTCGATACGGTGATTTGTTGACTATGCAACAGCAAGACGTGTGGTTATGACACAATCGTTACCCTATTTTTACAAAAATCGTCTGCTACGGAGCCATAATGTGAGGTACAAGGTAAAGGAGCCTTTATACATTGTTTTGTTTCTTTAGAAAAAAACAACGGACAAATAGAGTCTGGAAATGCTTCAGATGTTAAGTTATTCGCTGTCAAAGTGGACCCAAAGTGAATGGCAGTCAATGGGATGCTAACTGCAGGTGATGGCTTTGTAGCATTGAAATGGGGCCATGGGAGCTACACTCAGGGAGGAGAGGCTTACCCCCTTGGTTCTGCCCTCTGGTGCTCAGAAATGGAAACCATCGGCAACTCAAGCATCACCACACATGACGCCAGTTGACAGGCAGCAGGTCATGTTTGCCTAGTGTTAGCTAAATTGGCTTAAACTTGGTTAACATGCGGTCTAAACTTTGGTGTTTTATGTTTTTCGTCCCTAACGTCTCCTTCCAGACAGCGCGGCAATGGTTATGTTCAGGGTTAAGGTTAGGGTTAGCTATCTGGAAGGAGAAGTTGGAGGCAAAAAACACCATAGAGCTTGAACGTCACTGAAAAGGATTCTAACACTGAGATGTACAACAGTCTGCAGCTAAAGACACAGAGGTGACAGCTGCACATTGAGACACCGTGGTCACACAGGACTTTATGGTGCTTTCAGTTGCGTTCTCATTGTGAACTCAAAGTGGTTTTTAACCCTCATGTTGTCCTTGGGTCAAATTGTCACGTTTTCCAATATCAATGTTCTTCTTAATTACCTAATTAATATCTAATTTCTACTTTCAATAATTTTGGGGTGACTTATTCAATTTTTTAGCATTTGAAATGCATTAAAGTAAATATAACAGCATTGAGTAAAAGTTGAAATATTTCAGTCTGTGATTATCCATCAACATCCATTCCTTTAATTTTATTCTAAATTATTCCTAATATTTCTGCTTTTCTAACTCATAAATTAGATATAATTTCCTATAAAGGATTTTATTGATCATAAATTTCAAAAATAATTGTAAAATGAAATAATAAGAGTCCTTGAAAACAATGCGTGTGTTTGGTTGTGTGTTTGTTTCTGCATGTCTCCCTTCCTCCCGTTTTTCCTCTCTGTGATTTTGTGGCTCTGGACGCATTGCTAACGTCCCAGTGTGTTGTTTTTAAGTGTATGTTTACATTTTTGTTCTGTTATTTAGTGTTAAAAACGTCAAAAAAGTGACAAACATTGAAAAAAAATTCAAAAGTGTTGAAAAAAGGGATAAAAAGCATCAACAAAAGGGTTAAGTACCCCTCTGCCATCTATAGTGATTCTTCAATTCAATTTATATATTGATATATAGCAATAAGATGGCCTTAGCAATAAACATGCTGTTCTTTAATTTGACATATTTTTTTTAAGTATCAGTTTAGGCACCAAAAACAATAAAAAATATAATATATATAAAAACGATACCCAAGCCTATTTGAGGTAAGTGGGCCAATTTCCCCTTTAAAGGTCAAACACACACACTGAAAGAGAGGGGCTTTATATCACTGGACCAGCTCAGAATGATAGTTGTCCACAAAAAAAGGATTTAATGCTCTTCTTTCCAGAATACCTCCTGACAAGGTGCCCTTGAGCACTTAACCTGTGGTAGCTCCGCAGGAGTGACTCAGTAGCTAGCAGTGCGGACTGGACTGTACAGCTGTGAACATGTGCCATTATGACCATTATGAATATGAAGCAGGACAATGCTGAACACAGCAAGGACTCTCAAAGGTCCCTCACCTTCTTCACAGAGCAAGACTAATGATTAGATAGCTTCCTCCTGTTGGACCTTCACCTGGCGGCAGCCGCTCGGCATGCACTCATCTAAACCTACCAGCACTGCGGCAGAACCTGCTAGAGAAATGGCACAAGAGGGAGATTTTTTTTATGTTCATATTTTATGACCTAATATGTTTATATACCTAGGCAATGCTTATTGAGTGTTTTTTTCAGCTTTGTCGGTGTGTGTAGGGCTTTTTAAGTATGTTACTCTAGCCTTAATATTAACTTCGTATTTTTATATACTTGTTGCCAGGATTTGCTACTGGAGCATTACTCTCCCAAATGAATACTATTGGGAAAAATTGGTTCCTGTATATTTCTCGGTGGAAAAGTGGAGATAGTCATAAATAATATAGTAACATGCTGCACAAGAGCATAGGTTTGGCTTTTGACAGCAGGGACTTTTTATGTTGAACAACCAGTATCTACTGTACATTGGCGTGCGTGCGTGCGTGCGTGCGTGCGTGCATGCGTGTGTGTGTGCTTACCCTCACTCTATTGTGTATGTCAAATACCTACTGTAGACATGTGCCTGCATACAGTGCACCCACACACAAAGAGAATTTTCTGCCAAACACTTCCATTGTTTAGCATGTCTTCACTCGAATCACTTGCCAAGAAAAGGACTTGTATAAAATGGATTTATATTCCAATCTTAAACATGCTATTGTATCAGTATAAATGAATACATGTAGCATTTGAATATAATAAATTCTCAAAATAAATGACCATATTAAAAGAAATTACATAAATAAATTGCCAGTTAATAATGTGCTACTCAGTTCTGCTGTAAGCGTTTCTGATCTATTATAACACAGAACAGTGCCCGTTCAAAATGTGCCTGTTTGGAACAGGCTGGTTGCTCGGCCTGTGGTATTGAGGGCTGTAGATTCTCCAGTACCAAATTGTACCCCAAAATGACTTACAGAAGGACCCCAAACCACTTAATGTGCAACTGCACTGTATAGCCTACTGCTGACAGTGTAGGCTACTTCTACATCAGAGGAAGACATTGCTTTACTGTATTTACCTGAAAGATAACGGGGCAGATATTCAGAATGTAATCACAAAATATCACAATGCCAATGTGGAGTAATCAGACATGGACTCGTGGCAGTGCGCTACCCAGCCGGTCCGTTAGGAGAGCTTATCAGCACATCAGCTGCGTTAATCAACAACCAGAACCGGAGCGAGTAACCTACAGAGACAATCTCACATTTAGCTCTGGACTGTTTGTTTGTTTGTGTGTGTGTGTGTGTTTGTGTGGGTGTGTGTGGGTGTGGGTGTGGGTGTGGGTGTGGGTGTGTGGGTGTGTGTGTGTGTGTGTGTGTGCAGAGAGAGATAGAAATTGAGATAAAGAAATAGAGAGAGAAATTGCTGAAAGTCTAGTGTTGTCTATTTTGTCAACAATAAATGTATAGATAGATAGATAGATATAAAGATAGATATATATTTTATTCAACCTGAAGGTAATCTTAGATATTGTTATAATACATTTATTTATTTATTTATTTACTGCATGATATCCTAGATACTGCCGGGTGCCCTTGAGCAAGGCACCATACCCCCCCAACCGCTCAGGGCACTGGTCCAGCTGGCAGCAAACTCATTCTGACATCTCACCATTTGTGCATGAATAGGTCCTGAGCAAGTGTGTGTAGTTCAGGCCTGTGTGTAGCGATTACTAACAAACAGGGTGTAAATTGTAATTTCCCCACTGGGCATCAATAAACAGTATAAATTATTATAAAATTATTATCTCCCCACAGTTTAATGAAATTTTGTGCAATGACTATGTAAGAAATCCGCTGTTGATGCGGAAAAACTGAAGAAATGTTTGGTTGTTAATGTTATATCCAGAAATCATGGAAAGCAAAACAGTCAAAGTCAAAGCCGTTGAACCCCCTCACCTTTTTCAAAAAGCGGTATTAACGTAATAAGCTTTAAGGGGGGAAGGTTACAGGCAAACTTAAAGAAAGTTGGGATGTTCCTGTGGCCTGCGTTGTCTGCTATTGCTCCAGGAAAGTGAAGAAAAGATTGTTTGGTACATCCAGCAATCATGTAACATTGAATATAACGTTGGAAGCGGGAAAAAGTGTACTGGTGTCAAAACTCAAATCTCTACTTTCATTAATTTTGGGGTTTCCTATTAAATTTTATAGCATTTGGAAAAAAATTGAAGTGCTTTTAAAATAGTATTGAGTAAAAGTTGACATATTTAACTCAACTTACATTCCTTTAATTGTAGTCAAAATTATGCTTAATTTCTGCTTTTCTAATTTAAACATTAGATATAATTTCCTAAAAATGAGGTTTATTAACAATAAATTCCCAAAAAAACTGTAAAACATCAAAAAAAGTCAAAAAAAGTAATAAACATTGACAAAAGTGTTGATTTTCCGTTTTGACAGGAAGACAACATGAGGGGTAAAAGGCATGGTAATTTAGCACCTCCCTGATCAGTTTCCAAATACTGTGATAAGTGAATGTGGTGATGACAGTATCGTCATACAACCTTGAACATTGTGTTGCGTGTTATTGTTTTCTCCTCAGCTTCGTGGTATATGTCTGATTCATAACATCTCTCGTTTGATTCACCTGGAATCCTTTCTTCACCTGCTCCCTGAAGCGGTCTGTGCTGTCCCTCTGGTAGCTGATAGGGAGTCTTCTTCCATTTACAGCCTCATTCCTTCAATTCCCCTTCACACTGTCATTTTCCCAGCTTTCAGCACCTCACAGACTGCACACATTACTATATACCAGAAATGTCTTGGATTGCTCAATTTACTGTGAATGCTGTGTGTGTGTGTGTGTGTGTGTTTTTATTATTATTATTATATATTATTTATTATTATATTTTGGATTTAAAAGACTGGTTAGAGTTTGAACTCTAAAACTATAAACTCATGCCCAATTTATAACATCCTATAATTGAAAAAAAGGAAAAAGAACTGGCACACAAACTTGAAATGTCTTTTCATTCTGATATATTAATAAATGTTCTGCCAAATCCTTGTTTTATATGCTGTTAATACCCCAGTGCATTCTGAGTCTAGTTTTATTTCATGTCAAATTCATATTCTCCTGTTCCGCTGCAGACAAAATGAAGATTGTAACTTTGTGTCTTTAGCTGCAGACTGTTGTACATCTCAGTGTTGGAATCCTTTTCAGTCACGTTTACGCTCAATGGTGTTTTTTGCCTCCAACGTCTCCTTCCAGATAGCTAACCCTAACCTTAACCCTAAACTTAACCATTGCCGCGCTGTCTGGAAGGAGACGTTAGGGACGAAAAACACAAAAATCCAAAGTTTAGACCATAACTTAACCAAGTTTAAGCCAACTTAGCTAACACTAGGCTAACAAGACCCTCTGCCTGTTAACTGGCGTCATGTGTGGTGATGCTTGAGTTGCCGATGGTTTCCATTTCTGAGCACCAGAGGGCAGAACCAAGGGGGTAACCTAGTCCTCCCTGAGTGTAGCTCCCAAGGCCCCATTTTAATGCTACAAAGCCATCACCTGCAGTTAGCATCCCATTGACTGCCATTCACTTTGGGTCCACTTTGACAGCGAATTACTTTACATCTGAAGCATTTCCAGACTCTATTTGTCTGTTGTTTATTTCTAAAGAAACAAAACAATGTATAAAGGCTCAATTACCTTGTACCTCAAATTATGACTCCGTAGCAGACTTTTTTGTAAAAATAGGCTAACGATTGTGTCATAACCACGCGTCTTGCTGTTGCATAGTCAACAAATCCCCGTATTGCCCGTAGAAGCACGCAGACAGTTTCCACTGACATCAGCTGTTTAGGTTTATGCATGTTAGTTAGCAGTAATTAATTCAATTCAATTCAATTTTATTTATAGTATCAATTCATAATAAGAATCTCAAGACACTTTACAGATAGAGTAGGTCTTGGCCAAACTAGCCCACATCATTAACAAGGACCCAACAGTACTGGTAGTTCCCTCCAGAGCAGAAGAGTGTGACTATCACATACACTACTGCTGGATTACATTCATACTACTGTATTTTTACATTCATACATAAATTCTTGGGCAATGAAACAGGATGGCACACATTTGATGCCATGCAAGGCTGATTGCCTGTTGCCCTGGTGCAGTTTGATTGACATTGTGCTCGTAAGCTGAAGTGAAGAATTTTTTTTTAAGCAGAGAGTAATGTGGTCACCATGAACAATGTAGATTATCATCTACAGCAACATCAGTGCCCCCCAGCTGCAAGATATTGACATAAACCAAACCACTGACAGATATAATATGGAGTGGTTCTTGAGAAAAACATGTCTAAATTCAGTACTATTTGGCCTCCTGTGTGTTTCATTGGGTGCATGGTACCTGGTTAAGAACAGAGCATCTTTTCCACATAAAAGCAGCCGCACAACACATACAGCAGTATAATAGCAAGTTGAGAAGAAGAGGTGTGTGCTCAGTCGGATTTTACATTATCTAGTATAGCAAAATAGTTGTTAACCTACCATTTTGGTGATCCACCTAAAACATCACTGATAATGAGTAGCTTATAAAGGGCAAATTCCACCTGAAAGGTAGCATTTATCTGTATCACAGTAGAAACCATGACCATTCTCTCATGTTTATCCAAGCGTGTGTTAGCTAATGCAAACGGTGTGTAAAGAGAGTGATGAGTTTTAGGCGTGCACATGTGTCATGTCATTGTGTCCTTTGAAAAGAATAGAAGAGAATTACTTTACTGTCATTATACACAAGTGCAGTACCTGTGCAACGAGCTTCAAGCAACCCCTTTACAAGGTCAACACCAAATATAAAAATATAAAAATACAATGTGTAAGTGTGAGAGTGAGAGCAACTATATACATATATAAAGATAAAGGGTTTGTATACACATTATGCAAAGATGTAGTTTGGTGGATCAAAAGTCCTGAGTATTACTCTATACTATACTCTATTATACTGCTCACATTCTGTTGTGAAGTTATGTGTAGTGCTTACAGTGAATACATGTGCTTGTAATGAAAGAGACCTCATGTCTTGATTGATGTGATCTAAAGGAGGACGTATGTGTACAGTCATTGATGAATGTGCCTTAAAACTTCTTGAGGGTTTTCTACCCCACTGAGAGCTTTTTTGTTTTGATAATGCTAAAACATTAGTTTGATAATCCATGTTTGTAGAGTTTTCCACTAAAGTAAAATGACTATGATAAAGAAATAAAATTAGGGAAACTCATAATTTCAAGGCAATACATTTGTATAAAGTTTAAAATTTTAAATAAAGCTTGATAATCAACTACATTTCTTAAAGCAGCCATGCTCAATATTTTTATTATAACAATGGATCAGAAGACAATGTAAATGGACTCTTTGGGGCTACAGAGAATTATAAGACTAATCTGCCACTCCTCTCAGCACTTATGGTGTGTTTTTTTGAGTCGCAAATCATTGTTTAACTGACAGGCTGCAACTTTACAGTTTTGGTTCACTAATGCGTCTAATTTGGGTCATTTGCGTCAACAGCAAGCATATTTTTTAAGAGAAAAAGCTCTAAAAAACCCACTCACTAGCTTCAGCAGGAAATTGTGGACACGCACAGTTAAGGACTGGGTAGTGAACATAGTGGAGCATTTAGCAGCTAAAGAGACAGATATATACTTGTATATATATACATTGATGTCAATATCTGGTTCTTCAAATAATATTTATACATAGAAATATCATCTCACCCTGAATACAGTGCAAGCTGCATGATATACTGTATGCTAGTAGGCTAACATTCCTTTTGATGAAAAACCAGCAATAACCAATTGGTTTCCTTGTGTTGCCTTTTGTTGCTTTTCCCAATGTTTTAGGATCTTTTCCCAATGCTTCAGTCACATTGTTTTTAACACTTTTGTCACTTATTTTCAAATGCCATACATTTTATAAAACGCCAAAATTCAATGAACGAATAGATAATGTATTTCACTTGTAAAGAGCTTTAAATGGAACCATCAACCTTATTTCTTTTTAATATTTTGTTGAAAGAAACCGGAATTTCTGATGTAGAACTTTTTTGAAATTGGGTCACATTTGACCCGAGGACAAGAGGAGGGTTATCACATAGTTATAAATTCTAGCTGACAGCCAGACAATTGTTTTTGACTCAGGAAATATATGTTACTGAATAGATTTAATGATACCAGATTTATTGATAATGGTCATTGACAGTGTATAGTTTTTTTGTGTTTTTATGTTTGGGGCATTTTAGGCCTTTAATGACAGGACAGCTGGAGAAGTGGAAAGGGAGAGAGAGGGGGAATAAATGCAGCAGAGGCCCCCAGGTCGGAGTTTAACCCGGGCCCACTGCGTTGAGGAGTAAACCTCTATATAAGGGCACCTGCTCTACCAACTAAGCTATCCAGGCGCTGGGCAGTGTAGTTTTTAATAATTTAATGCAAAATTGAACTCTGGGAGATGTTATTTCTCCTTTCCCCACTTGAATAATCAGTTGCTGTAGCAAAACTGTCAAACTCTGAGATGAGCCCAACTAATTTTGAAAAATGTCAAACGTGTTTTTTGTATTTTCTGTCTTTCTTCCTACCAGATGCAATGTGGACAGCAAAGTATCACGGGTGGCATGGCTCAATCGCACCACCGTTCTCTTCACAGGGAGTGAGAAGTGGTCGCTGGACCCTCGCGTCATCCTGATGGAAAACACAGCAGTCACAGAGTACAGCATCAAGATCCAGAACGTTGACGTCCATGACGAAGGGCCCTATGTCTGCTCCATCCTCACAAACAAGAAACTAAAATCCACAAAAGTGCATCTCATCGTTCAAGGTAAGATGCTGGCACTGTCAGCAGGGTGCCATTTCCCATGAACACAGCTCCGAGTTTAGCCTGAAAAAGTGAGCGTCATGCGCCGATGAAAGTTAAGATTAGGCACCGACATGACTAGTTAAGTTTTGAAAAAAAAGATGGTGGTTTGATTAAAACACTCCAGAGGAACTTTCATGCGTTCACTTCCTTAGCTATTTCACTTTAAAATGATTTTCCTTTTGAGTATCGAACTTTATAAATAAGTATTTTGGCATGGCTTGCTTGCTGAGTGTCTCCATGATATTGGAATGTTGGTATGTTTTGTTTCTTTGTGCATGATCAAAAAACAGCCTTCATTTCACAAATCTCACCCTACTTTCCGCCTTAGCCCTGTCAGTGATTCTCTCCAACATTTAACCACAAGTGTCAAAGCAGATCACTGCTGGAACAGTATTGTGTGGGCTTTTGCAGTGCGGGTGGTCCTTTTTACAGATGGATAATTGTAGACTGAAGTAGTTCTTTTCTAGATTCACTGTGAGTCTTTCATCAAATCAAATAAGACATCTTCTTCTCCTCTGTTTTAGGATTGGGTGATTAGATAAGATTCAGAGAGCATTAGACCTGCTGATCAAACTGGGAGTCAATTTTGATTTTGAATGCAGATTGCTAATAGATATTCATTTAGAGCACAGTATGTTGAAACATATCCTGGTTCAGTTTCATTGCAAACTTCTACTAAATCTCAACAACTGTCAGCACTGAGACTTTTGTTTTCCTTTATAATGAAATCAATATCCCTCTCTATGACTTCCTGCCAACAATTAGCACGTTGCCCTGAGTATGCATATGAGCTAAGGAGACATGTAATTATAAAATTTGATGAAGTATAGTTGAGTTAGACACCTCATGGAGAATAACAAAGAGAATACACTACATCAAGGAAATACTTTCTTTGAGGGCACATTCAGATTTCTTTTTTGACAATGCTGCTAGCACATTTTAGGGAAAACAGTTGACATGATTTTCACAAAAAAATGGTGATGGCATTCACTTTCAGGCAATCATAATTAGCGTTAAGTATTTTTCACACTGTATAAATCATGATGATATCTCATTAACTCTTAATTGATGCTGAAAAGCATCAGGCCATGGTTTTAATCTAACTATAAAAAGGCATATTACTGCTCAGACAAGGAGACCTGTCTCCAATCATGCTTTTCCATGGATTTGTCCCTTTTTCCTGACCTGTAATTACCCAACCATCTGGGTGCTGCAAGCTCACACTTGAAACTAAAAGCTGCCACGTGATCTGCAGAATGGACAAGGATGTGCTTCAATACATCAACAAAACACAGTTGTTGTTACACCAAAGGAGGAATGCACCTGCTCCAACAATCATTAAACATATGAGAATGACAGTGTCTGTGGAAGGAAGGCAGAAAACCACAAGCCATCCCTTTCCACATCTCTTAAGGAGGGATGCACATTTCAAGAAATGCACTGTAAACTTAAAGGGGAATTTGTTTTTTTTCAACCTGAACCCTATTTTTCTATGTTTGTGTGTCTAAGTGTGATGGGAACAACAATGAAATGAAATAGCATTGAAATTGTTCCAGTATAAAGAAGACTGCTGCAGTCAGCAGCTGCAAAACAAGCTGCAATGAAACGTTAATGGGCAATTGCTCACCTTCAATTTCTATACTCAAAGTGCTGTTTTTGGCGCTGACAGGCTCAGATTATTATTCTGACAAAATTATGGAAAGGATCCCTACAGAGATAGACTTTTTTTTAAAGAGTAAGATGCTTTATTTTTTCAACATCCACGAAGAATGTTACTTTATTCAAAGTGGAAGGATAAAAAATAAAATTATGGAAAGTCATTTTGATTCGTCATTTGGTCGATTGGTTAAAGAGGATCATACTCTTTAACCAATATGTCTAGCTCTTTAGAGACCATTTCAGAATGTTGTCAGAATAATAATCAGAGCCTGTTAGTGGCAGAAACAGGGTATGACACATGATTTTGGTATGGAAGATCAGTAGTCGATTCCCACTGCGATAAAGTCAGCCAAAGTGTCCCTGAGTCAGACACTTAACCCTTAGTTGCTCCAGATGCGTGCAACCTCTGATATATACTAATTGTAAGTTGTTTTGGATAAAGCATAAGCTAAATGACATGTTTACAATGTAAAAAGGATGCACATTTGCCCTATAGGGTCACATTGTAGACCGGTTCCTCACTGCAGGTTACAGCTTTCTCGCTCAATACTGGACCAGTTTAAAAGATTGCCTTTCCCATCAGTCTCGCAGCAAACAAAAACATTGAATAGGCTATTCAAAAAATGAAAGACAAGTAGAAAATGTGAAATGGTTGTCACAAGTAAAAATATAATAGGTTACAACATGTCTTCACACCATACTTCAATTCAATTCAGTTTAATTTATAGTATCAATTCATAACAAGAGTTATCTCGAGACACTTTACAGAAATAGTACGTCTAGACCACACTCCAGAATTTACAAGGACCCAACAGTTCTAATAGTTTCCTCCAGAGCAAGTAACAGTGCCACAGTGGCGAGGAAAAACTTCCTTTTAAGCGGAAACCTCAGACAGACCCAGGTCTGACGGGCCGGTTGGGGTTAGAATGAAGAGTGTCAATAACAGTCACAAAAAATAGTAGTTTGTACTTTAGTCCTACTGGTTTGATTTAGCATCATAATCATAATATAGCCACATGCATCTGCTCAGGTGAAAATATATCCCAGGGATGCACAAATACACATTAGCCCAGTAAATCTTTCTACATGTTACATCCAGCAGTACTTTATATTTACATCCAAACAAGGGTGAACATTTCTGAGAAAGTTCATGTTGTCTGCTCTCAGTTGTCTGACTCGCAGTTTATTTTTTTATCTGTGGAGGATGAGCGGAGCTGTTTCATGGACAAGTCCCTGACAATTATCACCACATGATGTTCTACTCTTGGTTGTTATATTTAATAGACAAATATTGTTATCATTCTTTATTACATATACATAGTACTTATGCTTGGTCGAAGAATAATCAAGATATCAAGCATTTTGTCCACCTACATGAATATAAATAGCATATTTGCTGTAAAAATAAATAAATAAATGGATGAAGTGAAGCTTGAATGGATGTTGCTAATACAAATGGAAATCCAGCTGTAAAATATATTTCTCAGCTCTGTCATGATTACAATCTCCTTCATTTGGGGTTTTAGATTGAGTGTCCTTGGGCAGAAAAACATTGATGCTTTCACTTGATGAGCTTTTATACAATGCAAGTGGAGGCTTTGTCACTGTTCTTCCCATAAATTCTTGTTCCACTTGTATTTGATGGAAGTTGGAGAGGCCTAGTACAA
>NC_048419.1:8906009-8921784 GCF_013103735.1 Etheostoma cragini | reverse complement strand
AATGTATGAAGTGCTTTTATGCATGTTAAAACTCAAAACGGGTCCGTCGGGACCCTAACACCATAGGAAGGTTAAGAGTGTAATTCATAATGATAGTTGCCAAGACAGTAGTAAAGTAGGTGTGATATATTAATATAGGCATTTCTACTGTTTGCATTAAGGGACAGACGTGGCCCAGTACGTCTCCAATTCATCCCCAAGGTTTTAGGCCTAACAGTGGTCTAATGCTGCTTTGGCCTGATAACACAGGCTGTTCTCATGAATTTGGACATAAAGCTACGTAAAGTAATGCACTGTAAGTTGTAAAAAAGGTATTCCACATATTAATTACTGCATGCACAACATTGACTGCTACTGCAGAGAGGAGGTTGGGATGTTTGGGTCCTAAAAAACAGGAACTTTAAAGCTTTAGTGCGTAACATTTTAAATTAATAAACGTCTGTTACACACAAGCCATTATCAATTGAGTTGATATGAAGCTAATTAGGACTATCAGCTCCACATAACTCTCTCTGAATATCTCAGTATGTTTAGGTTTAAAACATGGTGTTCATCTGCAACTTTTCCGTGCAGAAACTTGAGTGGATATAATGATCTCTGCTTAAGAGACCATCATGTTATTTTATTCCACCGTGTCCTTGGCTACAAGTAATTGTGTGGTGGAGGGGTAAGGGCGTGTGCGCGATTACGGAAGGCTTGTATCATGTGGATGCAACAACAGTGGTATTGTCATTACTAGTGTCTTGGAAGAATTTGAGGGAAAACTCAAGACTTTCAGGAAGGAAATGGGTGTCTGTATCCCGGGACTTAAACCGCGCCCACATCATGCTCATTTTTTTTCATATTTGTATTTTGAGGTTGTACCAGAATAGGTTTACATGGTTTAATTTTCAAAAATCACAAAATGTTTGTAATACTGCACATTGCTGCAGATCCTGATTTCACCCTTTGTGTTTGGGTCTCTATTTTAGCCACAGAGTGAGACATCTCACTCCTATACCATCTTTGTTGGTAGTTGCACATGCTCAGTAGCTAGGTAAGACAACATGCGTTAGATAACTCTTTCTCCAACTTTGGCCAGTACAAGACAGGATTACATGAGAGACTTCTTCGAGACGAGGGCCACTTGTGAAATGGAAATACCTGCAGAACAGGGACATGGAAGTAGTTCTTTTGGAGATTTTGGTGAACTAGTGTGTGTTGTAGCAGTGTTCTGCCATTGCAAACGAGCTAGCATTCTAGCACTAGCATGTGCTACTGTTAGCCACCTCGTCTCGGATAGTGACGTAGAAAGCCCTGCAGATTTTGAACTGCTCACCCGGAGACTGAAGGCAGAGGACATTCAGAAACCTTATCTCACTCAACACACCATGGATAGTTTTTTTTCCAAGTTTTTATGCGTGTGGAAGTACCAGAGACACAGAATAACACCCTAAATCCCAGAATATGGACACTTTAAGGTGTTTTAACCCAACCCACAATCTTTTTTCTAATGTTTGTTGTTTTGGTGTCTAATCTTAACTGCTGTCGCTGCATGGCAGTCTCCTTTTGTCAGCCAAACTGCAACAACCAGTGAAATGGCTGTAAACTCACGGTGCTCTGTACCCGGCTCACAGTCACCTTTACTCAGCTAAACTTAACTATCATGTGATCAGATGTCATTTGACGGGCAGGCGGTTGCTGTGATTTGGCACAAGATCAAACAAACCCTTTCATGAGAATGTGTTGGAATACACACATGCCAGTACCCAACATGAATTACAATTTAACGTACAGTTGCTGCCACCCATGAGTTGTGAGAACATTTTGGCGGGAGGGGCACAGATTTATATCACACCCCACATACCGCCACGTTAATGACAAAGACAGAGCAGGAAGTCTGTGGGGGATGTTGGTGGTGCCTTTTGTCCCCAAAGGCGCTCTCTTCTCTAGTAGCCCAGAAATGGAGATTGGTGTTGAACCTGTGCACAGAGAAGGACTCTGGAGGCTAACATCAATCAGCCCAGTAACCTTGTCAGCTGATACCCTCAGGAATATAGGGCATCTGCTTCCATGACGACTGCACACAGGCAGTGGACTGACTGTTAAGCCACACTACGAGAAAGAATAATATCTTGGAGTGCTTTGTAATGCATAGTGTATGTATCACAAGGACTACAAGATGCAGAGAAGCCGCCAAGGTCTCTGAATCAGCATCAAGTGGTAGTGACACTCTGATCCCAACTTTATAGACTTCAATTATGTTTCCCTCCTATTGACTACACCTTAAACGTCACATCAATAGCTTAATCTTGACTTTCCACACTTAGAAATAATGTAATTAAAAAGGTAGTGCTGCTTTGGTCTATGCAGGTATTGACCTAAAGCTCAACTTTTGAAAGAAAAAATAACAGTCTTCCTCTTACAAATGAAAAAGTGGATCAATAAGCAAAATAATAACCTGACGAACTAGATGGTTTTGGTACAAAGAGACATCTGTGAAGCCGTCATTAGTTAAGTGTTGGGAAAACATACCTTTCAAAAAATACCTAGCAGGTGATTGGATAAAACATCTGTCTATTACATCCACCATTTATGTTTTATATGAACAGTCGTGGCTGTCACACACACTTAAACACCCCCGTCGCTGCCAGTAGCTCCTCTC
This sequence comes from Etheostoma cragini, assembly GCF_013103735.1. Classification (NCBI taxonomy): domain Eukaryota; kingdom Metazoa; phylum Chordata; class Actinopteri; order Perciformes; family Percidae; genus Etheostoma; species Etheostoma cragini. Next base: position 8,919,140 of record NC_048419.1, on the reverse strand, counting down.
TGGATGCTTCTGGTTGTTATATCATAAGAATAAATAACAGAATGCATCCCTTCAAAATTCAATATGCTCCAGGTCTCTTGTATGGCCCCTAGCTTCTGGTGGCTAATTCAACATGTCATCATCCTGTACTTGCCACATTTGTAATCATTACAGTCTCATGTTCAATACATTTACTGAATCAGGGATTTTCATATTGTTTCATGTATTGTTAGAACACCGCAAATGTTACATTTTAAAACATATATTTTGCTACCTATGCCACCTGTGCAAAAGCAAGCCTTGTTTTTTGTACATAATAGCTAAAAATAACATGGTGAAATCCATTGAGATGTCAACAGAAACAGTCCACATGTTCAGCCATCAGACAAACATTTCATGGATTTTGGAAACCTTTTGTGTTAGTTTATTTGTGCCCCCTGCCAGCTGCTGGGTAACAACTAAACTTACCCCCTCCCTTCACTGCATGCTGGTTCAAACTCTGAGCACAGCAAGAGCACACAATGTTGCCCACTGCAGTCTGCACAGGGTCCTACTTTATAATGAGGAACAGAGCAGGCCCGAGGAGGACACAGTGTTTTGTCTTCAATTGTAGATACAGTACAACCCAAATGTGGTTGGTCTGTATGAAACCAGCTTAAACTGTTAATTACAGCTTCTCTTCCAGCAGATATGCTAAAACGTGCATTTCAATCATGCATCAGACCAGAAAAGGGCTGTTCCTGTGTCCAATCTCTAACAGTCTAATCACATCCAGGTCAAGTACTGTGGAGAGGTATAGTATATTATTAATTTTACACATCACCTTGTGAGGGAGATGAAACTTGTAAAAATGTGTTTGACAAAATAGTGGAATGCAACATTACCAACAGTTTTGCTTGATACAGGTATATTGTACATTTATTTCAAAACAGTTCCCAGGATGGACCAGATATGTCTATATATTGTGGCTAGACCTCCAGGCGAGAATTCTTCTAAGTGTTAAAGTCCCAATGTATTCAACCCTTGGGCCATGAAGGTGCATTGCCCTTAGCATGGCCCAACAAACATCTGTTTCAGGAGTTGCTCCTGGGTTATTCGTCCAAACCCAAACAATTGCAGGTTGAATAATGTATTATTTCTGATGTTTATGTGCAGACAGGGTTGCCTGTTATTGTTCAACCTTCCATCATCTTGCGCCAGTTTAGTCTACATATACTTGAAAACAAGGGTCGGCAATTGGATTATGAAACCTATTTGAAATATTAAGGCGATTCGAGGGGGGATTTGTTAGCAAATTGACCAAACCTCTATGTCCCTTGTTGACCTGCCATCCTTCTATCTATCCCCTTGTAGCAGATAGAGTACAAGGGCAGAGAGATTGTTTAGTTGAATGTGTTAGTATAGTCTGGCCGATGCATTGATCCTTCATCTGACTGAGGTTTAGGCAAGGTAAAGTGAGGGAAATTTAAACTCCAGTGGATTTATGAGGACTATGGTTAACTGCTCCTCAGACCTCTGCAAGGTAAATCCAGACAGCAAGCTATACTACCTGTCCAATATGAGTTTTCTGTTGCACGACTAAAACTACTTTTAAACATACAAATGTTTCACTAAAACCAGACCCTGCCCAAGACGATTAGGATTGGTTTAAAGAAATGACAATAAACCATATCACATATTTCTCCCATCCCAGAATGCTGTGTGGACTAGCCAGACCCTCCTCCGCAGCCCTGTAATGGAAGCTCTGGCAAAGCGAGCCTATCAGTAGCCTAACTGAATTGATTCATCCATGGTACTGTCCGTGGTGCTGAAGTAGCAGAGATATTTGTAATTGGATCTTTTTCTCTAAAGTCAGTTTTGTCTTAGTTCTAACATTTTTCTAGCTGTAAAAAATACAGAACAAAAATAATTTTTTATGGGGCGGTACACTAGTCACGGGTGAATGAAACGATCCATCCTCCATGTTAGAACGTAACAAATTGCCAACGGTGTACACTTACAATTAAATATCCAATGTGGACTCTCACTTTGACATAAAGGTAATAACCATAACAGACGTAATGTATAGATTAATTATGAAAGACAATGACACATTTAGGACCAAAGTGAGGCAGGAACAGACACTTGTTAACTGCCATGGTGCTCAGTGGGTCCCTGCCTCAGACATGTGGCAATCTATTTATAGCTGCACTTAATTTTCATAATTGTATACTTCTTATTGATCCCCAATGGGGAAATTACATTTTACACTCTGTTGTTATTACACACTACACACTGGCTTGGACACACACATTCTCAGGTCCTACACATGCACTAATGGAGAGATGCCAGAGTGGGGGGGCTGCGACTGCTGAACAATCCCGAGTGGTTGGGGGTCCGCTGCCTTGCTTGAGCAGTATATGTTGGTGTTGTATTGTTATTTGAATGAGTTTTCTGGAATTCTAGCCACATCTAAGAAATAAAAAAGGGTGTTTTCATGATTTATTTTTTATGCTTACAAGTGGATCGCTAACAGCATGTAACAGATAGTGTGTGAATCACTGCCTTGCAAATTAAAAGTGTGATGTTGGGACTCATTGAAAATCCAGCTAGAGATTTGTAATGCTGCTTATTGCCTGTTGCAACGTTGAAAACAATAATAGTTTCCTTCTTAAGTCGCTCCCAAATGGATGCATGCACAGACAGCTGTGGACACCACAGACACATACAGCAGTAGTTTCTGGAGTCTGCTTGGAGGACACATTAGATCGCTATGCTACTTACTGTAGTGTCCGTGCGGATTAGTCTTTACAGTCACAACAAATTAGAGGTACATGGATGTCAGCACAGAGCCTACAGTTCACCTTCTGATCTGAAATTTACTTGCAAATGCAGACGGTATGAATTCAGTTTAAATGAAACTGCTCTGGTCTATGCTGTCCACGTGATGAGCCATTTCCATAATGCACTCTGTGACTGGCAAAGCTTTTCAATTGATTTCCAGATATATACAACATTGTGAGTTGCCGAGAGCAATGAATTGCCTTGCAGCTCCGATCAGTAGTCAACTTAATATAACCTTGTTGCAAATAGTGCACTGCGCCTTTCAGAACACAAACAGCAGGTGTGCTTGGGTACGGCGTGAAACATAAGCTTCTACAGGAATTCATGTTCTGGAATGGTTATAAATGCACATTGGGTAGTCGAAATGGAAACTAATTGGGTATGTAAACTGTACAATATTTACTGAGCTCAGTGAATTGTCGTGATGCATTTGATTTGGTGTATTTTAGCACATGGGGAAGCTGGATCATCTTTGTTAAGCAAAGTTATGAATGTGGCAAATTAGTGGTAATAAAGCAGAACATGTATTAGCTTTTTGTCTTTTGTTTGTTTAGCAGAGCTGCTGCCGGAGGGAAATTAAACCTTCCATTTTAGTGAGATTTAAAGGAGTCGGTGGGATTTTTACAAACACTAATGACACAAAGACAAATTAATCAGAATTCAAATCAAGTAATTTACTAATTATTGAGAGTTGATGGCAATAAAGTCCTAGATTTGTAAATGATTATCCCTTAGCTGCAACTTAGGTACACTGTTTAAGGACAACACTAGCTGCTTTGGTCACTGGTTTCAGTCTGGATCTCGCTCCTTCAGTCAATATCAATCAGTGGAGACAGGTGGAATTAGTTCTTGAGCTCCTCAACACAGTCTGAGGAATTATCTGGATGTCGTTTGCCGCATGTGTTTACCTCAGACTGTTATATGTTTAAAATCAATGCATGTTGGGGTTTATAGCAACTGGTCCTGGGTACTCCCAGTAGGCCATGGCTTTCCATTCGTGAACCTGTAAAATAAATATATGTTTATGTTGTTGTTTTTCAGAGCCGTCAATGACTTGAAAGTAGAATGGTTGTTGAGAAAATTGTCATGGAAATAATTCTTAGTTTGATCAGTCAGATGCTGAAAATGTTTCCCTATTAATTCTTCCCAACACTCAACAGCACTGAAGATGGTATTATACAGAGCTTTGGAATCCTCCAATTAACTGTACATTTTCACAAGGTTTATAGTTCTAGAATGTATGTTAATGGGGGTTAATTGACATCAATTGTAACATTTCCTATAGAGATACTGTATACATTTACATTATTACAAATCTTGATTTGACTTTGTTGTTGGAGCTTCAAGAACCCCACAGCTATTTTTCTCATTTTGTCTTTCTCCTGCATTGTGCATGTTTGTTCTCCACACTGCTCGGCCAAACAGACTGAGGGGGCAGTGCAAGATTATGGCTAGTCACCAACAACTGGTCATGTGGTCAAAGTTAGTTTTCTTTCAGACTGTAAGCTTCAATGTGCACTTTTTTATTTTTGGTATCTAAAGCTTACTCCATAGTCAATAATACATAACTTTAATACATAAGCCTGTAGTTTTTTATTTTTATACCCAACTTCCTCATGGGGCCACATTTTCAGAAAGCTAATTGGAAGGACATTTCCCAAACCTATTATTCTCACTGTACACTCAAAAGATTTTGGCCCTCCAATATTTTCCTAATTCACAGTGTCAGAGGACACTTATCTAAGCTTAAGAACAATTTCACCATAAGCACTGGCTGGGCAGCTTATATATTCAAAGAGTGACTCCCTGTTTTGATTCCTCATGCAATCCAATTGCATTCATACATTCAAACTCCAGCTCCAGTGTCAGAACCTTGGCCTTCTTCATGTAAGGTTTGAGAGCAAAGAGAAAAGAGAAAAGGCCATGCAATATACAGTATTATTCATGCCATGTACCGTAAAGTGGTTGTGCAGTTTAATGCCCTTTAAGTGTCCGAATGCCCGGAATTCCAATCAGAATTCACAGGACAAACTTTTTGTATAGCTGGATAGAGTACTCAAAGAAACAAGGCTGCTCTCCTGAGGAACTTAACGTAATACTTTTGGACTAAAGAAGAGTTGCTCATGCTCAATGCTCATGTTTTATTCTACATGAAATTTTATGGTTATTTTTTTCCAAAAGAACCAATAGTTTTGTTACTGGATATTTCTGACACAACTACATATTCAATTCACTGTTGTCACTGATACAATGTGCAGGCACATATGCAACAAAATGTTGCATATGTCTTGCTTTCTAACAAACAGTGCACATACACAGATTAAAAAAGACACATTAACATTAACATTAGTGACATGCTCAGAATCATTGTGATATGTATTCTGAACGTGCACATTTTGTCAAAGTATTTGCAAAATTCATAGTATGTATTAATAATACTATAATGTATTCTTTATTTGTCCCACAATTTATTCTCGGTTCGGTGCCTTGCTCACGAGCACCTTGGCAGTGCCCCGGAGGTGAACTGGCACCTAAGTGAATTTCTTTGGGTAGCAAGATTCAGATGGGTGACAGCTTGGGGGAAGAAAATGGCTTCCTCCTCTGCAAGTTAATATGAAGGGGGTAGTGAATGGACACTGTTTTAATATGTTTAACCTAACCAGCAGTGATGCAACACATTGCCAACATTGGTCCAGATCATCAGGGGACCTCTGCATGGCCGACACACATTTGCTCCCGTGGGGAACACTTTGATTCACGTCCATTTTAAGGCATCGATTCGAGAGAAACCTTGACAACAAATGACATCTCCTCAACAGAATGTCAGTGTACCGTGATATGAAGGCAAGAGTAATTCAATTCAATTATAAAATACCCTAAACCGACTACAGGATTATCCTCTTTAGTTTCATCAAGTGTAATGATGTGGCTCTGTGTTTTTCTGATTAGGGCCAAAGCCCTCTCTGCCATAAAGAGAACAAGAAAAGAGAAAGCATCGGTCCTTCCAGTGCAATGCACACTGGTCTAATAAGCTGCAGGGCTCATTATAAAGTAGAGAGAGGCTTCTCCCTGTCTCCTAAAATACGAGTAATAAGGCATTTGAAATATTCCACAAAACTAGGATAACTGAAATTGGAGAGTAAGCCCTTTAAGCTTTGCATGTGTAACACATTTAAAAGTGTTCATTCTTTCCTGAGGCTGGTGAGGATTTTCACTTTCAATTTCTCACCTACTGAGCTCGATGGACATTTGGCCTGGGATGCACTGTTTTCATGTTCCTGTTTGGTACAATGTGTGCATGATGAGCACATGTGGAGACCAGACCACATGCAACCACCTTTCTTGGCTTTCATTCAAAGACAATAGTTGATGTTTTAAATGCAAGAGCACTGTGTGTACTATAAATCATTTGCTCTGAGACATTTTTACATCTCATCCTGCTCACCCTGAGGCCTTATTTTGGGATATGTAATCATCACTCCACCTGATTTTGCTCAGATGTTTCATTTGATGAAAGAGCGTAAAAACTGCAAGATGATACACTCATCTGATGGGTAGTCTGTTTGGTCTTAAAAGTAAGCCCTGTTTAAGCTGATGTAGCCCGTTGCTAAGGAGATTATCTACTGTTTTTTAGGCGTGAAGCAGCTTAGCCATACACCCCTCTGGACAGGAAGCCAGTCCTTTGCAGCGGCTCAACCCACATCTATCTTTTCACAAAAACCGGCAAGCAGAGAAGCATTGACTCTCTTTATTTTTCAGTAAGACTGAACCCAAAGTATCCCAGCATTAGGGCATGCAGTCATCAGGTTTTGTTGTTGCTCTAAAATAAGATATGTAATCTCTTCAAATTTGGTACATCAGACCAGCTGACAAATCTTTCTGTTGGTTTGGTTGTTTGGCAATGAATATCTTCTTCAGTTTGCACACGTACGAATAGGTGACTTGAGCAGATTACGACATGTGGGCCAATTTGATATTAGCCAGCAATATTAGTTCTTGGCCAAAAATGAGAGTGGTATCACTTTTCTCAATTTTACAACAAGTCAAATAAGTCAATTTCTCAAAATGTCAAACTATTCTTAGTCTCATTTTGCCAGAACCTCCAAAGCACGCTGGAGGAGAGTAAGGCTACTTTACCTAGCATTCAGGGATGGGATTCAAACGTGCTTTGGATTGTTGGCATCAAAATAAATAATGAATGTAATTAGACAACAAAGGTGATGAAATCATGTCATGCTACTAGCTAGATACTATGGTGTCTGAACAGCAATGCTGGATGATATGTTTGATAAGGACACTGTTTCCTGATTGTAAAATGTATTATATCAAAGATTCAGCCCCGATTCACAAGCTTTGAAGACGTTTGGAGAGTGTCTTCACCAGACATACACACTGTGCCTTTCAATAGCTTAGAAGCACTTTATATAGGATATATTTAGGTCACATGCCAAGTCACATACTGGTTTGCTACGTGGCCATAGTAAAGGTCAGGTGTTTGGATAACATCACATGCATCTTTATCCACTCATAACTTTTTCAAATAAACATGATTTGAACAGAACCGGATTCAAGTCACAGGTCATTAAATACTACAATACTAGCTAGCTACTAAGGTTAGCCTGCAGTCATTGCAAATAAAATAAAATAATTTCTGCCGCTAGCTCGCTACTCCGTCTCTCCTCTGTCTCTCCTCTGTCTCTCCTGTCTATTGTTTCCGGAAACACAGGCCACAGTATGCCCATATATGGGAGATAATGTCACCCCTCTTGTATAGAAAGCCAGAGGGGACAAAAAGGCCTATAGGCTCTATTGAAGGCCAAAACGCACGCTATTTAGACACACATTTGCTTGTGTAGCATTGCTGTGGGTGTAATATCAATAAATATGACATTATGTTGTTATTGGCATAAGTAAATGTCATGAGAGCAAAAGCGTCTTGACTTTCTTTAAAAAAATGCATGTATTTTGTCAACTGTATAAGTTATAGTGATTATTGCTTCACAGTGTGACTCCCAAGACATATAAGAAGTGTTTTAGAAAGGAAAATGGCTTATTCATTATTAATCTGTCTGTGATATCAATACATATCTGGACGATTCATGTTCCGTTTTATTTATTTATTTGTCTTTAAGGCCCTACAACCATTTTTAACATGCAAGTGACTTCACTGCAACCCAAATATTCTAACAACCCAGTTTGTCCTAAAAAAACGATGTTCATATCTTGACTGTAGAGAACAGGGTTGATGTTTTTTTATAAAATAAATCCAGACGGAAAATAAACTGTAAAAATGGCCTCAGGGCCCAGCGGGTTAAATGAATTTAAGACCATGTTAAAATGCCATGTAATTCCAAAATGCAACTGCCACATGTGACCTGTTCCTATCCTCTATGTGCGATTTTGACTTTGTTTTTCTATTTAAATTGTAACTGGTGTGCTGTCTTGGCCAGGTCTCCCTGGGAAAAGTGATTTCAAGGGACTTTCTGGTTAAATAAAGGTTAAATTAAAAAAATACATGTTTTTGTAACTTTATTTTTTTTTCCCTCCTTGTCACCTTGATGGCTCCGTAGAAAGGAGGTGGATGTGAATTCATGGGAGGCTAAAACACATTTGGCCTAAAGTTGTAATCTCTTGAATTACTTCAGCAGTCACTGGTTTAAGCATTATTATCTGAGAACATACTGAATGAACAGTGTTTGAACCTTATGGTCATTGCAATGGTTTAAAATGTAAATTTAAGGAAAATACAGCAAATGCTTCAACCTGAGCAAATGCAATACATACTTGTTTAATCTTCCACACATCTCACGAAAAGGTCTGCATTTCAGCCAGCTGGCTAACATTTACAGAGATGTTGGTTAATAATGTGTAATCCTAAAAAATAAAGAAATGGAATGAAACATTGTTAGTTATACGTAATCTTGCTGTGTACATGGACACATGGATGGAGAGACAGATAGTCTGTAACCACTCCAGTTTTTGCCTGATTTTCATTCAATTTCAACCCAATTCCAAATAGTTTGGCCGAAAAACGCACTTTCAGTGTTTGGTGGAATACATGAAAATGTTACAATTTGCTCCTAATTTGGACCCCAGTAACAGATTCAGACACATGGTCAATGGATTGGAATAAGCAGTTTTATTTCACCTAAGTATTTGCAAGACAGAGAGTGAAAAAGGTGGAGAGGTGACAATCCTGGTTTAAAAATTGTGTCTTGTTCTGGGGAATTTGTGGTAAAGGCAGGCTCAACTTTGGTTAAGTGAAGTGTAGTTATTGTCAGTGGAGTACAACAACAGTTCAACGTCAAATTCTTCACTGTCATTTTAAGCCTGAAGAGTAACCACACAAAGAGCTTGATTGTGAATGGAAGTCAGGTGAGCCTGGTAACGCCTGTAGAGCTACGCCCCTGCTGATGAGCACGCACACACACACACAGGGGAGGAGACGCAGGGAAAACAGAGGCAAATTTTCACTATAAAAATTGGCATAATAAATGAAAACCTGTTTGGGTTATTCAGCCTTCGGCCAAGTTTTTTTATTTTGTTCAGCTTAGGCCAAGGATTTTCGATTTGGTGCATCCCTGGTGGATACACTTTTTATTTCTTGTTATAACTTTAAGTCTTGTAATTCTTGTCAGCATTCAAAACATCAAAACATCAACACTGCTCCTATTGTACATTGCTTTAGACAAAAAGCATGGGCCAAATGGATGAAAGAAAATGTAAAACCAAAAGACTTTCTTTTGAAAATAAATTATTGTAAAAGTCCTACACGGGAAGAGCCATGATATGCATCTATACGTGCAAGTAGCACCACATCTAAGATATCCCTCCTTTTAATTAACAGACTGTGTCTCTGAAATTAAATAGAGTTGTGAGCTGGAACTGGGAGCCACATTAGACAGTTTTGATATCACATATTGCCTCTGGTTAGCCTGTAGCCATTGAGAAGAATGCTTGCTGGAGCTAGAATCTGACACTTTCTCACTGTGCAGGGCTCAACATTAAGGCCCTGGCATTTGCAAATTCATATTTCTGGCTGCATGGAATGTTTATCCATTATATAAATTACACTCACTGTAGTATGTGGTTGTACAGCCTGTCTTGCTAGTTCAGAATGTAAAAGAGAAGTATCATATTGTATACACCATCCACATCCAATTGATTTATCCCACTGTTGGGGCCTCATTTGGAGAGTAAAGCATCTGCTACAGCCTGAAAAGAAATATTTTTTTAATCATTGAATTACATGAAGGATCATTTGCATGACCTTTATGAGATGTAACAAGAGCAAACAAATCATCAGTGAATCCAGACTCTTCCCTTACAAGGGATTAGACCTGATACTCTGTATACACGTTGGGAATACACAGACATTCTTTAAACATGTTGTTGTGTTGGATGAATGTGTGCCACTGGTCTTCCTGCGTCTGTGACCTGCGTCTGTGACCTGCATCTGTGACCTGTCATCTTTGTAGGAGATTGGGAGTAAATCTTTCTGGTGCCCTTTCGCTTCTAGGCTCAGTCAAACAGGAATTAACAAAATAAGGGCATCACCTTCCACTCTGATGATATCAAACACCTTACAAGGTAAATTACCTCCTTTGTAATTGCTTCAATTATCATTATCCTTGTCATGCTACCAGACATGTTCTGAACTCTGGGCCTTTTCTGTTCCAAGAGACCTCCAAGTTTTATTAACGGTGAACATCTCCATTTAGTTCACTGTTTTGATCGGAATTGGGAGCCAAGGCTGACCATTGGTTTGTAAAACTACTTTTGGATTTCTGGGTCTGTGCTTCAAACATGATCACATTGGAAAATTAGAATATAATGAAGGAACAATGTTATATTAGACTCAATGAAATGGCCTTGCTTTATTGGCCAGAGAGTGAAAGCTTTGCAGTGTGCAGTAGGAGAGTATCAAATGATTATTTTAGTAATCAAGTATTCTACAGATGATTCCATTGCTTATTCAAGTAATTGGATAATAAATACTTTTTCTGTAACAAAAAGGACCAGTAAATATTCCAAAGAGTGCTTTCCTTTTCAGAAAAAGCAACACAATTGTTTAAATTGCATACAATAATATTAGTCTAAAAGACGTACCTATTTACTGCATTTAAGCACCATGTTACATTCGTTTTCTTTAAAGAATTTTGATAATAATGTGGCTGGTTAATAACAATTCTATGTATTACCAGGCAAATGGAGCAAGTTGAAAGTCGGCAAAGTGTACATATAAATGCCAGCATAATGTTACCTTGTGACTGGTCTGCTCTATGGGATGGATCAGTAACGTTTAACTGGATGTGAAAGAAATGGTCCTAAACTTTGGACACTTTGTGGTTTTCTCTCACTTCTCATAGCCCCAACTATTTGGCTCTCTTTCTCCATTTTGTAGTCTGTGCCATCAGTCTTTACGGCCACGGCATGTGTCCACAGCGTTACTCAGTTTTGCGACAGTAAACCTCATGCATGCGTAAAAACAGTGAGCATTACGACGCCAGTTACACTTATTAAACAAAGCTTCGAGGCAAATAATTTTGCTTAATGGTGTTTTAAGCCCCCAAAGTGTCCTTCCAGGCAGGGCTGTGACTGTTGACATCAAGGCACCTAACCCTAACCTTAACCCTAACCACACCGATAAACATTGCTTAATCCTAGTGCCTCCCAGGTAATGCTGCCTGGAAGGAGACTTTGGGGGCTTGAAACACAGATAAACAATAATTCTGAGGATTCTAGTAATTGAATCAATATTCTTACTGGAGGAATTGTTTCAGCCCTAGTGTTCAGTGATAATTGTTCCTGCCGTACTGACTTCAATGAAATGGTTGCCCAAGCCATTACAAATACAGCACTCTTGCATGTAGTAGATATTGTGCATTGAAGATGCACAAGGTCAAATCCAGAATATATTTTCTACTGACTCTGACCAAACTTTGTTTCTTAAGAAAATGTACAACCATCAGCAAATATAACTTTGTGTCACAAAAATCATCTATGCAGACTGCGGATGCAATGTCAAGGGTGTGGTAGAGACAGTATAAAGATTGAAAACAATAGCTTTTGTTTGAATTGATGTTTGTGCACCCTTTGTGCAGAATACATTCAAAATGTTCTGCAAGATTAAGATTTAATTTGGCACAAATCTTAAAATGTGTTGTGTGAAAATATGACTGCAGGCATGAAAAGGCAGCAGACAAGAATGTGGATTGGAAGAGACTGTGAACATGGGATAGAGGAGAAAAGTCTAGCTCGATTGTGGTTACTCCGTCTCTTTCCATTTCTAAAGTGCACGTTCACATTTAACTGCCACTCATTTCATTTGTAGGCCGACTGGGCATGTTGTGAATATAAACAATGCAGCGTGAGATTCAAATGATGCACTCTTCTCTGTAAAATCAACCTGATATTACAATTACCAGTTACCAGTTTCAGGTTATGATTAGTTTATGGATGGGATTTTAAAGTATGCCATTAGATTGCAGATAGACCAGCGCACAATGGTACTATTCTATTTCTTTCAACGCATCAAATAACACACTGTAAAGTACATTTGCTGTCAAACTAATGTTTTAGTTTTTGTGCTTGTTAATCCGATCACGTGACATCTAAGCTTTCAGTTTCTCAAACATGAGGAAATCTCTTTCTTACATTGTCCTGAAACACATTGACATATTTGATCACCTGGGGCCTCATAACAAAAACTTCTATAAATCCTTTAGGACGAGATTTAGAATATGTGTATTACAAAAACATGTTTCCTAACTGCATTTTGAAAAAATATGATAGCAATTTACAGAATCATCCTAAATCAGCCATTTCCCGAGTAAGGATTTCTAATTTAGGATGACATAGACCCTGTCCTGAATCAAAAATTACTGCCATAATAACTGTAAAAAATGGCAGTAGCACTGTTGTTAGGTCTTAGGTTATGGCAAAGACAATTAAACGGAACAACATCATCACCAAAATGTTTGGAAAGCTACTCAAACTTTATGATGATGCTTTTAATTTCCCCGACCATGTACCAATTGAAAAGACAATTGATTGAATTGAATTGAATCGACAATTGATTATGACTTTGATCAACGTGCTACATCCGGCTCTGGAAAGACCTACTAGCAAACCTGGGGATCTGTCACATAACAAATGCTGTGTTTTTTTTTACTAAGTGAGTGAGTGAGGATGCAGATCTTTCTGTAACATTATAGTCTTCTGTACCCCATTCTGAACAAAGATACAGGTGTAACAAAATGAGTGTTTATGGAAGAATTACAGTTACAGTTATAGTTAGGATTTCTTAAGCTGAAGTGCTCATATATA
>NC_048419.1:8836037-8905960 GCF_013103735.1 Etheostoma cragini | reverse complement strand
GGAAATCCAACAAGCTCCTAGTTCACCGTCTCCGTCACAAAGACGTGTTAACAGAGTTCAACAGTAGGGTTTTGGAGGTGAGGGCATCTTACCTTGCCGACCTCATTTTCTCCAGTAAATTTGATGCTTTTAATAAGCAGGTGATGTTTCTGCTTTTGTTTTTAAGTTTTACTTTACTTATTTTATCCATTATTTTATTCAATTCAATTCAATTTTAGAGTTATCTCAAGACACTTTACAGATAGAGTAGGTCAAGACCACTCGCTGTAATTTTCTAAGACTCAACGACTCTAGTAATTCCCCCAAGAGCAAGCAGCGTGGCAGCGGAGAGGAAAAAATCCCTTTTTAGGAAGAAACCTGGGACAGACCCAGGCTCTAAATACTGGGAATAACAGTCACAGTAAAAGATAATGGAATAGTGACTAGAAATAGTAGTTTGTAGTAGTTCATGGCATATCAAGGCACTGCACGGCATTACAGGGCACCGCAGACCGTAGCAGGGCATTGCAGGGCGTGCAGCAGGACCACGGCGATAGTTGCATCCATGATTTTGGAGCCTCCCTGATCCAAGGAAACATCGCTGGCGGAAAAAGAACATAAGGGAATGACTCCCCAGAGCTAGGTCACTCTATTTTTTTGCTTGTTCTTTTGATTGGGTCTTATTTTCATACAATTTTACTCAGATGAAGCACGTTGTGACTCTGTTCTGTAAAAGGTGATATATTACATAAACTTTTCATCATTACTATTTTTTATTTGAAATGATTCTTGCCATCCACAAATTGATAGATGTCTATGTTCAACTTCTGTCTTTAGCAAACTAATTCAGCTGGCACGTACAATGATGAGCTAAAGAAACATTTTCAAAGGCTTACATCTATTTGAGTGAGTGAGCTCGGTTAGCATGAAAGGTAAATTCTTGGAGAAAATGAAGAACTCTCCTACTGCGATTTTGTCAGCCATTATAGTCGGCATCTAAAAAGTAAAATCTATGGCCTTCACATCTTCTTGTTGTTCAATAGAAAATGACTACATAGACCTGCAAAATATATGCTCACATGTTGGAAGAGCACACACCAGGAAATACTTAAAATAGATATGAGAGGCCAGCTCATCAATAAAAGGAACACATGGCTGAAAGTCTGGACTTGGAAATACAAGGAATAAAAGGCCGCGCTATCTCAGCCAGCATGTGCATGGTGCTTTTTCTCATGCTGATCACAAGGTAATATATTGATGCACTGCATCCCACTCAGTGCTGCTGTCATTACTTTGGACCTTATCCTGGAACATACGATGCAATGGGTCCCATATGAAATGTTGCCTTTGAACAGAGAAAGCTTGGAAGTGTGAAGGCAGGTGTCACAACTTGTGCCTTCTGCCAGTGGGAAAACTAACCTAGTTTACTTCCACCTTACCAAAGCATGAGCAACACTACCCCCTCCTACCCTACCTCCTTTTCTTGTTTCTTCTCTTGGAGTTGGGTGTGCCTCTGAATTAACAAGAACCACTGACAAGAACACTGAATGTTATCAAGATATCTGTCACTGATGTCTGTTGTTCCAAGATATGATGGCAGATTGAAAAAAGAGTCACTGACAGTGATAGCTTTGATGTTTCAGTCACATTGTAATTTGTTATGAAAGAAGAGTTACCATCTATTATGGATTTGGTGAATGTTGGCAAAGGAACGAGGCTTTGATGTTGGGATATGTCAAAGGTTCAGGCTCACCCTCATACAATCCTGAGCCAAGCTTCTTTTGTTCTTTCATCACATGTTTTAAATAAAAAACTATGATCACAATGAAGCTGTGCTGTTCTGCTGAATACTGTTAAAGTTAGTGCTAGTTCACTAAATCTGCAGTCCCTTGTGGCTTTACATGGATGTGTAGAATGAATAAGAAATGTGGTGTGTTTGAAAATGTGTTGCTTTGTGAATGCACTGAGTACACTACCATGGTGGCAATGGAAATAATGGGAATATGAAGAAATACAATGAGTAGTCGGTCCACTATATTACCTTATTGCAAGCTTCCAAACATTCAACAATGTAATAGGAACCCTTTTTTTTTTATATATTTTTTTGGCATTTCTACCTTTAATTGATAGGACAGCTGGGACATGAAATTGGTGGAAGACTTGCAGGAAAGTGCCACAGGTTGGATTCAAACCCTGGGCCTCTGCGTCGAGGCATTTGCTCTTCATGTCAATGAATGATTTGTCTTGACCCTTCAAACTAAATTTCGTGAATTTCTTTCTCATTTTCATGAGGAAATGGAGCTTAAAGATCCCCCACACACAGTATGTCACCATTGCATTGTCTGACTGGGGAATTGCTATGAATGTTTAAATGATATTGTAAGAGACAACAATGTGCAGTAGCGTAACAATGCTTACTATACCATTGTTTTCTTGTGCCCTGCTGATAACGACACATTCACATTCCTCACATTTCTGCCCTGTATCTACTCTTCTCTCTGTGAATGAAACACATTTTACCAGAACAATGATGTTTGACATTAGAAAAAAATTAAGTATTACAAGAAATATAATCAGTCAAGCCGTGATGTAAAATAAACACACAGAGAAAACCTATTATTCCTCTTTGGGAAGCCTCCTGATTCCATTTTCTAATTAATTACAAGCGGAAACACCAGTGGCAGGGGAGCTGTATTTTAAATCACCTGGCCACTTGCATTATCAAGCTGAAGGACCCAGAACCTACACTGCACACAGTTGCTTGTTCATTCATCTCTAACAGAGGTCAATGGGTCTGATAAAGTGGTGCCTGCTGCGTCCTTCTGCCTTCCCTTTTTAGAGCCTCTTATAGGCGCCACATCTTGCATTTTGTCCTCAATGAATCATTACCACATCAGCTCTGTGCCGTTGGTCTGATTGCTGTAAACAGAAGACTATTGTGGAAGCCTCTTTGTTGCATTTTGCCACCAGGTTTTGCAGAAAATCTATTGGAACGCTTTATAGCTATGGCCTTGGTTAATGGAACGTGTTAGAAGCTGGTTCTCCTTTACACATAATACACAACACTTTTGCAGTATTTAGTTTGGAATTCACATTAGGTGATGTTTTGGTTGTTAAGGGACTGTGGTTTGCTTCTAGGGGCGTCTGTGTCCGGATATCTCACCCCCTCTCTCTACTTTTGGCAGAGATCCTAAAGCCTGTAATTCTTATTTTTTGTATAAACTTCCAGCCAAGCTAGGGCCCAGATACCTCCAATTTAGAAGTTGTTTTTGTAGCTGGAGGACATACAGCAGCATACGGACAAAACACTGTGATATAATATCGCTGTTGAAATCCCCTGCCTACATGACAGCTGTTAGCACCTAACTTTACACAAGCTACTTCCATTAAGCGTATAACCACAGACATCAGCAGCTCTCCTGTTTCAGTTGGTTGCATTAGATAACCTTTCGGTGGTCTGATGTGTTTGTTTTTTGTGTGTAGACAGACTATGATTCAACAGACTGTCTCCATTTGTTCAGATAACAATTGATGTTCTTGTTCAAGAAACAACAACTATTATATACCAGACCACAATTTCACAACTTTAAGATAAATTTCCTTATAATTACTATGGATTGAAGATTAAGATATGTCTTTGGTTTAGGTGTTGCAGTTTTCAGGAACTGAAGTTATAAACAGCCATATTTACATTATGATTTGACTTTGTTAGAAACTGACACATTTAACATGGACTTGGACCAAAAGCAAATTCCTTTTAGGATGGATTCATAATGCTATTTTGGTATCCACAAATTGCATAATATTCTAATTTACTTGAGCTTAATGACCAAAATAGCCGCCATGGTTTTCTTCTATCCTCTGAATATATTATAGTATTATATTAACCTTTAAACTCCTCCAGTCGTTATCAATATTAAAAATACAAGTCAGATAATGTGTGGGTTGCAAAAGTGAATTATGCGATACTATATATAAAGATGGTTTAAAATTCCAAAACTTGCTGTTGACAGTCCATGTCAACAGCAAGTTTTTGGGTGGCATTTTGAGAACCAGGCCGCACGCACAAATCAACCAATTGAGCTGGCTGTAGCTATGCATGCTAATTGAATGGGTAAATGTAAAGGTCAATGGGATGCATAGTATCATATCACTTCAGCTCTGATCCCCTGGCACAGACCACACATCATTCATGACTTTATTTATATTCAAAATGTGAAGAAAAAAAAATCCCCTTTTTTCCTATCATTAAGAATTATATTAGATGTATTTCTTGGAATAAATGACTTTAATTATTATGTTTTAAATTATTTTAATGAACTAATAAGTGGTCTTAATTATAATTGAAGCTAAAACTTAACTTAACATTATAATTATAATTACAGCATAATGTGATAAATTGACAGTGAAAGAACTTAGAGAACATTAGCTTATTTGTCCTGAAGGGAATATGAGAACTCCTGTGACATGAATCCCATTGATTAACTTAATACCATACATGAATAATAATACCCCAACCAGCATTACAAATATAACATTGAGCATGTCTTACTTTTCAACACAGAGTAGCGCTCATTAATTTATTGCATTAAGAAGTGGAGACCAGTACCTTACCGTATGCACACAATATGTTTGAAGGTGATCTATTATATAGCATTTTCAGGTTCATACTTGTATTTTGTGATTCTACTAATTTATTTCAATTCAATTCAATTCTAGCCTTGATGTTAAAAAAGCACTTCATTTTTCCTCATACTGCCGATGGCTGCTCCTCCTGTATTCACACTCTCTGTTGCGCCTGTCTCTTTTCCACCTCTTTTGCTTGAGTTTCGTCTATTTCCATCTCCTAAAGAAAGAAACTCATAATAGGAAAAACTGCAAGGCCAAAATGCATGTATGAGGTTTCATTTGACACATTTCATTGACCATGTGCTAAATACACAAAATGCGCGACGGCAGATGGGTCAAAATAGTTTTTTTGGTCCCATCTAAAAACACGTAATTTTTGAAAGAAAAAACATAGTTTGTGCCACACTATGCAGAACACAACACATTCCTTGTACTTGTCAACAAGACGTCTAAAAATATAGGGAAGGGGGGTCTTAATAAGCCTTTATAAAACAAATGAGACACAAATATTGTTAGAAATTGGGGAACGACCAACATTGGCAGCCAAGAAATAACCAACATTGGCAGGCAAGATTACAGGTTTCCTTCCCTTTAGCATGCAGCTACTATAGTTAGCGGTGCACGGTTCTAGAATATAGCAGAACTTTCTACTTCTGAACCAAATACTACCCAACTGGGTATGTTTCAACAGCAATGTGAATTTAAATCAGGGAGAAATTAACAACAATGGGAGCCAAGATTGCATATTTTACTTCGGTTAGCATGTAACTACATGCGACAATGTTAACACCGCAGTAGCTTAAAAATAACACTCCAGTCCTGCCTACTTGGAGCGGATGACAAATCATAGAAAGCCAGCTCAGTGTTAAGTTACAACCCGGCAGTTTGTGAAATGGTCACATTATTTTCATCTATTTATAGGTCAACAGGGTCATGGCTTACTCGTTTATGAACAACGGCCGCTGGGACACGATCCGGGTTCTCTGGGGGACACCACAATGGGGAAATGAAGCGCTACACGACGGCAACAACTGCCATGACACTGGGCTGCTCTAGGGGACACGATCCCTTGTCTCCGGGGTGAAAGTTCTGTGTTGTTTGACCCAACTACTACCCTAACAAGTCTCCTTACATGGATTATGCAGACTTGCTACCATAATCGTGCTGTTATCACAAAAGATGCTTCCTATTGAAATACAGTAGTTTAACATTCCTCACCACCTTAAAAAAAATTGAAAATCGTGTCCCTGTAACGGATCGATAGATAAAATAACGTCACTATTTTAAGAACTGCCATGAGACTGGGATGTAAGCTACCCCGATTCAAGAGTAGAAAAAACTTGAAAGCGTTCCGTTCAGAACAGTTGAAAATCTGAACATTTTAGCTCTCTGAAATACGTTTACCTCATCATTTGAAGCTTTGCGTTTAACATGAAAATCCGACATTATAATTGTATAGATTTTACAGAAAATACGGACTAGCATAGCATAGCAATAGTTCACCGTTAAAAAAAGGAAATATGGCCAGTGATGTAGTCTAGTTACCTTCATTTCCTATTCATGTGCATTCACTTACTTGGTTGGTTGGTTCACCACTTCTACTTGTCAGCCTCAATTTAAAATATTTCTTTTATTCATGTTTTTTTAAAGCTAAACTGTCCTAAACTACACTGCAGAGGATGCTATGTGGATTTTTGTCAACGACAACCTGTCTTGTCTCTTGCATTAATGGTCCTATGGTACTTAAAGTTGCCATTACTGAGTAAATTACAGTGAAGAAGGATAACATCTGACCTTTGATTTGAGGCTACAATCCCACAGAGTCCACCTAATCAAGAACCCCAACACACACACAAACACAGATCAATCTGGTCCAGAGACGAAATCAGGTCTTACTCCAAATCAGTCTGATTCTTGTCTAATGACCAGTGTGGCAAAGACACATGATGAAGAAAATCAATCATGTATAACAGCACAGCGAGCCAGAGAATTGTCAAATTTGTCAGCTAATTTCATGCTAATTGAGTCCCCAACTCTGGGTTATTTTTATCATCATCAATGTTCTGATCACGTCGAATAGCGATCCCTTTGCTCACGTGTCATTAATTAAGCTCAAACCATCAATCATGATTTTCCTTCTCCCCTCAGTACCCGCCAGGATCACTAACATATCAAAGGACATCGCAGTGAATGAGGGCAGCAACGTCAATCTCATGTGTCTGGCGGTCGGTCGACCTGAGGCCAACATCATATGGAAGCACCATTCACCAAGAGGTAAGACACAAGGTTTTTTATTTCTATTTTTATTTATTAAACCTGTCTGTAAGTTTTTATGTACAATGTATTTGGTAATTGAAAAGAGTGTGCCATGTAGAAGTTCTCATGTTCTGATTAGGATTCCTATGTGCAGTTACTGTACATACAGTACACAAAAGAAGAAAACAGTATTTGGTTTACTATTTGTAACTATGAATTCCAGTGCAGCTTGGATTCGGCAGTCGGCGGGGAAGTTACGGAATCAGATGTTATTATTTTTTTTCTGATTCTAACCAAATGTTATTTAGTGCATTGCAATGTTACATATCAAATCATTAACTCTTTGGCGTGGGCATCACCAGAGGCCTCACAATACGATATCGTCAAAATACTTATGATGGGATATCATTGTAAAACATAATGAAAGATTCTGCAAAAAAATTGTAGGGTTCTCAAGTTTGATCCAATAATGATGACAGTGTTCTGATTAAATGTAGTTTTAATGTAATGTAAATTAGGAAGACTATCAATACAGTATAATTTGAAATAAAATTAAGCAATGGATAATCAGTCCTGCCCTTATCCACTAACATTACCTTTTTTCCAACTGTTTTTTTTTCCCATATCCAAATTATGTTTCCGAGAGGAAACTTTGTCAACATCTGTTTTATTTAAAAATAAATCTATTTCTGTTTGTTCATGTCAATTCAATTTAGTGTTGCAAATGGGATTGTCAAGCAAACTGACCAACGCAAATGTATATGTATGTATGTATAAGGTATTTCCACGGAAAATATTGCAATACTATTCTGTATTAACCCCCCACAACCCAAGTAACTCTAGTGGATATTTAAGAATGTTTTCATTATTTTCTTTTCAACGTGTCAAAAACAAATGTGTCACGCGGCGCAGCAACAGCATTACCTCAGTCTAAAGGTGGCTGAACCATTCCTCCCACGCACGTGGCCTGATGTCGACAATCCCACGCAACACACACCTCCAACACATGCTTCACATCAATATTTGCCTACAAGCAGAACAGCCATTCACCTCCATGAATTTGTGTTAAAAAACTAGAGGATTCATCAAGAAAAATGCCAGGCTTTATCCCATTGACTAAGGTTTTCTTTTCTTTTCAACTTGGTGGATTGGAGGGGTTGGAACAGCACACCCTGTCGCCTGACAGGGCCACACAATCAACCATGATTTGGTTGGAGGCCACAGCTGCTTTGGCCTGTTCTGTTGCGCTGGCACCTCCCAGCCTGAAGGAGAGCCAAGCAAGCAACTTGATGCTCCTGTATGTGTGTGCATGCATGTGTCCTCTATGTTCTAATTGTGTCGGCTCCACGCGTCCCATTGAGCATTAGATGCTCTGAGTCATGTGTTGCTTTCTCTATAGGATCAGATGTTCAGCCTCCAGCTGTTCCTCTGTTACTCCACATTTTCTAGGGCCAGCACAATCTGGGTCTCCCAGCCCAGTGGCCCTCCGCCACCTCAGCCATCCACAACATTTCAACCCTTCACTTATTGGTTCAACCCAATATTTACTCTGAATGTCATGATTTGCTCACAACAAGTTTGGTTGAAATGTGAATTGTAATCACATTCAAAAGAGACAACTTTAATGAATGACCCTGAACCATCAAGACAGATTGTGCCATTAACCCCTCTGGGGTCTTGGTACAATATAATGCTTTTGCTACACATAATAACACATAATTTGGCACTTGTTTAGCACTAAAACAGCTAATAGTACCCCCTCTAATATTGCTACATCTTACAAGCTACTGCAAGCGACCAATGTGTCGCCAATGAAGGCCGATAAAGGTTTTTATGCTGAAATCGTCTTGTCTAGTGCAAACACAGCTTATTCAGTGCAAGCTAGGATTTTGTTCACAAAACCAAAAGAAGAGAAACTGGTGAATAGGCAATGTAAAAATAAAATATGACACACAGACACATACTACATATTTCATTACAGACACTGTCAATGTTTTTTTTTCTTCTGTTTTACAAGATGAAAATAGAAAATGTCTAATAGGTGTTCACATTCATAGTTTGAAATTGCACCAATAGGATAAAGAAGGTAAGCCACTTGTCACTACCAACCTTGAGCTCATGCACAGCAGCAAGAGCAGAAAATCTATAGAAAGTAATCAAAGTAATATAGAGGCATGATGTTTATGTATGTGTGTATGTGTTATTGTCAACAGGGAAAATAATGGGTTATCTTCTCTGACATTTGTCTGAGTTGAACTAATGAAAAGAGAGACTGTGTGGGGAGATGTTTGGGCAGCAAAATAAAATTCTCTCTGGCAGTCAGAATCTTAAATGTTTTTTTTTCCTGCAGAGTGGCATTTTCCTGACTTCCTCCTCACCGTTTGCTTTTCATGTTTGTCACCAGCGATAATGGACTGTTCCCTCAGAAGATAGTGTTTGGGTCTGTTAGTATGGCAGTAAAGAGAGCAGTCTTCTCCCTAAGTTAAACCGCATTTCCAGAAAGTCTCAAATGTGCTATGTGACTGCCTTCCCATTTGATAGTTGTTTTTCAATGGCATATCATTTAAAATGTTCACCCTCATACGGCGTCAGGAACATGAGCAAATGTGCTGGAGCGGCTGATGATGCAGAAAGATGCCTCACCTGTCACTATGAAAATGACAAGTGACATGAGAAAATTGGCTCTGGCGAACATGGAAAAAATATGGAAATACGGAAATAATGTTAAAGTTGCACTGCCTAATTTGAGCCCGAAGTTTGTTACCACAATCTAAACTGAGTTAGTGTCAGATTCCATGTCACTGTTTAATATGGATCGTGTTTCCGTTGCACTGTTGAATGAAGGGAGACACTGAAGCCTCTACAGTATAAACCAATCAATCCTCCAATACCGATGGTGACAGGAGTAAGACTTGTGCAGTGACTAGCAGCCCATAAAAGCGTAGCCTCTGTTTGTTTACTTGATGTCAAATTAAGTCTCAATTTTAATTCTGTACACTCCAAGACTCAGTCCCCATTTCAACTCAGTGAGGACTACATCAGTTATTCAGCAGTGTCCAGTGAATCTTTGGCTGCGGGCCACTAAAAGGATTAGAAGATATATGGTTAGGGGGAAAACAGTTTATTCAGGGGACAAAGCAATATGGATCCGTTCGACCCATTAAGGCTCATTAAAGTGGACAGGCTGTGAATGTTCACTCTCTCAGATGTCAGTTTGTGCCTTTCCTTTTTAAATGACTTTGAAAGATGGCTGTATATTGTAATGTCCCTAGAGGTGCTGTGACTAAGTGCTATCAGTTACAGTGTAACGTTGCCTCTAGTATATATGAAAAAACATGTGATGTGAAACCCATGTAAATCCAGTCATATTGTTTTTCACAATGTTGATACTTCCCTGAGTACACTTGAATGTAGTACCGCTATGTACTTACTTGTGTACAGTATACATTTTGAGTCGTGTTGTATCAAATCGCGCACATACAAATCATTTGTAAATCCAATGGTGGTGGCGCAGTGGATTTGACACGTGCCTTTAGTTTGAAAGATGTGGGTTTTATTTCCAATACGATACATTAACCACTGGGTCCCTGAGCAAGACACTTAAGCCTTAGTTGTTCCAGAGGCGTGCAACGTCTGATATATAGCAATTGTAAGTCGCTTATTAAAAGTGTCAGCTAAATGACAACCTGTAATCTATAGCCCAGTCTCATGGCTGTTCGTGAAAAGGTGACGTTATTTAATCTATTGATTATTGTACAGGGACACAATTTTCTCGTTTTGTTTGTGATGGTGAGCACAAATTTTCCTTCTTTTCCTAACCACAACCGGCACGTTGCAGCGCGTCCCACGTGTGGCAAGATCGCAGATCTTTCCTGGCGGCCGTTGTGTTCACCGTCTAGTGCGCGTGGTGTTTAATTTCCCCGTTGTTGCATCCCCCAGAGGCCGTGGATCATGTCCCGGTGGCAGTTGTTTATTTTGTGGTGACCACCACGAAATAAACTTGGATCAATACCAAATACTGCAGTATTGCACCACTAATTGTGTTTATGTTGGCATGCTGACATTAGCATCAAATTTAAAGCAACAGTGTTTAAATACTGTGTTAGCCAAGTTATTTCCCAAATGTGATACATTATAGATTACTAGTTACTCAAAATAGTCATTTGAGAGTAATTAGTTATATTACAGTATTACGGTATCTGAATTGTAATGTGTTACACTACTTAGGAATTACTTTTGAGTTACTTTTACCAAAAAAACTGTGGAAGTTTCTTTGGCAGCTAGCTTATAAATTTCACCACCGGATCAACAAAGACTCCTTTTTATCCACTTTAATACATCATTACATACATCATTCACAATATTTTGTATAATCAATATAAATATGCAAAGTAACTAAAGCTATAACAAATAAATAAGTAACACGTAAAGTAGGCAAGAAGGAGAAAATGAAAAAACCTCACAGCTGAAGTACGGCATTAATGTAAAATGTCTGTTTAAAGAACTGGAATAGGAAATGTATGTTGTTTAGTTTAAAACATTCCGAAGGAAATGGTTAATGATAGTGTCATTAAAACTCACAAAAATTTGCAGTACTTGATTTACAGCTGATATGTGAAAAGTTACACAACCTTATTTGTTTAACATTAATTACTTTGACTTCAAACCATCAAAGGAAATGCTTTTATTTTGAAATAGTCTACACGGAAGTTGTCTATTGTGTACTCTTGCTAGCTGTGAGATGAACGTGAGACACTAGATGCAAAACATCTGCTCACTTTCTTGTTTGTGAAACTGTAACATAGTGAACAGGAAATGGTCACAGTGAAAGACAAGCGTTTTTTTCGTTATTCAAAGCCATTTCACTACACGCATAGTTCCTCTTCACGGCTGATAAAATGTTGCTGAATTCTAAAAAGAAACCTCTAAATGTTGCGTTAAAATGCGTTCTTACTCACGTTACTGACATTGTAACGAGTATATTACCGATATTTAATTAGTAATGCGTTATATAACTGCTTTACTTTTGTAATATATTACTCCCAACACTGTTTAAATGTAGCCTCACAGAGCTGTGTAACGTTGTATGGTTATTCTTGTGTCAACAAATTTGTGCCAGAACCCGTAAAAGATCAAGAAAATGTGCAGGACCAAAATGGACCTGTCTATTATTTGAAAGCTGAGACACAGACCCATGCAGGATGGGGAATTGTCTAACTCATTCCCAACCGGACTCCGCAGACACAGACCTGAACAGTCACTGTTATGAACTACCCAGCTCCTAACTTTTGTTTTTTTCATTTGTGTCATTCATTCATGTTTAGTGCTTCCTGTTACCATGTTCAGATCACTTCATTTTCTTGCCTTTTCTGTGTTTTCTTGTCAGTTTTGATGGTTTAGCCCTGCAGTCACCGGACCTCCTGCTCACCTGTTCCCTACTCCCCATAAGTTAATCACTACTTACACCGCTCCTTCTCTTTTGTCAATTTGTTGGTTCATCATCATTTTCTTTTAATGCTTGCAGCCTGATTTCCTGTTTCTTGCTTGCTATTGCCAGTCTGTCTTTAGGACAAAAGCCTCTTCGCCTTCTGGAATAAATAATTGAATTTGTCCTCCTTCCTACAGAGCTGTTTTTTTGTAATGCACTCATATTTCAGATGTTGAGTCCTGACAGGTAAATTGAGAGACAAAAACACCTGAAGGCCAGTGGTTTGAAAAGTTGTTTTGAGCGGGATTGACAGAATCACAACAGCACAGACATATGCTGTCAATTTATGATTAGTCTCCTGATGAGTGTCATTCACAGTGTTATACAGCAGAGATGAATGGCACAATATTCACAGTGATGTTGCCTTCTAAAAAGAACAATACTCCAGCATTGCCTGCTAACTCTGGTTATCACCGGGAGAAGAAAAACATGTCAAGCATGTTTTGTTTTTTTTTCCTTCCTACTTTGGCGTCATACATTTATTTTAAATCTATGGTTTCAGATTCCTGCTAAATTTCATTTCAGTTTTACACTAGGTCACCAGTGCTTTAAGGACAGCCCTGTCTAGAAAATGTTACATAAAACGACTGAATGAAATGTGGGAAAAACATTTCTATTCATACTCTCCCTGTAGGTGGAAAGAACACATCAAATCTTTAATCTAGTGCAGGCTTTGACATTCAAGTGATTCTCACACACTGTCCTCCATTCCATGCCCTTCAACAGCCATACCATATCAGCAAGACAATTGTCAACGTATGCCAACCATAGAATAGAAGACTTTGGACAGACTTTAAAAAGTCTCACACCATCTCACATGTAAAGACAATCATCCCACTTACTGTTAAAGATTGTCATAATATGCAAAGACTGGAGATCTGGCAGGGTCAATTTGCAAGACCACAACTAGATTTGTTTAAAAACAAATTGAAGCCAAGCAAATTAGCAAGCGGTAACGTTAGCTGGTGACTTAAGGGAAAGGCTGCGTTTGTCAGCAGATAAGACTCCCGTTGGATGACGTGCTTCAGAAGGGTTGAAAATTGACAGCTGTCCCTTTTTAGCGCTTAGCTTAGCGTGGCGCCATAGCAACCATAAACAAAACTGGCTCTAGCCTTTTGCTGCTTCCTGTTTGATGAAAGCTTTACGATAATATCAAACAAGTTTGATTTTGTTGGAACATCAAGATGGGGAAAAAAACTGACTGAGACTCAGTTTAATGACCACATTACACCCAACTACTGAGAGGACGGGAGCCCCCCCTTACTCCAGCAAGACTCTTAGGATTTAACTCCGATATTGGAAATATGTGTGTGCCAGTGAAATAGCTTGAAAAGCTTTATGCAGCATTATGGGAACATGGCGAACATGTTTGAGAATGTGACTACATTAGAGTGAGTGGTCAAGCCTGTTCAACCTTTGTGAAGAGAAGAATACATGAGACATCCTAAACATAGAGGACAGGCCATTGATTGTCTCCTTACTTCAACTTTGACCCAATTAATGCTTTACAGGAATCGCAATTGACAGCAATGTATAACCCTTATAAAAGCCTTCATAAGACGTATAAAGCACAGTATGAACTGAACTCCGTTAATTAATTTTGAGCATTTTTACGCTGTTATGGGTGCTGAACGAATGGCTACACCATAATGGCATACATGATAATAACGATTATTTTGGATGAATATTGAGATCATGCTAATTTACCACGATTATGATTTTAGGGATAACATATTTTTGTGTTGCACTTTCACATGTACATAAACAGAGCGCTGCTTTCCATGTTGTTCTGCATTCCTGCTAATTTACATTCTTTGCATCATCTAAAGACTTTAAATTAGATATTCTTCACCTGAATTCAGTGAATCTCCTCAATGCAAAAAGCTTAAACTTTAATGGGACCAAAACTTTTTACCCAGCATGAAATCAACAGAGCATTGATTTCATTGTCACATTTTGCATTAAACAACATTTGCAATAAATAAGACTTATCTTACTTGTCACTAAATTGGACTTTTGTTTGCAACTACGATTTAACACACTCAAATGTCAGTCAAAGGATGTTCATCTTAAAAATAAAACCTTACAACCTTACAATCTCACAGCCTTAAATGAAAATGTTACCTGTGAATTAAAACAGGCTAGTAGCACCAAAACCATGAACATACATCATTGGTTTTGACAAACTAATGCTGACTTCCTTTCCTCGGTTTGCAATACACTGCCGGAAAAACCAAGATTGATTTGATATTCAGCAGAAGTAGTATCTATAAGCATATAATTGATTTTAAACAGCAATATCACAGTCCACTTTTTATGTCTGTTCAGGACAAATTGATGTGTTTTCGTTGGGTAATGCCTTTACCTGTGTTAGTTTGTAGCGCCTCGGCGCATGCGTGACATTCAGCTGTTTTGGTCTGAAATGCGGAGTTCCGGTTTTCTGAAAGTAAGTAGGCAGCACGCTTAAAAAGCTTGTCTAGTGTCCTTATTAAACATAACACCATGTTCATATAATTGTGTAACAAAATTGTGATTCTGATTGATATTCGATTAGTTGTGCAGCCCACCTACAACAGAGGAAGGACATTGTTATCAACAGAATACTCAACTGCAACTAAATATAACTTGGGAAAAAAGTTAACATAACAATGTGTCTCATATGGCATTTCCCTTACAAAAACACAGACAGGTGTGTTGCATGCTTATGAACAGCAACCAAGATGACAGCAGCTTTCTCCGCAAAGGCCAGCGAACATTTGAAATTTCATAAAGGACAAAGCCCGGATCCTCAGGGAGAAGTCTCTAGGCTGTGTTAGTCTCTCAATCAACAGAGTTCAAGTTGCCCACCATTATCCATAAGAGGCTGGGGAAGCTTGATCTACTCTCCAGGACAATATTATAAGAGCTCAAGAGAACAATGATGAAAGGAAAAAATAAAAGCACGCCAGCCAGAGTGCTTGAAGAAAATGCTCATGTGTTTGTTCCCTGTGGAGCAAACACTTAAAACTCAGGATGGCTCACTTTGCCAAAGAGTCATGTTCTGTATAACAGCCTCTGTGGTGTTGTTCCCTGTTTCATGGGTTCCTGAGAGAGCAAATGGAAAGAATAAAAAAAAAAAAATGCATGTACAGCCTTGAAGTTGAAGGAAAATTATCCTCTACAGTCCTTGGAAAGGCCATTACATTATTTTTCTGGACTCTCCAAAAATTTGAATGGCATGTTTTTTTTGTCTGTGATTTTACCTAGTGTTGTAATCATGATTAATTAAACATCACTTTTTCATTACTTTATCTTGTTTGTGGCCCTTCAAATAAAGTGCTGACCCGGTCCGTCTTTAACATTGGTGAATAAAGTATGATTTATGGTGGCATAAGGAGCAATCGGTCTTTGTGACCCATCAAAAAAAAAAAGTAAAAGCCAATATCCTACCTGGCTTAATATTGTTCTCAGGAATTTCTGTGTTAGCCCTGTATGTTGCTGTGAATGAAGCAGCTATAAAAATGCATCTGCAGAATGCTGTATTTGGTAAAACTTTACAATAAGGTACACAAAACAGTAGGTAGTTACTGTTGAATGAATGAGGAACCAAGGAGGAACTACTGGTTAGTAAATGATTAGTTACTGAATGACTGGGACTCAAGCACAAATGTTAAATTGATAGATTGTGTGCGTATTAAATCTGTTCATTGGAATCATGTTAATAAAATGAATACTTGTGATACAGGATGATTCTCCTCCTTGTGTCTGTATATTTACACAATTCAGCAGTAAGCCAAACTCCATTCAAATGAACATGGGAGTCAGGATATAGCGTCCAAGCTACCGGTGATTTATTTGGTGTCACGTCATTTACAGTGTGAATAGGCGTGAAAATGTAGAACATTAACAAAAATATACAATAAGCAAGATGTACTCTCAAAGAATCAAAATCAAATCAAATCAATTAAAGTATGGACAATATAATCTGTTTTGTGCAATAACATGGCCTTAAAATGTGTGCAATACTCTGCTGCAATGTATTCACTATTATTGTTCACCATTGCAATTTCTTAATTATGCAAACACTGTATTCTAAAATTCCTTTAACTATGTAAATACTGTACAAGTCCACAGTTGTTTTATTTCCTTAATTATTATACTACTCTGATATTTATTTACTCTTACAACTGTAACACATAATTTTCCAGTTTCCAGTTTTTCAGTTGTATAGTGATTTAAGTACAGTGAGTTTGAAAGTTTGGCCACCCCAGGTAAAAATGTGTATGAATGTGCAAAAAGAAGCCAAGATGCAACGATCTCCAAAATGCTTCAAATGAAAGATTAGACATTTGTATAACATGGCACAAAAAGTTAGATTGTATTTCCATCATTTTCATCACAAAAATAATGTCCAGATATTGTTCTATGGTTTGTGCTAAACTAGTTCTTACAGACAATGCTTTTCGAAGGCATAAACAAGGATTGCAGAAGATGAAATGTGAGTCCATTTAGCAAAAATACATACTAAAAACTAAAATGGCCGACTTACTGTTCTTAAAGGGCCGGTAGGGAGGTTAATTCACTAAACCTGAAGGCAAAACACAATGTTTGAGTAATAGTAATTAATGGTTAGGTAATCATTTGTTAAGACGAAGCAGCTAACTAAGGATCAACCCTTCTTCGGCCTTTAACTACCACTCAACAGAAACCCAGGGTGGCAGGGTTAAAGCTTGCCTTGCAGCAGCATGCAACTTCTTTTAAGCCTTGATTGTGCAAAGAAAATACGTTCTTTGCCAATATAAATGTTTCTGAAAAAATAAAAAAGATATAATATAAGATATAATATGTAATATATTATATCTTATTATATAAGATATAATATTATCTATAATATTAAAATATATTATGAGAGCCACTCTGTATCTCGTCTATCATTTTTATTATATATGGTATAAAAAGAAGAAGGGAAGAAAAGAAACAAAAACAGTCTAAATGTGTGTAGGTACAGTATGTGTGTGTCTATGATGAGTATAAGTGAAACATAAGATTTTGTGTTTACTAAAGGATGAAAGTAGAGAAAGGGTGTCGGACCTGATACGTTGTTTATGAACTTTGTCCTAATCCTACAAAGCATTATTTGTTTGAATGACTTTCAATAATTTTGGAAGATTGTGCTGAGTTACTCTAAAAGTAATTTTAATTATATACAGTATATGAATGCAAAAATGTATCAATACATATTTTTTATTGTAATGTTTTACATGTTCAAATTATCTACTACTACTACTACTATTAATATGATTCCCATTAACAGTTTTCCTAATAGTGATCATTAATATAGTAACAAGCACTCAAACACACACACACACACCGTCATAATGTAACTAATCATTAACTAACAAGTAGTTCCTCATTCTTTCCTCATTCAATTAACAGTAACCACTACTACTTAAAAATAAAATTAAAATATTGTGATCTCAGTATCATTTAGCCAACATACCCCTTTAATTCCTATTACATTTAATGTTATGCCACCATTAATCAAATCTTATCTATCAATCTGAAAGACTATCCAGGTCAGCACTTTTTATTTCAAGGGCCAAAAACATGATCGTTAACAATGATTGAATTCTTCCGGTTATATCCACACTGAAGTTTTTTAAAGATGACATAAACATCATCATTATTAATACAGAAGTCATGATGATTCAACTACCTTAATTGATGCATTAATTGAAGTATTCTTCCTGCAATAAGTCATGCATGAGATACTATTTATCCTTGTACATTACTGATAGTGTATGAAATACATGCATGAATCCCAGTCAAGCATGGTCAGTCATGTACCATTATTATAAAGTGTTATTTTTTAATTTTGTCCCATATTTTCAACGCCTCTTTTTTCCAGCATTGATGGCACCTAATTTCTAATTTAAGTGCAACCCCTTTGGTTATAACATGATGCTATGCACACTGATGATTGCTTGCAATTAAAAGTGTTATCTTTGTCATGACAACGTGTACCTGTGTCAGAGAACCGAGTTTAACAAGCATGAATCTGATATAGTGTTAGATTGCAAGTGAAATGAAAGTGTAACTGTAACAAATGCAGCTACTTTTGCTGCTTTCATGTAAAACTGGGTCAAACTAATTGGCACCCAATAAAGAATTCACTGGCACAGAGACTCAACAGTGTTTCACGCAACAGAGCTATATCAATCTTGTAATGATTAAAATCTTTTCTGCCTCATGCATATTCATGACCTTTTTTTAACTTTAAAAAGAGAGGACATGGAGGGACCTCTGTTGTATTTTAAAAGTTGGAATGCTTTTAACAAGGTGATGTTGATGAAAACCATATGTTATGTGTTATATATTTAAAAGCAATACAAAAAGCAAGACCTTTTTTATATTGCTTTCATTTGCTTTTGAATAAAAAAAAGAAAAGAAAATATTAAGAGGGAAGGTTTTAACCGGTAAGATTGCATATCATAAAATTTAAAGATCCCCTCCATTAAAAAATTGTAATAATAATTTTTTTATACACCGGGTTTACATCGGTGGGTGCCTGCTTTCTTTTGGTGGCCATGTGAAGCAGTTATGTTGTTCACACATTACACGCCACGCAGCTCCGCAAACGGCTCGCCATCTGGAACATTCGTTTCAACTTTTTCTTCAAAGCCGCGAGTGAATTTTGCAGAGAAACACTCTAATGATATATCATAAGCAATATAGAAGACATATTACAGGTATAAATAAAATAAACGTGATGACATCTTATTCTGGTGAATGTTGAAATATAACATGATAATATCCTCTGCTTGCTTACCCGTTTGATTTCCCTGCCCCTTTCCTTGCTGTGTGTGACACATCTAAAACTGCCCATCGACTACATTTACCAAGAAATAGCCTTGTCCCAGTACTTTTTGTGATTTTATTTGTTGTTTTTTACCACGTACTTGTTTAATTTCTCAGTTGTGTCTAAAACAGAGAGTGAAAGACAAAAACGCACACGCACACACACACACACACACACACACACACACACACACACACGCTTTTATGTGTGGAGTGGTAAACGAGATGAATTGCAGGTGTGCTCAGCCAGCCGTACCCCCAGCTGAACCAACACTGCCAGGGAGAGAAACCAAAAGGGAAGGGGGGCGGGGGGGAAGAAACAAAAACAAAAACATAACACCAAACATAAAAGCAAACCGTTTTTGCATAATTCTTTGTGGAGAAACTCAGTTATGCCTCTCAACAAGTGTTAGCCGAATAAGAATTTCTTGATGATGAGCGCGCTGTATAAAAATGTAACGCTCCAAAAGATACAAACTGTGATGGCCTGCTGTTGAAGACAAACCTTTCACAATCATCTTTTATTTTATTTTAACATTAAAATTTTAAAAAATTAAAATGAAGGCAAAAAAATATAACATGCCATCATATGGGAAAACTGATGTCTTACACTATTGAATGTCTACAATAAACAAACTTCTACACCCCTCATTTTGGTCTCACTATCAACAACCCCACCTGGTCTCCATCGCCACACATCCGTAACCTGGGAGTCATCTTTCGACAGCAAGCTCACTTTTAAAAACCACATCAACCAAATAACCAGAATTGCCTTCTTTCACTTCAAAAACATTGCCCGTCTCCGCCCATCAATCACCTCCTCTGCTGCTGAAACTGTTATTCAAGCCTTCCAGTGACTCCTGCAACAGCATTCTTCATGGTTCAACTGTAAAAGCCTTAAATAAACTCCAATACATCCAAAACTCTGGGGCCCGTCTCCTCACCCACACCCATTCCGTGATCATCACTTCCGTCCTTCAGAACCGCCACACTGTTTCCCAACGCAGCCAGTTTAAAGTCCTCTTCCACACCGCCAAAGCCCTCCATAACCAGGCTCCTCAGGACCAAGCACCATGACTGGAGTGACAGAGCTTTTAACGTAGCAGCCCCCTCCCTCTGGAACTCCCTATCCATACACATCTGTGACTGTACTGACTTGGACACATTCAAAACACTTGTCTATACACACTTCTTCAGACTAGCTTTCCACCCACAATAGTATTATGTATCACTGATAATTGCTGATTTTATTCTTTGTAATTGTTTTTTATGTTTGTTTCATGTGTTTATGGTCACACTCGTGTTGGCCTCGCCACATGCTGACAACACGCAACACACACATCTATGCAGACACAAACTCTCCAGAGAATCTCTGTGACAGACAGCTGTGATCTACAATATACAAATATGATACACAATTCTAATGTGATTGGTTACTCTTCAATGAGGTCACATTGTAGGTTTATCAGCTACTCCCTGGAGCTTCAGCTTCAGAATCCACCATCTAAAGAAATGTCCTTCCTCTCATCTCAACAACACCCCCAAAAATAAGAGGACACATGCATAAAGTATAACACATTGATGGACACTTTAATCCCAAGAGAAAGTTTGAGACCAGAGTGGAATCTTCTTTTTAGGTTGGCACTTGGTACCACAGTGTGTGACTATTCTTCAGCACCAGGGATTAAATGTTCAAAAACAAGGAAAAATACCATACGGATTGTGACCCATTTTCAGTGCTGAGGGAGGGCTTTTTTGCCTTTAGTTTAGACAGCAGTAGCTCTGTGGCAGACAGCATCCAAGACATTACTATGAATACAGTATGTCCTAGGGCCCAAGAGAAGTGGAAACCAAACTCCATTGTGGAAGTGAATTCCCCCCTAAGAGCAATTGGCAGTATCATTAAAGAAATTATTGTTGGTCTCTTTCAGTCTCCACAGTTAAACTCACAGTTGCAATCAGTAGCTAGAGAAGGACATCAAGACTATAGAGGGATCACTTTGGTACTTCAAGCCAATTACAATGAATCAGACAGGGTTGAGCATTGGGAATATGTCTAGAGATGCTGATTGTTAGCCAGCCAGACCGAAACACAGCGGCAAGTGAAAATAAAGCATATAGCATTAGAGGAAAACATTTTCCCAATACCCTGTTGTATGGCCTGTGTACTTTAGGGAAGTCTCCAAGCAAGTCTTCTTTTCAAACGTATTGGCCAAATGCACTTCTGAAATCACAACGTGGGAGTTCGGGGTGTTGTTTGGCTGTTAGAGGTGATAAAAGTAGTATGCGGTTGTGTGAGTATAGCATGCTAATGTAGGTGTGTGTTTCTGTGTGTGTGTGTGTGAGCGCGTAGTTTACAAGGAACCCAAAGGCCTGACGCAAACTCTCTGTTTCACCCCACCACCCACACTAGGTGCAGACGGCTATGAGAAACAAGTGCAAAGCATTTACAAAAAGTGCAGGCAAGTGTTAGTGAAAAGGGAGAGGGTCTTTGAGTAAGACAGGGATGGAGAAGGAAAAAAAAACTCTGAGGAGGAAGAGAGGGGCACAGTGGGTGTTAAGAGTGCGTCAACACCCGTCAAGAGACTGTAAACAGCATAAGCGTTCACCTTTTCAACTTCCTTGCAAGATAAAACACCAGCAGGGGGCTTGAAAACATCATTAGCTTGTGTTTCCCTGGGGGGAACAGGGTCGGCTGTGGCTCAGTGGTAGAGCGGTTGCCTGCCAATCGGAAGGTTGGTGGTTCGATCCCCGCCCCCTGCAGTCATTGTCGAAGTGTCCTTGGGCAAGACACTGAACCCCGAGTTGCCCCCGGTGCTGTGCATCGGAGTGTGAATGTGTGTGAATGTTTATCTGATGAGCAAGTGGCACCTTGTACGGCAGCCCCGGCCACAGTGTATGAATGTGTGTGAATGGTGAATGTTTCCTGTAGATGTAAAAGCACTTTGAGCAGTTGTTAAGACTGGAAAACCGCTATATAAATACAGCACATTTAACAGTTAAACTGGTGCACCTTTGTGAGAGCAGGTTGTCACCAAGGGGTTAACCTCTCCTCTCTGAGCCATTTTGATGCTACCAACCCATCACTCGTCATTAGCATCCCATTGTCTGCCATTCATTACAGCGCCACTATGACAATGAATGACTTTAAATCTGAAGTATTTAAAGACTCTGTTTGTTTTTTGTTTTATTTGAAATCATTGTTTATACATTGTTTATTTGAAATCCATAAAATAATATTTTGTTCTTATTACAAACAATAACAGAAGATGGAAATCATTTCAAAAATGCTTTAGCACTCTATGATTGTTTGATTGCTAACGTTAGCTCAAAAAGTCATTCCAATGAAAGCCTTTGTTGTGTTTGATTGCTAGCTTGTAGCTAAGCTACATTTCTAGCTTTTAGCTATGCTAGAGATGCATCTTAGCTACAAGCTGTATCTAGCTAACTCATTTCTAGCGTGTAGCTAAGCTAGCAGTCAGTTATCTCAAAACGCCATTCAACTGACAACCTTTGTTGTGTTTGTTGCTAACTTGTAGCTAGCAGTGAAGCAACTTTGTTAAGTAGTTCCATTTTTACTGTATTGACAATACAGAAGTCTCTCATTAACATCTTCTAGGCTACTTGTTGCAAAGTAACACATGCACAACGCACATCTGCACTCGACTCACATCAGGTAGTGCACACAGGTGGTGAAATGTTTGGGAAAAAGTTTTTCACTGAAATCCCTACATGGAAGAGGAGATGTGCATTCAGACACTTTCATCTCCTCACTTCAGAAAACTTGAGACGCAACCATCAGGGAGATGGACATCGTTTGTGTAAAACTGTTGCCAGTTGTTAAGTGTGATTTGTGTTAGATTCAAGATAAATTTGATAAATATATTTGGGAAACAATGATTGATGGAAATCTAAATTGTTTCTTTTCATATTGTATTGGAAATGTATAGTTTTTAGTTAATATATGAATACTGTTTGAATATTGTTTGATAAAACATGAGGCTATCTGTGTTTTTCTGATTTAGCTGGGATGAGTTTCTCATTAGAATTAGTTGATTTTAATTGCTATTTATAATGTGGTTACAGTGACAGTTTAAAATGTCCTTACTTGAAGAAATGCTTATTTCTTTGTGTTTTGCCTTTAAAGGTTGTCAACCTTACGACAATCTTCTACTGCTATAAGAAATTAGAATGTACCTACAAACTGAAATCCATCTGAAACAAACTAAACTGGAGTTAACTAAAGGAGAAGTCAGAATATATTTGAGTGGTCCCTTGCATCCTTCAGTCCTTGAAAAGGCTTTTTTCAAGTTTGGGCAAAGAGCCGAAGTGTGAACCATAGGTAACTTGACAGAGGGCTAAAGGAAAGATTAGTGCATCAAGCAGCTCCCAATTTGCTCTTAGTGGTGTCTTATCAAGAACATTTTGCCGCTAAAAGCCACCAGAAAGCCTTAGACAGGTGCAGACTGTTCCGAGTGAATGGCTCCTGCTCTCCTGTCCTCAATCATTAATCACAAAAGTCATTTCCCCTTGAAGCCAAATCATTAATAACACATAGAATGTGGACATTTGTACTCACACCTGTTTCCCTTTGCTAGAACGGTAGAGGGGAGGGACTGGTTTGCACTGACTTATCTTGTGACTGAGGGTTAGGAGGAATATTGTTTCCTAATTAATTGCTATATATCAACATAATGAGCTGTTGAAATACCTGTGCTGTTGAGGGCTTTTTCTGAAGGGAGAGGGGGGTTTATTTGGTTATTTGGTTATTTGAAGACATTTTCAATGAGATGTTAAGCATTGCCAGCTTGGCACATTCACAACAATGAAAGTCAATGCACATTTCTGTTCTGTCATACATGAAACCCGACGCCAAATAGACTTTAAAAGAAATAAAAAGATATGTGCATTACACTACCTTTCTTTTGCATTTGGTCTGTGAAAAAACAACACTCAGAACTACATTTTAAACAACAAATTATTTTCATCTTGGATAACTTGGAAAACTGACGGCCATTTCTCTGCAGAGGGTTGCTAGGGAGGTTATTCCTCTTAATATTTGCTTTCAGAGTAGTGACCTGCCAATATATTTAATAATCCTCCATTGGGAAATCTCCCAGCAATGACATGCAAACACTGGAGGTTTTCTCTCCAGCTCACTGAACTGCAAGCATCTGAGAAGGAAGAAAAGCCAGGTAGAGAGAACTCATAATATATAGGCATG
Organism: Etheostoma cragini; assembly: GCF_013103735.1. Taxonomy (NCBI): domain Eukaryota; kingdom Metazoa; phylum Chordata; class Actinopteri; order Perciformes; family Percidae; genus Etheostoma; species Etheostoma cragini. Next base: position 8,881,547 of record NC_048419.1, on the reverse strand, counting down.
GAGGACAAAGGGTTCTTCATGAAACCTAAATCAAGAGGTGTTGCTCTGCATACTCCAAAAATTGAGAGAAAAGCCCTTTGTGACCTGCGTTTCCCTCTACAACAGCCCCGTTCACTTCACCAATGCCTTGCCTCACTCTGGCGCCTCATGCCCAGTCAAAGGGGATAATATCTCACCACAGCATGCATCAATGATTCTCTATGTGTTGTAATTTTTTCTATTCTCAATGTGTTGTGACTTTTATGGTTTTAAAACATAACATAACCAACCCCCGCCCCCGCCCAAAAAAAGATGACACAGTAACCAAGATATTCAAGACCATTAAAACAAAATACACATAAACCAAATGAACATATTGCAACGTCCCTGAATAAGCAGCCGTTGAGACGTTATAGACAATTTACTGTAGTTTTTCTTACTGACCTGAATACAGGCTATCAGGTAACCAACACCAAAACAAAGAAACAATTTTGTCAACTGACGTTACCTAGACATTACTAGCCACTCGCTAGCTCGGTCTCCGTCAAAACTGAACCCCTTTCTTCATGTAGGACATAACAAAAACCACCTCCCCCTTTTTCAAATGCCGCCACCCTAGCCATCTCAAAAGACCACTCCTGGATTGACGGCACTTCTTCAATCTTCCATCCTTTTAAAATAATCTGTCTGGCTATCATTAAAATACTCCGGAACCAGTTTCTTATATGCTTATCCATCTAGGATATAGGATTGATCCATCTCCCGGAACAAACAATCTTGGGCTAAATGGAGCCTGGGTCCCTGCAATCAGACATACAGTAGGTTATCATGGTGTTGTACTTCTTAAAAGCTTCTGTCAGAAAAAAGTAGTTTCTTTAATCCTAGGAGGGATCAGCTAACGCTCTCTTTCTCACACTCAGGCAAACATCAAATCGTTGCATGCAAACCTATTGATGAGAGAACAAAAGTTCATTTTACAATGAACTAAATATATTGCCATTATCATTTTGTCGTCTAATATCATTGACATTCAGCTTTTAACCTTCGCAGTAATTGACTTTTATTCATTCGTGAATGTTCCAAAGCAGACAGTTTCTCATCTTTAGAAGATACAATGGAAACATCAAGAGACTTTAACCCCTCGTCTAGACCACAAATGTCAAGTCAGCTTTGCACATTATAAAAGAAAGTGCAATAGGAAGTTTATTCTAGATGTTATCAAGGCATGTATTAGAATTTCAGCATCTGTTGATAAAAATGTAACGTGGTTGGATTTCATGAAGGTGGAAGAAGACAGTTTGTGATATATATTGAGGTGGGGCTCAAATGGAAGGAATGGATTGAATACTATTAACACATTCTTAACTGTGTGGGTCAGAGATACTGAAGCCAACAAGGTTATTGGAAGAATCTGTTAAAAAGCAATGTGAATTTAGCTGGACCAACAATCTATGTTCAGATGCAGGACGTTATTACACATCCAGTGATGTACTTACTATCACATGATGAGTGATTGACTTACAGGAAGATAGATTTGTGTAGCATCATTAATAATAAATAGTAAACTATTAAAAAAATAAATAGTAAAGGTTGCCAAGGGAAACACCCACCCAGCGGCTTGAAGCTTAGATGCTGTTTTCACATAAATAGTCTCTTTTGAAAATTGTAAAGAAAAAAATAAACAATATAAACAGCTGTGGTGGGCACCCAGATAGCTCAGTTAGTAGAGCGGGTGCCCATGTATAGAAGGTTACTCCTCGACACAGCGGGCCGGGGTTCGAGTCCGGCCAGCGGCCCTTTGCTGCATGTCACTCCCCCTCTCTCTCCCCTTTCATATATTCAACTGTCCTGTCATTAAACGCTTAAAAATCACTCTGACATCTCTCCATTAGTGCATGTATAGATCCTGAGCATGTGTGTATGTGTAGTTCAGGACTGTGTGTAAACTAGCAAAGTGTGGACACAGAGTGTAAATTGTAATTTCCCCATAGGGGATCAATAAACAAATTAAAAATTAAAAGGCCCAAAAAATAATAATCTTTTAAAAAAAAAACAGCTGTGGTTTTATCATGGCTTATAGTTTCAATTTTTTTGTGAGAATAATTTTAATTTTACGTTACAGGTATTCTAAGCAGCATTTTCCTGAAAGTCAATTTTCGACTAACACAAAAGTAATCCCTCTTATGCTTCTCTTACATAGAAGTTTGTGGTGGTGTCTGTATCTGCAGAGACCCACCAACTGACAATGTGTACAAAGAACACTTTTAAGTTTAACTTGAGGGCATTTTTACATATCTTTTTGGATTCTCCTTTTAAGTGTTTTTGCATATCACCTGATCCCCATGTGTTTCATATCAAAATCATATCAGAAGAAACTCGACTTTCTGTATAGTGGAGCCTGAAATTGTTCCAGAGCAGTGTATAAAGAGATAATTTGGCCCTAAAGCAGAAATATTTCTCAAATCTCCTGTGAAAACATACCTACATTCATTATTTTTGGTGCTTGAAATGGGTTTACCACAGTCTTGGGTTCACAAATAGCATGATTTATGAATAAAACAGTAAACAAATGACATTTTGTAATATTGCGCCGATTCATCTTTAGTCCTCAGAGGGTTAAACTAACCTAGTTAATATGATGTTCTTGAGGAAGAATTGACTGAGACAGTGGTGAGGAAAAACTTCCTTTTTACAGAAAGAAACCCCCAACAAACCCTGGCTCATGGTGGGCGGCCATCTTGAGGTTAAAGGGGTATCCTTCCAATTTAACTACCAAGTCCTCATAACCGTTCATCCACATAGGTCATAAGTTCTTACCCTTTTTCATTTTCTTTCAGCTTTCCACGACTTCTTTAGTGCTAACACTGCATTACATGACTTTCTGCATTGTTTCTGTAGAGCTCTACATTGACCGCCTACTTTTATGACAGCTCTGGTTCCGGAAGTGTTTTTCCCCTTTCACATGTTCCATTGCTGTTTCAAAAATTGCTCAAAAGGTTTTATGGAACCAAGGTCATGGACCATGCCAACCAGCTAAGAGAAGAATCATGACCATGAAACATTTGATTCAGCACAAAAAAACAGGCAATGATACAAGACTGGGTACAGAAACTATTATAGACTTCAATGGTAGAAGCTCTGTTCTTAAAGCAAGATTAGTTTTATATGAACTTCTACAGGAGCAGAAACTTTAGTTTTACAACCACCTAGCAGGTGGTCCCACACGGTCTCACGACCATTCGTGAAATGGTCACCTCATATTATCTATTGATTCATGTACATGGACACATTTATCTCGTCTTTTGTAATGGGAAGCATCTATATGGAAGATCGGTTTAGGAAGAACAGGGAAAGGACACGTCACATGCTGGGACACGATCCCCGGTCTCTGGGGGACGTGCATCAACATGGGCCGGTAGGGTTTAGGAAATGAACAAAGGAGAAATAAACGTCACACGGGGGAGACGGGCGCGGTCCCTGGGGGATGCGGGACAACAACGGGATGGTTGTGTTTAGGAAAAGAACATCAGGGAAAGGACATGTCACACGCCGGGACACAATCTGCGGACTCGGGGGACGCGTGACAACAACGAGACGCTTTTGTTTAGGGAAAAGAACAACGAGGCAATGAAACGCCACAAGCGGGACAAAATACCCCGAGCTCCAGGTTGAAAGTTCTGTTTTACCCATCCACCATCCCAACCAACCTCCCTGCGTGGATTTTTGGCATTTCATACTTCTCGCTACCTTATTTGTGCTGTGATCCCCAAATAATGCTTACATTTAAAGATGTTACCCATAAACTTGTTGGTGTACTCAAAGTGACCATAACACAAACTGCCATGAGAATGGTTCAGACATTTTGGCTGATAATATAAGTCCCTATGGTGAAAATCAATGGGATCAATGAGCTCTATAAGACTTATAAATGATGCTGACGACCAAGGGAATTGGTTTTCGGGGGAGAACAGTCTCAATTTAACCTTCTCCTTGTCCTCCTTGTCAAAAAGATTTTGGAATCCATGGTCAATATCCTTTATTTGTATAGAATTATACAAAACTAAGTTAATAAATAAATGCATTTATTTGAGTTAATAAAGCAGATTTTCTGAATCATTTGGACTGATTTTTAAGATCAGAGGAACGTACTGTATGTTGAGTGGATGATTTGGTCAGGATGCTGATTTGAAACCATTTCAATTTTCACCCGAAATTCAATGAAAGTAATTAATTGTATTTGCAAAAAGCATAGCATGGAATCCATCTTTTTTTGTGGTAATTTGGTTTAAAAGAATGCCATATTTCTGATATAGACATTTTTAAAGGGGTTCAATTTGACCCAAGGACAACAGGAGGGTTAACACAACATTTAAGAAAGCAATGAACCAGAATGTTACCATGATGTTGTTACCCTTACCTGTTACTCTTGGTGTCATCAGGGGTTTCTCAGATTGGGTTTGAGACTTCACAGATGTACGTGTTTGTATGGAAGTACAATAATACATGCTGGAGTAATCTTTAACGCATATGACAAAGTACAGGACAAAGTATTAGTTGTAATGCCTGTTTTTTACCCCTTACTCTTATGAGGGGGGAATTAAACTCTGGTTGTGATTCCTGGATCTTTGCTGCCAGGCATCCTGCTGGCCGGTGAGCAAGAGTTGGATAGTGAGTTGGGTTGCCTCCGTGCCCGCATCATTTCCCAGCGGGATGCCAGGAGCAGTGTTGTCCTTTGTTTTGCCAAGACTTATCTAGATCCTGGACTGCAGGACATTACCGTTCAACCGGTTGAATCGTTTTCTGCGTGTCAATCTGACGGCCCCATTCCGCTTTATGATGACGAATAATGCACAGGTTAAAGGAGCTGACGATATTACATTTCCCTGGAATTGTACGATTTCAGTTACAAATAACATTGTTTCCTTATCAAACAGAGCTGTTATTACAATTTAGTAAACAATGAAGTTAGAAAGTTAGGTAGACTTGCAAAGTTCTGAAACTAGATAATTTGCCAGGACATATGGTTAGGACATATTGTTCTGGTGATTGACGACAGATTGCCTATCTGGTTGCAGAAGGCACGGTTGAACAGTTAGAAGACTTTAGCCACACCTTGGAGGAACTTTAACCGGTCCCAGATGCAGAAGCAGGTGTTTTTAACAGATCTAATCAATAATGCAGCAGTTCCTTGGAGTACCCTCCCCGAGCCCAGCTGCAAGATGTCTCTTACTGTTTGCTAGTAAATATAAGTTTAGGGGAAAAAAATGCATACTACCTCAACATGCTATCGAGTCTTTGAACTTCTTTTGTTTGAAATTCTCTACTTCACAGTACATACAGCAGCTCACCTATGAATCAATGTACTATAAAGACCTCTGATGATTGGGCTTTTTTTTCCCAGCCTGAGTTACAGCACTTGTACTTCATAACCTCAGCTCCAAAAGGCTTTGAATTCACTCAGTGGTTTTAATTTGAAAGGGCCTGATGAGGGAAAACACCTATTGATTGATCATTGTTCTCAGGAAAGGTCATGCATTTGAAATGAATGAGGCAAACGAGGGGGGTGAAATGGGAGACCGCTCAGCAATTAAATTATGATGCAGCGGGAGGCGGGTTGGGGAGGCTTCAAGTGGAATAAACAGCACATTCAGGCGAGTTAATGTGACCTATCATCACAGGCGCAGAGGAAGAAAAAGAAAAAATGATTCTGCTGTCAGAGGAGCGGTGTGGAGTGAGTAAGGGAGGGCGGCATGACTCCAGGCTGCTGTTGTGCCTCACTTAATAGCACAGATAGAGGAAAGAGACAAACAAATGCACACGGAGCACATAGAATAAACAAAAGCATAAATGCAAAAAGGTACACAAAGAGGCGCACTGAGGCCTAACAGCTTCTCACAATTTGTACAGAGCGCCGACACAAGGCGCAAGTTATTGGATGTGTCAGGAAAGCCAAACATAGGAAAGAGTGAATAGCTAGGAAAGGATATTATGGTTGTTGCCGAGCAGACACAACATGGCAACCTTCTGTTCAAATGTCAAAAAGGTTGCTTTTTTAAAATATGGGATTCTCTACATTTTGAAGGACGTACCGTAGCCACTCATAAATATGGTAATGATAGCACTCATTAGGCTGCCTCATGTCAGTCAGACATGCATTCACAGGTAAATCATTCCAACACTGTGTGAGCCAGGTGGCCTGCAAATCTAAACCCGTCTTTCCTATTTATCAGAGCACAGGGGTTTGTAAAAGTTCCACATTTTGCATAATTATTCTATACGTGATCTCACTGATACTGAAACTGTGGGAATTTGATCTTCTTCTCTAATGTATGTGTATTTTAGACATAAGGACTTGTAGTGGTCTGTGGATTGCTGAGTCATATGCAATACATTCCTGCCATAAGGTGTGCAATAATATGGTTTAGCTTCACACTTAGCACTGCTAGATGGAAAACAAAAAATTGCCAAGCTCATTTACATTGGCGTGCAAGTTTATGGAGTGTAGTTATGGAGTCTTCTTGGGGTTCTTGTTTTTTTTTTCTTTGTTCATTATTTATTTTATTAACGTTTAAACAACCTGCATACTAGCAAAGTGAGGCCTTTTTTTTCTAATTAAGCCGTCATCTTGCCATAATTAGGGCATTGTGAAATAAAGTGTAACCATTTTCAATATATAATTTGTTATGCTCTGCTGAGGAAGCAAAAATGTATCGCCATATATCAAATTAGAGTGTCCTCATTCTGTCAAGATGTGAGAAACTGAGCCAAGAAAGTGGAAGCACTTTCTTTTGCTCATGAAGAATGTGGGTCACAAGCATGTGAGAGCCCATCCACATGACTGACTTGAATACAGCATTATTAATCTCACTCATTTGTTCTGGCGAGACACCTGTATATGCAATTTACAGTTTCCTGCCAAAATGGCTGGCATGCTGCTATCCCTAAATTCCACCAGATTCCGGACGTGCCGTGGCCGCCGCCAGCAATCGCAGCCAATCCCGATAATACTTGTAATTCCACCAACTGAACCACGGCACAACACAAACGCGGTTCTCCGCTCTCATGCGCTAACTATTTAAGCCATTCTCATTACCAACTTGACAAATACTGACGCTCGGTCAGTGTCCATCAGCCTCACATACCAACACATATAACCCCCCTTTAATGCCTGTATGGAACACATCTGGCAGAGATGACGTTGTATGAAGTGAGACAACAGAAGAGAGAAGTATGTAAGACTTAAAATCTGCGTGGGTTGAACAACACAGGATTTTCACCCACTTGTAACCCCATCCGCCATCTTTTCCTAAGCTTAACTGTCCCATTCTTATGCTGCATGTCAGTTAAAAGTACGCCCTGATGCAGTGTCAAAAAGTGATGCATAAAATCCTGACCACTTTCTGCGTCATTAAGAAACGCCAAAGGCACCTGACCAAGCCTCTCTATTTGACACGATGTGAGTGAGAATGTGTTGAAAGATCTTTGATCCATGTCATTCATAACTGGACTATATTGAAGAAACCACTTCAATATGTAGACTACTTACTTTTATGGTAGAAGCACAAATATTTAGGAAATATTACAACAAAATCTGCTAGTCGGCTGACACGCTCCCAATGTCGTATGACGCATGGTGGAACCAAAAACACATCCTGCAGTGTCTAAGGACATCCCTCCACCACAAGGTGTCCCAGTTCTTACCAATAAATGGTTATTTATACAGACAGTTGCATGTGAAAAGTAGGATGCTCTTGATGAAACATATGGTAATGATCTTTGTTGGGCTTATCTGTTGCAAAGTAAATCCATGCACGTTGATCTGAAGCTCTTTCTCAGTGGTGAACAAACTCAACACACCCTCATCGCCGTTGTCTGACTGAGGAGTAGTTGGATGTCAGAACCGTGTTAGACTTGTGATAGAGATCAATGTCATACTGTCACTGTGATGATGCTGATTAATCTCCTCTGACATGATGAAAACTGGGAGGGAAACGATGAAAGCAGTGTCTGGTGGCTTTTCTTTTCAAATTACTGACAATATAAGCAGGAAGAAGACATGCATTTATTACACCAATGGATATTTTACAGTTAAATTATTACTTGACTAAAAGATAAATGAGCATTTCATTCCTCCTGTGTCTGGGTTTAGACAGATAACGTAACTTATATTTTACCTGAGCTATAGTCCATAGTTAATTTATTTCATTACTGCATGCATTATTAGGGGCACAGTAAGTATGTAAGTACCCTCTCACTCATGATGTTACATTGACACATCAGCACAAAAGCAGAGCTGATATAAGACTTCTTTGATTATTTAAGTACAACACTGTCTCCAGTTATTACAATAGCAGATATGTTTCAGAGAAAGCTTATGGCACCCAGATTATGTCAACCTCATTAAAAGATGTTTATAATCAACATTCCTGCCAAGTTGCAAAATATTCATACCTATATCTGCAGAAGCAGACCGTCCTCACCCAGAAAACGACCGTATAGGCTGATTGTGCTAGCAGCTTATAACGACCCATATTTATGTTTGTTGTTAGCGGCAATCTCTCAGGGTTGTAGTAATCATTACTGGAGCAAAGGCGGAAGTGATGTGACAAGTTATAAGAACCCCCACTTCCACAGATCTTTTTTTAAAAGAAATAGATTTGTAAGAAACATAAAAAACAAAAAAACATTACAGCTGATTTAAAATAGATGGATGTGACAGAACATACACAAGTGAGTGAGACATGATTTACATGACAAAGACTGGGGGCATACGGTAATGGTAAAAAACATCCTGTTTTGAGTGTGTGTGTGTGTGTGTGTGTGTGTGTGTGTCTGTATCTGTGAGGCTGATGGAGATGTCCTTTTACAGAAAGAAAAACATGAATAATACAGAAAACTGATGCATAAAAGAGAAAATTTCAAAGAAACCAGTGGTTGAGTCAATATTGTCAGAACTTTTTAAATATTGTTCATAATGAGAATGGACTTGGAAAAAATTAAAAAATCCCGCACTCAGCTCTTGCTCTCTTACATAATGAAAACATGTCTTGATGAAAACTGGAAATCCATAACCATTTACAACTGCTACAGACTACAAATTTGTGTCTATTTTTGTTATTGCCACTCTTCATTCCAACCCCAACCGGCCCGTCAGACACCTCCTACTAAGAGCCTGGGTCTAAACGAGGTTTCTGCCTAAAAGGAAGTTTTTCCTCGCCACTGTCGCACTGTTGCTTGCTCTGGAGGAGACTACTAGAACTGTTGGCTCCTTGTAAATTCTGGAGTGTGGTCTATCTGTATAGTTTCTTGAGATAACTTTTGTTATGAATTGATACTATAAATAAAATTGAATTGAATTGAATTGAATTTACTAAAGAGTATTATTAATATTAATACAATAGTGTTATATATACTTTTGATGAACTTTTCTTTAATAAATGGTGATGCTATAACCAAGATCAGACTGCAGGATTTTGCAGGGACGGCAATAGTCCCAACCAAGCCCGTGTTATATTACGCTAAAGGAGACGATCAAGCAAGCCTTCATATTAAAAATAACAACAAAAAAGGCACCTGAGTAAGCATGCAGATTTTACGGGATGGGAGTGGGAATGTGTTGGCTTTAGCACCGTCCCTCAATGAAGGAGGGGATGAGCCGGCTGTTGTTGCCTGAAGCCAAACATACGTGAGCTAAGCTTAGAACCCAGGTCTCTACAATGAATCGCCGTGTTAAAACGTAACATCTCCTTCGCGGGAAAACCTATAGCCACTGAACATAATCCAGACAGCAATTCCATTTCCTTCTAATTTGGTTTGGCAAGACAATTTTACGAGACGTAGTTCGCAAATACTATAGATTGTTGAATATAATATAATATAAACAAAATATACATCACAGAGCAAAATCACTCACCTTAAAGTTCGTGACATTGCCATGTTACCCCAAGATCAGCTGTGAGTAAATGAAGACATGCAAGCCCATGACTTTTTCTTTTTTTGCACCTGAAATCATACTTGTACTGATTTTGGTTTGATTGAAGCTTAAAATCTGTCTTACGAGCAATTAGCAATTTTCCACAGAGAGGATTTTGCTTGATTATATGCCTAGCACTCTATCAAGAAAAAGTGAATCCACTGACAAAGTGGTTCATTGTGTGTCTTAATGCAGGATATCTGTCACTGATCAGCTAGAGCCTTTTCATGACGGACCCTGTGACAGGTATTGTTGTTCTAACCTTACAGGGATGACAGGCCATCTGTAGACAGGTGAAGCATTCTACATGCTAAGTGGCTGTCACACGTTGGGCTGCCAGAGAACAGAATGATGACACTCCTTTATCTAAGTAGGTGGACGTGGCTGTCTGAAGAGGCTCAGAGGCTAAGTTGTGGTTAAGTGTGGCAGTTCCTCCTTTGGAGTGGAATCCTGCGGACTTTTTTTTTTTACCAACTTTTATTTTCTATAGGTCCTTCCACGCATCCACTGTTATTTATACTAGCATCTTTTTGATCCCTTCTCACATGAAGGTCCTGGTTACTCAGTCCCCTTTTTCCCCCCAGTCCGACGCCCCTGTTTAATGATGCCGTTATGGCCACCACAGAGCAAACGGTCCATGCCCAGGTAAACATTGAAAATTGTGTCAGGTGAAGCCAAGAGTTGCCTGCAACCATTAAAGCTGTGTGACATCAATGCTTTTACAAAGAGGTTAATCTTTAGTTCAGAGAGAACATATTGGTGGCGTGTCCTGAGAGTAATTCATCATCTAATCTGCAGCGGTTTGCATAAATACATAGACATCTAAAGTAATGGTTGCTTGTCATGCTGGAGTTTAGCCTAAATGTCCTTTGTTCTAATCTAACCCACCTGCACGGGAATGCCCCTGGGCATATTTCCACTACTCTTCCTGTAGGTTTCAAAAGAGCAAAAACATTAATGAACTGTTCAATAGGCTCCTTGGTCCCTAAAGCAATGGCTAATTGCTTGTGATCTCTCGTGAGAGCTCCCTAAAACCTTTTCAACTAAAGCTCCTATATCAGATCATTATGGAGCCACTCTTAACTGCATTATGGGCACAGTGAGTTTTTTTTATTTTACATATTATAGAGCCAGTCGCGTACCTGATGAAGCTCGAATGCAACACGTATTCCCAGTTCATGTCATGTTTCCTTTCATCTCATGTGTGTAACCACTGTCTCCACACTGGCTTTGTCAAGTGCCACAAGGGTGCTACTGAGACGGCGTGCATGAATGCCTCACCGGTAGATCGTTATTAATTATCATCAGGTAGAATTATCAGGCTGATGCAACACAGGCTTGGGAATTTCACACTTCATCGTCACACTGAAATTCTTTGAGATTTTAATGCTCCGTAATAAGGGCGGCAGATTTTTGACAGACTGACGCTCTAAGACTATAGCATGTGACAAAGCAACAACGTTCCATGTTAAATATAGCAGTTTGGCTCAACAGTTTCTCAAAAAGGTTTTGCAATTTTCATGATAGGGGCCCCTTTTTCGGAGTTCTGTCATTCAGTGCATGCAATACACGTTCACCGTGTAACACTGGAGGCAGATGTGTCTAATTTTCAGCCCCTATGCTGGTTGTTCTTTGTCAGTTACAGTGTATAGACTTGTTTGACATTTTGTGCCGCAGCACAGTTTCCGTAGCACCTTGGCCTTCAAGAGCTGATGTGGTACAAAGACCATTGTAAGGATTTTGTGGCTAGAACCCAGAAGCAGACAGAAACACAGCTTGACACAGCAGTTTTATTTCTGAATCGAAGACCATAGCAGAATGGACTGGTGGGGGAATCTTTTCAGGGGACAGAGCAGTAGTGGACACAGGCAAGAAAGACGAGGTGTGCAGGGTTGGTGAATGCAGGCATCAGCAGGCAGGTTCAGCAACAGCAGAATAGAGTGGTATATAAGATGGGCAGGGAACAACCATCAGGATACAAAAGGTTCTGGAGGCAGGAGAGGGCAGATGGCAACAGACTTAATGCGAGAGATGTGGAATGAAGAGTGTACTCGCATTGACCGTGGAAGCCGGAGCCTAACCACAGCAGGGTTGATGACCTTTTCAATAACAAACGGTCCACTAAACCTTGGAGAGAGCACGCAAGAGGCAGTGTGAAGGGGAAGATCCTTTGTGGACAACCACACCTTGTTGCCTGCAGAGTACGTAGGGGCAGGAGTGTGACGGCAGTTAGCCTGACGCTGGTACTGAGCGGACGTTCTCATCAAGGCAGCACGCCCGATGCCAGGTCCGATGGCATTGGGGAATGTGTGTCTCGACTGAGGAAACCCAGATCTCCTTCTCCAAGCCGGGAAACAAGGGAGGCCGGTAACCATAAATACTGAACATGTGAAATACAAGTAGGAGAGGTGGGTAGAGTGTTGTGGGCATATTCAACCCACGGAAGCTGGGCGGCCCAGGAAGTGGGATTGGTGGCAACCATGCAGCAAAGAGTCGTCTTTGTCTTTTGGTTGGCCCTTTCGGCCTTCCCGTTGGACTGCGGGTGGTATCCTGATGAAAGGCTGACAGTGGCCCTCAAAGCCTGACAGAAGTCGCTCCAAACAGCCGACACAAACTGAGGGCCACGTTCCGACACAATGTCCACAGGAAGGCCGTGAAGACAGACTTATTTTACCAGTAGGTCAGCGGTCTCCCTGGCTGATGGTAATTTGTGCAGATGTAACAGGTGAATGAACTTTCTAAATCAGACAACAACAGTGAGGCTGACCGTCTTACAAGGTGGGAGTCCCGTCACAAAACCCAGCGCCCAAAGAGACCATAGACGGCGGGGAATGGACAGCGGGTGGAGCAAGCCAGAACTAGGCCAAACTGAACTATTGTTTAGGACAAGCTGCAATGTTGGCCTTGGTATCGTCCTCCAAGGCAGGCCACCAGAATCTCTTTTGTAGAAAGGCAACAGTACAGGACACCCCCGGATTGCTCGTAAACTTTGATGAGTGAGCCCACTGCAAATCATCAGCTTTAATAGATGGGGGACCGTAACCTGGATCTGGGTCATTCTCCTGAGCCTTGCGGATCCTGTGATCTATGCTACAAGTAATAGATCCTACCACGCAAGGGCTAGGTAACAATGTGTCTGGTGCAGACGGTGACACATCATCCTTACAAAAAAACCCGTGAAAAGGCATCAGGTTTAATGTTACGGTAACCAGGTCTGTAGGTCATAGTGAAGAAAAAGCAACCGAAGAACAGAGCCCACCTAGCTAGGATTGAGGATGTGGCAGAACAAATGTTCTCAAGATTCTTATGTTCCCAGCCTGTCATTTCCCCACTTGCGGCTTGGTGACAACCACTCACTAAAGTCAGCTGTACAAGTTGGAATACATCTATCTATCTATCTATCTATCTATCTAAGTGTGGGCTATAAGCAAAACAGAGTAAATTAATAATAATAATAAATTAATTCACAATTTTTTGTTGCCAAATCCCTTTATTTTCTTAGAGACCTGTGTTGATGAGATGTAAGTTGTGTTGAAACAGCATCAACAGTGAGCTCTGAGGATATCTAACGGTTTAGGGCTATTAAACTAAAAAAGTATGTTTCTGAACTTATACTGAGAAGGAAGATAAAAAAGGCTTTAAACAGCAAGATTATTTTGGTTTGTTTTTATCATATTTTACTCTCGTATTAAATATCTGGGCTCAATTTCATATGATAATTATAAAATCCGTTGTACAACCTTTCTTAAGATTGTATGTGTTCCAAAAGCTATCACTTTCAGATATGATAGAAATAATCGTAATTAACAGATGCCTCCTACCTACTTGTAGAAGGCTAATAGCATAATATTTAACTTCAGCTTAAATGAGAGTTTAGAGTAACGCCTGCCTTGAGCAGTGTAAAACCTCTCATTGTGTCCTTGACAATATTCATCTTTGTGATAAATGTCTGTATATTAGAGCACAGCTTGCAGACAGTTAAATATATAAAGCTACCTTATAGTGCTCATATTATGCTAATTTAGTTGCACATGCTCAGTAGCTAGGTAAGGACTACTAGCCAGTCAGAAGCAGAGTACGAGTGTGTGCTCTGACAATACGTAGATAAGGACTTCTAGCCAATCAGAAGCAGAGTATGAGGGCATGCCCTAACACTACCTAGGTAAGGACTACTAGCCAGTCAGAAGCAGAGTATGAGTGCGTACCATGCTAGCATCTAGGCAAGCATTTTAACGTGTTACAAAGAGACGCATGTTTGCCCCAGAAGTAAAGGCTGTACTACAACAGAGCTGTTTGGAGCTGTTTGTGAACAGTGTTTTTTTTTAGACATGGTAACTCCCTTCGGGCGGGTCTTTTGGCTTTTTCACTTAGTAAACCTCTAACGTGCACAAAAAGATATATTTAACACAATAAAGGAAATAAAAAAGCCAAAAAGCACAATGTGAGCATTTTAAAATGTATTTAGCCTAAGTTCTTAGCGGCGTATGTGTAGACATTTGGTAGAAATGCTCGTAGAAAATTACATAGACTGATCGCTAATGGAGAGCAGTTGTGTCAGGTAGGGTAAGGACCCAACCCATGTTGCCCCCCCCATCCGTGTATTATACATAATCTATAGCTTAAATAATTTTGTAAGTAGTAAAACAACATAAATGCAAATGTGGCAAAAAAGTATTTTAATTCACCCCTACCATGCCTCACAGTGGTTTGGTCCACTGCTTGGTTTTTACGCCCATGGTCAAAGTCAAGCCCAAATTGCCCTGGGGTGTGTGTGTGTGCGTGTGTGCAATTTTGCAAATATCACCACATCTTTGAAATTGTGTGTTCTATGCTGCCTGAATTAATTTAGTGCTCAGCTCCATTTTCAGCAGTCCTCAATCTTTCAACATATGTTCAATAATAAATGTTTGCAATGCTGATAAGAAAAAGTAATTTACCTTGTTATTCCATTTCCTTCTCAATACATCAACCCAAGTTAAATAAAATGAGAGATTGCGCTACAGATGGTGCAAAAACCATGGCATGGCTTTTTTATTCACATCTGTATTCTTTTAATGTCTGTGGCAAGATGGTTTGGATTTGTTATCTTATTGTTCTCGCTGAACCTAATTTTTTCTGTTATGAAACCAGTGAAAGCACAATGAGAGCAGAGTGATAAGGCGGATAAACACAGCTAATCAACTCGCTAAATGTATTTCACCACTTCACAATGTGTCCATCCCACACAGAAAGTGCTTTGGCATTTAGTTAACAATGGACAAACTGAGAAATTCAAATGCTTATGTGTTCCCAGTATGACACAAATTGTATGTATTAATATCTGTTCGTTCAGTAAATGTGTAGACGTGTAGATGGATAAGTGTGTGTCGTTTAGTTTGCTGTATGCAGTGCTGAAGCCCTGGTTTTCTGTTTTGTATAGATTTTTCTGAGATGGAGATGATATTAAAATGACCTACTGTGACACTACATTTAAAAAAACTAACATTGTTCACGCTATCTCAGGGAATTTGGGCACATCCACAGCTATTCATTCTAGCATCTTTTTAGGCCTGCCTCACATTAGGGGCTCTCAGTACTCAGTCCCCCTTCCAAGGAAAACCTTTATCACCATTTATTAAAGAAAACTGTTATTTGCCCCTTTGAACCTTCATCAGGAGTATTAATAATACAAGAGTATTACAATTAATAATACGGTTATGCTCTTTAGTAAATGGTGATGCTATGAGCAAGAGCAGAGTGTGGGATTTTTCTTTTTTAACAACTCTACTCTTCATTATGAACGACATTTTGTAAGTACAGACAATCCATTGGTTTCAATGTTCTCTTATCTGTTTATTTGTATTGTTCATTCATGTTTTTCTTTCTGTAAAAGGACATCTACATCACCTCACACACAGAGACACACACACACACACACACAGATACACACAAACTGATCAGAGGGATATATGTTACTGGTCCATATGGTAGCATTGGCCCTGCACACAGACATATCCCCTGATTACAGTTCACATGCTGTTGGGGCTGAGGTGTTGGCTAGAATGATCCAAATAAAGTCAGTAGTCCTAGGAGGTGTTACTGATGGCCATTTGTAATGAATTGTGTCCCCTGGTTGTTAGGAAAGTCAATTGCAAACCTGCTCTTTTATGTTGCATTTGATGTGTAGTGCTCCTGGTGCTAGGTTAATGCTCTAATGCTTTCAAATAAGGAGGCACAAACGGCTCGTCATGTTGGGAAAGTGGGACGTCCTTTTGTTCCCTGTGTTAGCATTTTTACACACAATTGTGTACAGAATTGTTCGGTATAATCACTTTCTATTGATCACTCAGCAACATTACCTCTACTGTGGCTGCATTACGGCTTATTATGTATATTAAATACAGCATGTGTGCAGTATTCCTATTCCTCTAAAAACAACTTACAACAGAAGATGATGGAAATGTCATGTTTTACATGACCAACTCGCAATTAAATTATCTCATTAGATATTACAGCAAATCTGTATATTAATGTAAATAATCTGATTTACTAGTAGAAGGATCATACACATACCAGTTCACCTAAGCTGTTTTATTGCAGTGCATAAATCTTCATGTTGGAAAAATGCATATTAACAGTTTGTCAAAAAGGGCTTGTACATAAAATGCCTCATATTCATTTTGAGAATGACATGTCAATCAATATCAAATATATACACAACAAATTGTTTTCTGATAAATGATAATGTTTTCACGCAAATGTGTTATAGTATGTAACGTATTAGCAGTGAGAATAATATTCTCCAACTTGCCCTTTTCACCTTATTTTTTAAAAAGTTCTGGTATCAGACTCAAGTGGCACACCTAAAACAGTAGCGTTAAGTGTTGGGGTATCAGTAGCTCAGGGAGTCGGATTAGGAACTGGAGGGTTGCTGGTTGGAGTCCCTGGCCAGACCAACATACAAGTACCCCCCCCTATCCCTCAGGTCCAGCACTGGCAGCCCACTCCCTCTGTACATGAAGAGGTCCTGAGCACAAAAACAGAGTGTAAATTGTAATTTGGGGATCAATAAAATGTTATTCTTAAATTTATCATGGTGCCCTACTTTATTTTTCCCCTAATGTTTCTGTATTATAATTTATTATGGTTTTTTTAATTTAAGACTTCACATTTGACATTCAAAATGCTAATCATATCTTTTGGGGTATGTTGTAAAAGAGGTGTGCACATTTTAGTATACATTTGTATGTAGCTTCTTTTCAGTCATGAGGAGGTTTAGTTCCTCTGCTGCTCAGAAGGGCAATAAACGTCCCTCATGCACTGCCCTTTTTTTTTAACTCTAGCTGGTTCTTATCAAATGTCAGCAGTCTCTTAATTAGTCTGCTTGCAGAGAAGTCACAATTGTCTTTGGGAAGCCCATTCTGGGCATCTCATCCAGGGATGATTTCATATCGCAATTAGAGGCGTTGCCAACAATGATGGTCAGTGGGTTGTTATGAAATTATTTGCACCGGGGAATGTAATAATTGCTTGAATGTTACCCTGTAGCATGTCAGCTTTAATTAACAATAAAGTGTGGGGATGTGCGAGGGAGGGGATACAGACAAACATCTGACTATCTGAACACACTGGACGAGAAGAAGAGGAGAGGGGAGAGGCCACAGATATTACTTCAGATCCCAAAACAGTCCAAAAAAATGAATGAATATTGTGTGCAATTAACCCCAGAACTTAGAAGCTGGAGCTGGGAATGACATCACACCCCAGTTGAATTTGTTCTATTTACAAGTCAGATTTTTACACGTAATTGTGGGGTTAAGCGCTAGCCAGATTAGCCTTAGTTAGCAATACCAGACTAGACTCTGTCCAATCTGAGTTTTCTGTTGCATAAATAAAACAACTTTTGAATGTCCACATGTTCCAACAAAACTAGTTCCTTCTTAAAACTATTTTGCAGAGGCACCGCCCAAGACGATTGTGATTGGTTTAAAGAAATGCCAATAAACCAGAGCACATTTTTATCCCATCCAGGAAAGGCACAACGACCAGCCAGACCCTCCTCCACAGCGCTGTGGAGGAAGAACTGGCAATGCAATGAATTTTTTTCAGCGCACGGACAAAATAGAGAGCTAGGTGACTGACAAGAAATTGCCTGAATTTGAGATTAGATTCACATTGCTTACTATACCTTTAATGAATGATTAATTGATTTATAGATTGACTGACTGGCTGACTGTGCATTGGCAAGGCCTGGCACTAGCACACAGACATCTTAGGGGGCTTTAGCACCTGCCCTTTTTCTTAAATTTTCCTGGGGTTTTCTTGTTAAATGAACATATTGTATATATGTTCCTGTTTGCACACATTGTCCCAGTGTCAAACAAATACATTCATTGAAATCAAAACCAAAATATTAGATCAGGAGACTAGACTTTGTTGAGTTCTGATTTCCTCCCTCTCTCCTCAAACAATTCATTTTAATTGTGCTTGCAGCCAACATAATGGCAAAAAAAGAAAGGATTCAGTAAAAGAAGGAGAAAGAGTGCCAGGAAACAGCCAAGAGTAGCAAATTGCCATATGCACGGTTACAACATGTGGAGTTCCCCAAGGCTCCGATCTCGGGCCTCTTCTGTTATAATATCTACATGCTTCCACTGACTCAGATCATGTAAAACAACCAAATAATAAGTTACCATAGTTATGCGGATGTCACACAAATTTACACAACCCTATTGCCAGGGGACTATAGACATATAAAAAACAGATTAAGTGCATTGAATAGATTAATTAACTTTCTTAAATTAAATGAAGAAAAAATTGAGGTGGTTGTTTTTGGGTTTAAAGAGGAACAATTAAAAATGAGCACTCAGCTTCAAAAGACAATGTTAAAAACAACAAAGCCAAAAAATGTTGTTGTGTTCATGGACTCTGACCTGAACAGCCACATTAAGAGAATTACAAAGTCAGCCTATTATCACCTTAAGAATATATCAAGGGTTGAAGGACTTATGTGTCAACAGGATTTGGAAAAACTTGTCCAGGCTTTCATCTTAAGTAGATTTGACTACTGTAACAGTGTCTTTAAAGGTCTCCCTAAAAATCAATCAGACAGCTTCAGCTGATTTAGAACTCTGCTGCTCCAGTGCACACTAGGACCAAGAGACTGGATGACATCACTCCAGTTCTGTAGTCCTTACACTGGCTTCCTGTGCCTCAAAGACTTGATTTCAAAATACTTTTGCTAGTAACGGTACACGGCCAAAACACATTTCTGATCTGCTACTACACTATGACCCACCATGACCTCTTAGGTCATCTGGGACAAGTTTGCTTTCTGTCTCCAGAATCAGAACTAAACAGGGGAAAGCCGCGTTCAGTTTTTATGCTCCTCATATCTGGATCAAACTCCAGGTTCAATTCAATTCAATTTGAATTACAGTATCAATTCATAACAAGAGTTATCTCGAGACACTTTACAGATAGAGTAGGTCTAGACCATACTCCAGAATTTACAAGGACCCAACAGTTCTAGTAGTTTCCTCCAAAGCGAGCAACAGAGCAGGTCCACTGCAACTCTCAGTCCTAATTTAAGGCTAAAGACTTTTCTTTTCAATGTTGTGTTTCTTTAAATAATTGTTCCTTTATAATACTGAAATGGATATTTTTAACTGTTTTTAACTCCTGTTTAATGTTTAATTTCCTTTACTGCACTATAACTTGTATTCTCATATTTTGTTTTTGTGTACAGCATTTTGAATTGCCCTGTTGCTGAATTGTGCTGTAAAATAAAAGCTGCCTTGCCTTGCCTTAAAACCAGAAGCGTGACACAAGAGAGAACACACAACTTAGATGAGTAACTGTATGTGTTATGAGAAGTGCCTTTTTTCACTTGAGGCCCTGCCCCCCATAATGTCTGTGCACATCCCTGGGCAAGGCCATAATCCTTTCTTGGCTTCATAACTAAAAAAGATAGTACAGTACATACTCATACGTATGTTGCCTAAATTCCAGATCTCAGATCCACGATGCTACACACAGCAAATGCTTCACTTCAAAATGCCGATGACAAGCAGGGATTCGGCAGATATAAAACTGGCAACCCCGTGAGTGTACACATTTAAAAGTCAGATTTTTACTGAGAACATTTCTTTTCTCCAGTGATTAGAAATAAATAAATAAAAATTAAACTGTGTTGCTTCAGCAAAACGAATGAAGTTTTCGAGAAAAGTCAAAGAAATGTAAATAGTGCATGCATGTTAGAGCAGGTGGGAAAGCCTGATAAATAAGCCTGATAAATATGACAGCAACGCAAAAACAAGAAGCTTCAGTGGGGAGCACTTACTTTGCAGAGCTAATAGTGCAATAAGCAGGCTGTTCTCACTCCCAACTCGTAAAATGTTGACGCTTGGTCAGTGTCTCTCAAGGCCAGATACCGACACACAAACTTGCTCCATACAGACTTAGGCGTCTGTATGAAGCACGCCGGGCGCAGCGACATGGGTAGGAGGTAGAAAGAAAGACCCAACTCTGCATAAGGAGACTGGTTTGGGGGGGGGACAACACATGACTTTCAACCAGGACAGCGGGTTCATGTCCCTTATGCAAGAAGTATTCATATTATTCTTTACTTAAGTAGAAGTACTACTACCACCACACTATTATAACAGTATTACATGTAAAAGTCCTGCATTGAAAATGTTGCTTAAGTAAAAGTTTGTAAGTATCATCAGAAAAATGCACTTAAATTATTAAAAGTAAAAGACCTCAATGCAGAAAATCCCTCCCATGTTAGAGAGTGTAAAGACTCCAAACAGTTGTGTGTTTATTGGGCTACCTATTTCAGCTTGACTTGTAGGCTGTTATATTGTTGGCTAGTTTCATTTATCAAATTGATGCCAAGGTCCTCTGACCAAGCATCAGTATTTGATGGTTTGGAGTGAAAATAAGAGGAAATGGTAGAAGGAAGGAAAGTGGAGCACACTACCTGAGGAGTGGAGCGAGTGTACAGTCTGTGGTCAAAGGCCATGGATCAGTGGTTATATTTACCAGCAGTTTACTGGCTGAGTGCAGTCAGGGCCAGGTGAAGCCGTAGTGTACCCTCTGAGACTAAACCCAAGCAGCAGTATAGGACCCAATCTAGAGATATGTGTAGCAACTATCCTACACCCACTCACAACTTCTGCTTTCATTGATTCAACCCAGAAATGTTAGCTCTTCCATTGGCTAATTATTGTTGATGAACCATCAATCAACACTTACTCTTTCTATATCCACAACGTTCTATTTTGGAGATAGTTCAGGTTCGGCCGGATGTCCATCAAGTTCCTCTTCCTTTGTGTTGGTGTTCTAAACTCCGGTGGATTTATGAGGACTATGATTAACTGCTCCTCTGATCTCTGCAGGGTAAAACTGTTTTTAGTTCCTGATTGGTCAGTACCAAAGTATCAACTATGCTCCTCTTTCATTATATATACTGTATATGCACACAAACACAACATATTTGAAACAATTTCACTTAAATCTGCAAAAAAGGAAAAAAAAAATCGAACTGTTGCATCTTTTCAACAGTTTATAGAGTAGAATCGACAAGTATTGTTATCAATAAATTCCTAAAGTACCCAACCATACATGTATGAATCTCTTTGTTGAAACTCAATAATGCGTTCTTATGAATGGGTTCGTATTATATGGTATGAAAATGTATGCACACCAAAACGTATGATATCTTATCATGTGACGCCGGCTGACTACGAGCACCATGACGCCGAGCAGCAGTTGTTAGTTCTTTAAGCCGCGAAAGAGCTTTGTGAAGCCATCTACACACCTCCTTTATGTTAGTTGGTGGTTCAGTTACCCGAGTATAGAGGACTTTGAGCCGGGTACAGCGCACCACGAGCTGCCGGTTGTTTCAGCGGACATTACAGTTAAGTTTAGTCCACAAAATTAGGATTTTTCGCAGCAACAAAACGATTTTGCACCAAAATGACTAGTTAACATTAGGAAAAAGTGGTTTGGACTAGAAACACACATTTCCTGGATGAAAGGCTTTAGTTTTCCCCAGGAAGCAAACTCCGCTTTCTGGCTTGAATGACCTGTATGGTAACGCCCATCCATGCCCCCCGACCTCCTCCTTACGTGGCCAGCAATGTAGGGAATACAGCAAAAAACATGGAATGCTTGCAAATGACAATGCTTTAAAGATTAAAAGATTTTTAGGCATTTTAGGCCTGTAACGACAGCACAGCTGAATAATTGAAAGGGAAGAGAGAGGGCGGACGACATGTTGCAAAGGGACGCAGATTGGAGTCAAACCCAGCCCCACTGCAAGGAGTAAACCTCTATATATGGGCACCTGCTCCACCAACTGACCTATCTGAGCACTCAATTTTTCATAGCTTTTTGAACAAATTTTTCATAAGAACACGCTGCACAAAAAGGCGTTTAACTACCCATCACGTAACTTTTTGTTTCCAAAGTCAGGTGAAACTGAGCCGGTCCCTGTCCACGCCGACAGATGGTAATTGAGTGAAGCCGCAGTGGTTAATAGTGAGGGTGAATGCTAAACGACAACTTGAGCTTTAAAGGGCATATGGCACAAGTCATACAGGAATTAAATGGATAGCGGGAACAGAAGGCAGACATCTTCTTCACCTTTTAGCTGACAAAACAGCCTTTGCATAATATATCACGATGCATATTGTTCTGGTGAAAAGGTGACAACTTTGCTGACTGTTAGTTTACCCAGGGGCAGCTCCTCAGGCTGCTTCAGGGTTTAGTTAATGCCTGCAGTTACACATTTCAATTTTGTAAATTACAATGGATGTCAAAGGGGATCGCATTATTTTTAAAAAAAGGGCGTGAGCATGTATTGTTTCTGGAAAAGGTCTGCACACATTATGCTGCTGCCTGCTAAATCTAACATGGGTACTCTGATAGAAATAGCCAGCTGCTTAGTATGAAAATGAGATAAGTGTGTAATGTGATATTATAGAAACTTTAGGATATGACAAAATATTAGAGAGCAAAGATTCAATCTGTGGCTCTGATAGCGGGATCAAACGGACAAAACAAGCCTCTGGCTGATGTCTTTGAAGAGCAGTCTTAGCAATATTAACTTTGTTGACCGTGTTTGGGAAAGCTAGAAGGACAATTCTGGTCTCTTTCTCATAATCGAGGTCATCCTAACCGCATTTGCCACCTCAGTTGTAGAGACATCAGGAATCACAGCTCTGGCAAAAGAAAACACATTGGGGCAAGCGATGTGAGCCTCCTGAAGTTTTGAATGTGAATATTTACAACAATATTTTTTTAGCCTTATTCTTTCTATCAAGCCGAGTTACACATGTGGATAGTCAGAACAATCAATGTCTGTAGGACTTTGTTCACTGTCAGGCTTACATATTGTATAGCTATGTATATCCCCATGTTTCTCTTCACCTTCCATAGTACACAGGCTGAATTTTAACATGTTGACAATGACTTGTAAAGACCATAATTCTTCCTCGCAAATGCACCAGAACCCTGGCTCTGTACCTAGTTTGCTTTTCATTTACACAAAACACACACACACACACATACAATAAATATGTACATCTTCTCTCAAACCCTCAACATGTCGGGGCTGGGAATATTCATTTCTGCAGGGACTACATTTACATAAAGCAGAATGTGGTCAAGTAGAACACAAAATTAACTTAACATTTACATTTTTTTTGAACATTTGCCACACAAATGTGATTTAGATCAGGGGTCTTCAACATTCTTTAAGCCAAGGACCCCTTAACTGAGAGAGACGAAACAAGGACCCCCTACTTCATATACAACGTGTGGCCGGCCTAAATTATACATAATCTTTTGTGTGCAGGAATAGTGAGGTAATAAAATACCAGTTATGCTGCGAGAACTAGTACTAAACGTACACATGTTTTACCAAAACAAGTTAAACGAGATAAACTATTTAAAAAGGGCGGATTTGTTCAGGTCACCCCGTCAATGACAAAGTGATGAGTGACAATTCTCTCTGACCAATCAGCAGTCTGCAGGTTTTCAGGTTACCTTTTGGTTTCGCCTCAGCTTGTTAGGCACCTTGGCAGAGGTGGCAGTAAATAAAGGAGCTGTCGGCAGATACCAAGGACTTTTTATCATAATAGATAACCCAAAAAAGAGTAGCGTCAAGGCAAGTTTAGCAGGTACCACGCAATGGAAAAACAACATTAGTGTATTGTGGTTACATACTAGGCAGCTTTGTACTGTGATGCACATCAGCATTGGTGAACTCATGTTTAAATTGATCATTTCCTAAATATGTCTTAGTCTTGCAGAATTGAACCCGGACAAACCGCCCCCGACAGTACTGTGTAGGCCTAACTTGATAGCGGAAGAAGCACACATTGGTGAATTGATTTCCTGATAGCATCAGATAAATTTCTTCTTGACAGTGGTCCTTTTTAATGGCTAATGCTAATCTGAATCTGTGCATATCTACACCTCATAGTCACCCACTGTTTTTACCAAACACTCATCTGTTAATGCAGCATAAAGACTGAGTTTTAGATAAACATTCTTCATCACATCTCCAAATGAATTACAATGCAAAGCATCAGCGTTGTGACAAAGCTCATTTTCAAATGCAGCAGGATGTAAGACTGTTCCCCATTGAGAAAACAACAATTATATTTATTACAATTACAATTTTAATCCAAAACTTAGTCAAGGCAAACATCTCATTATAATTTATGAGGAAATGAGTATTTTTTTTAGTTTACATACGTTCATCCAACATTAAATACACTTTTGGATTCTGCTTCCCAAAATATACCCAACACGTTTCCATTTGAATAAGACTCCAAGCTGCCTGTTATTGCCTCACTGTAGATGTGATACCAGTGATCAAGGCAACTATTGGCGTGATGCTTTGACAGCTGGTATTATTCCTCCTGTCCTCCTGTTGTAACTGTTATTTATTACCCTTCTTGTTGAGACATTTTACTGCAAGAATATCAGTGGTTTGGTTTGCTAATGGTAGGCTCTGGGGTACGAACAGGAACAGATTGGCACACTTTAGAGCATGGCACACAAGAGAAACGCTCTTTCTGAGAAACGCTCCTTCTGACAGCATCTTTTGTGACAATATATGTTTGTAGATTCCAATAACACAGTGATGGTCTTCCTCTTTCTTACAGTGCTCACGTCTCATTTTTCATGTTTTGACCGGGCTCAAAAACTATTTGTGTTATGCAAAATTAAAATTATTTGAAATGCTATTTCTTAAATTAATCTGGAACACTTTGATGGTAAAGCTAACCATCAATAATAAATTGTAAACTGATAGAACTGCTAAGAACCAATGAAGTAAATATAATATTTATTAATTAATACTGCGTGGGATTTCCCCCTTTCTGGTCTAATTATCCCTGCCTATGATGAATTATGTTCAATTATGCCCCCCCCCCCGCTTTTCTCACAAATCGCACCCTGAGTATGAACATCCAACATAGTACCACCAGTGTTCCCTTTGGGCTATGTTTCAGCAGCGGATGGAAAGGGGTAACGTTAGGTAAAACACTGGAAACACTGATCTTTATAGATGAAAGAAAATAGTTGTTACAAATGACCCGGCTGGTGGAATATAACATGGAGGCCGTTACACTGTAAATATATATATTTATAAATACATACATACATACATACATACATACAGGCCAAAGGTTTGGACACACATTCTAAATCAATGCATTTCTTTTATTTTCATGACTATTTACATTGTAGATTATCAGAAGGCATCAAAACTACGAATGAACACATGTAGAATTATGTACCTAACAAAAAAGTGTGAAATAACTGAAATCATGTCTTATATTCTAATTTCTTCAAAGTAGCCACCCTTTGCTTTTTTGATTGTGCTGGAAACCCTCGTGTTCTCTCAATGAGCTTCATGAGGTAATCACTTCACAGGTGTGCCTTGTCAGGGTTAATTAGTGGAATTTCTTGCCTTATTGATGGGGTTGGGACAAAGTTGTGTTCTGCAGAAGTCAGGTTGATCCACAGCCGACAGCCAACAACTGTTAGAATTCATATTATGGGAAGAACCAAATCAGCTAAGTAAAGAGAAAAGAGTGGCCATCGTTATTTTAAGAAAAGACGGTCAGTCAGTCCGGAAATTTGCAAAAACTTTGAATGTGTCCCCAAGTGCAGTCGCCAAAAAAAACATCAAGCTCTACATTGAAACTGGATCACATGAGGACCGCCCCAAGAAAGGAAGACGAAGAGTCACCTCTGCTGCAGAGGATAAGTTCTTCTGAGTCACCTGCCTCAGAAATTGCAAGTACACATGTAACAGCAGCTTAGAATTGAGACCAGATAAATACCACACAGACACATCTCTAGAACAACTTAAGAGGAGACTGTGCAAATCAGGCCTTCATGGTCAAATAGCAGCTAGGAAACCACTGCTAAGGGGAGGAAACAAGCAGAAGAGATTTGTTTGGGCCAAGAAACAAAAGGAATCGACATTAGACCAGTGGAAATCTGTGCTTTGGTCTTTTTTGGTCAATGGAGAAATGGTGACCGGATGGATTTTACATGCCTGGCTCCCGCCGTGAAGCATGGAGGAGTTGTGATGGTGTGGGGGTGCTTTGCTAGTGACACTGTTGGGGATTTATTCCAAATTGAATGCATACTGAACCAGCGCGGCATGCCATCCCGTCAGGTTTGCGTTTAGTTGGACCATCATTTATTTTTCAACATAACACTGACCCCAAACACACCTCCAGGCTGTGTAAAGGCTATTTGACCAAGCAGGAGCGTGATGGAGTGCTGCGCCTTCCGTTCACCGGACCTGAACCCATTCGAGATTGTTTAAGACTTTAGGTCAGCCTGCAGTCATTAACACCAACAGTCAAAAACTATGTCCAGTATAACACTTGTATGTATTAATTAGTAATGCTTATTAAAATAAACAGATGTATTTAGACAACCAAGGAGATGTAATCATGTCATGCTACTAGCTAACTACGTTAGCCTCATTGTTTGTTGAATTTGAGAGATTTTGCAATTAAAACTCGATACCTTGCAAAAGTGTTTGTCCCCAGTTGGCTACTTGTTTTTTTGTTAATTTTTTTGTTTTTGATTAAATGTAACCTCCGGGGCTCCCTAGTTATAGAGGAGGTTGTGAAAGACAAAAAAATTTGTGTAGTCCGATCCTGGCATTACTATCTGCCTTGCTACACATTACTTCCTGTATTAACGCCAAATGCTTGCAATGGACGTAAATTGCGAGCTTCAGAATCGTCTAACATGCTATTTATTTATCTATCTGTCTATCTATTCCGAGGATACTGGGCTAAACTGACAGAAGACGGGCTAGATTGAAATTCCCCAAAGCACAGTTAAAACCATACCACTTGTTGATTTTACAAAATCCTCCCATTTTCCAAAGATCTCATCAAATAGTCTTGCAAGAATTTTCATAAAGCAATTGAGGTGGTCACAAAAAGTGTTTGATTTACACAAGAATACATAGCTGAAGGAATATTCACCTACGGGGACTACATCAAAGAATTAAACAGCAGAAAACAACTCAACCCTATGGGACTGGTGCCATCAAAGCAGTGCCGCAGCACTGTGCTAATTGTTGGAGCCTCAAGGGACATTGGGCGGAGACGTCGCACCCATTTCCTGTCTTCAGTGCATTAGTCATGTTGCAATCCTACGTGCAGAGAATAGGAGAAAGCACCAAGAGCAAAGATGGCTCCCAGCAAACTCCAAAAACCTGAGTAGGCCTATAATTTAAGCCATCTTTCCTTTTCATTACTGCTTATCCAGATCTTGTCCACCGTCTCAGCACAAGCTGCTGCTCCACATCAATGCTGCCAATTATGTGACTCCGTCAGTGGAAAAGAAAAAGGGTTTATATCTCCGTGGAGATAAAGATTTTCATTTAAGTTATTTTTGACTTGCTTTTAAAGACTATTTTTGTACTGTTTTTGTTCTGACCGAAGGTCTTCAGCACCTCAAACGTCTTTATTTGTAGGTACAATGGTGCTCTGAAAAGCCTTTTGTCCCGACACTGTCACATCTGCGACTGGGATAACTATTCTTCTGCTGTGTCTCTACATTCAGTGTGAGAAATGCACAAACAAGAAAGAAAGAAACACACAACAAGAAAATGACATAACCATTGTGTAATCTTGGGGAAAGTGCTTGCAGTGCATGAGCAGGCGTAAGGGGCTGTAAGAGGATTGCTTGTACCCAGCCGCCTCCTTCGAGACCAAACAGCGCCAGAGGATATGGCCACTCTGGTCTCCATATTGTAGCAGTGTTTTTTTCCTCCCAAGGGGGAGAAAGTGAAAAGAGAGTGAAGGTGGTCCAAGAAGGTCATCAAAAAACGATAAAAAATGATGGCAGATGCAACTAAACTTTAGTGTGCCCTTCAACACCCAGACTGAAGCCTCAGGCAGAGGAATAGTGGGACGTGACGGCAAGGTGAGGGAGAAGAGGAAAAAGGCCAGTGGTCGCTGTCAGCAGGAAAACAAGTCCTGAGGGAGACACCGTGCTCGGCGGGGCAGCTGGAGCGTCCAGCCATCAAATGGACCATAGACTGTTTCAAGTATTGTCTGCTCGGGTACAAATTCAGCTTAGAGAATGACCACGGGGCTATGGATTGGTTAGAAACCAGGAAACTACCTGCTGGCTGCTGTCAGCACAGACATACTGCTTCACATCAAGTGTTTTGAGTGTATTTTCAGGCCAATAACTGCCTTGCTCACATCTTTGTTTTCTGAAAAGAACCACCACACACACACACACAGTGTATTGAGCTCTTTATCTCGCACAAAAAAAAGGCGGAAATTAATCATAATATGTGTGATCGGGCAAGTCACGGTAGCGATGCGCTATCTATGTAATTATTTAAAGTCGGAGTCTAAAGGTTGCCTGTATATGTTTAACATATTCATGTGTTTTGTTAATTTTTACACTGTTCAAAATCTATGAAGGTAAATATGGTGCAAAAGTGAGAGAGCGCAGATGTGATGTGAGCACTTGTAAAATATGACTTGAGAGCGCAGGTGCAAAAGTAAGAGCGCGTAGATGCGATGTGAGTACTTGTAGAATATGACTTGAGAGCGCAGATGTGATGTGAGCACTTGTAAAATATGACTTGAGAGCTTGTAAAAAAATCTGTAGTCGTAGATGTGATGTGAGCACTTGTAGAATATGATTTGAGAGCTTGTGAAAAAAATCTGTACTCTGTGCACTTTTCCAGTACAACTACAACTCAGTGATTACAACCTCTCAAATCTGTCAGTGTCCAGTGTCCTCTGGGTATCTCCAAGTTGTGAAATTAATCATCTGGGTTGAAAGTATTTAGGAAAATCCATAGCAACATGCTCTATGGTCTCCTGACTATTGCTATTTCACAAATACCATCAACATGAGTTTTCCATATAAATAATTTCCAATTAATCCGGTATCTCCTAATCTCATTTGTCTTGCTTACTTCTGTAAATTTTCCTGTTCTTCCCCACTTTTTTTGTGAATACTATACAGGGGCCTCCCAGATTGGTCATTATCCCTCAAAAACTAACATTTTCCATTTGTTTTAGCTTTAATTATACTCTTTATTTTAGCTTTACTGTATTTAATATCCACCTCTATGTCAGGCTTCTCTGATACTTTCTTTGCACATTTGTTTGCCAATTCATTACCTCCTACACCTTACCCATGTAAAAGTAGTAGTAATACCAGATTTTATCAGACTGATCATACACTATGTCCTATCTATACTCAGAGTGAAGATGCTTAAGGCTTATCAAATCTGAGCTGGAGCCTGAAGCAATCACAGCTTGCTCAGTTTTATTGCTCTCCACCCACATCAAGGCCATCCGAACTGCCGTGTATACAGCTAAATCATCATTAATTATTTTAGCAGATAAAACTGAGGGATAACATAAGCAATTCCCATTTCTGGGTGTGTCTTCTTAGATGCATCAGTATATATAATGGCCCCTTCTTTATATTTCCTAGAAATGTAACTCTAAACCCAATATCAATCCACTGCAAAAACCTCCTTTTCTTCCAATAAGCCTAAGTCAACTGGAGCCTCTAACAACAGCCAATGAGGAACAACTGGATAAACCACTGACGGGCTTATTGCCAGTGCACTTATTCCCATCATTATTATATTGTGCCTTATTGTCCCTCCAAAACTTTTAATTAAGTCATTCCCCCTCTCTTGACAGAGCCATAGAACTGATTGACTCATACGTTTGTCACTATGACCCCTCAAATTTGCCCAGAGACAGCTGGTCTATTCTAAGATGGAGAGGCATCTCCCCCATCTGTACCTGAACTGCTGCCACTGGAGAGCCTCAAACTCTGGTTATGAATTACATCTAAATTCTGATGATTTAGCAGCTGATCCATACAATAAACACCCATAATCAAATACCGATCTCATCAGCCCTGTATTAATGGATTTCAAAGCAGGTCTACTTGCTCCCTATGCTACTCCCTGCAAACATCTCATGACATTCAACCCATGTATCTATAATTTTTTGGGATATGTATTGTCCAAGTAAATTTTTTGTCACACCAAATATTTGAAGAAGTCAACTCGTTCTAATTCTGTCACAGTTAATTTGACATTCATACCCATTTTCTTTCTAGAGAAGAACAAAGTCTTTGTTTTGTCTAAAGATAACCTAAATCCCCATTGAACAGCCCTTTCTTGGAATTTGTGTACTGCGTGCAGGATCTTAGCCACTACACAATCTTTATTTTTGCCTTTTTTCCACATTGCTCCATCATCTGCAAACATCGCTACCCAAACTGAATTCTGTACATACTTAAAAACATCAAAAATCATTACTGAAAATAAAAGTAGACTAATAATGCTTCCTTGTGGGACACCTTTGTCCACACTGTAGCTCTTACTTAATTCACCATTTAATTTACCTTGAATAGTTCCGTCAGACAAAAACCCTTTTATCCACTGGAACATCTTTCACTTTAACCCCAATATTCTTAACTTAATCAGCATACCATCTTTTCACAACATAATATGCCTTTTTAACATAAAAAACACTGCCACTGCAGATTCTTTATTCACCTGAGCCTTCCTAATTGTATCTTCTAGGTACACAATGGGATTCATGGTACCTCTACCGTTCCTAAATCCACTTTGATAATTTTGTATTAATTCCAACCAATAAGTAAGCCTGTAATTTATCATCCTCTATGATTATGAATTCCTTCCATGTTCCAGGATTGCAACTACTTACCCATACTTTATTATATAACATTAACAATACATCCTTTCCCTTCACACTGAAGTTCTCCAATATGGAATAACAGATTTTATCTTTCCCTGGAGACAACTTATGTAATTACCTTAATACTCTATTGAGTTCAGACCTAGTAAACAAGACATCCCATACAACTCCTCCACTATCCTCATCGTCAATCACATACCAACATTTTTCAACTGTTTCTTTTTGACCATTCTCTTCTTCAAGGGGTAAATTTCCTGTGCTGTGCACTTTGGCAAATGTTTTTGACATAACCTCTGCTTTTTCCCTACTACTTGTGATGGTTCTTTGCCCCTCAATCAGCATTCTGTAGCCACATTGCCTTCAATTCCATTTTTTTTTTTTTAAATCATGTTCCAATTTCTCTCTGCTGGTATAGTTTGACCAATAGAGTCACAGAACTGTTGCCAGTGATCTTTTTTAGCTTGCCCAATTGTTTCCTACCATACTACTGCCTGAGATCTTCTGTATTGAGCTAAATTCTGAAAAATATGTGTTCTTTTTAGTTCTTTAAATGCTCCATTTCTAGCTTTTACTACCTTACAGTCTTTCAACCACCATGGTACTATTTTACTTAATGACATAGGCTTATTTTTAGGAATTGAAACTCCTGCTGCAAGAATTATACCACTACTAGCATCACAACATAATCTCTTGACATCATGATTTGTAGCAATAGATAGCAGTAATTCATCACTAACTACTCTATACTTATCCCAATCTGCCTTAACTAAAAGCCATCTCTGTTCTCTTACTTCACATTCCTTTCTTAATTCCACTCCTGTCTGAATCCTAATAGGATAGCGAACACTCCCTACTGTATTTTCCCTCATTACCTCCAAACTACATTTAACTTCAACTGTTTTTGTGACAATAGTAAGATCAAGTGTTGTCTCTGTGACCCCTTGCCACGTCTTTTCTGGTACCAGAACAATAATTTATACATAACAACTCTCTCTTCCATAATCTCTTCAAGTAGACTTACATTAACATCATCCTTCTCAGCCCACAATGTATTTTGTGTATTAAAATCCCCACACCAAACAATTCTCCCTGTTAAATCCTTCCAAATGTCCTCCAGATGTCTCATCCCCAGGTCTCCCAGTCCCCTACAACTTTAGACCTAGTTGTTTTTGTTTCTACCGGCACACCTTTCGGGACTTTTGTAGTTGCCTCTGCAAAGTAACATCTTGGACTACTTTAACTACTGCTTTTACCTCCTGCATTCTTTTGTTAGTCTACCATCCACCATTTGCTGCGTTATGTTCTCCTCCACAATTCCAACATTTTGGTTTTACCCTCTTTTCACACTTTCCATAG
Organism: Etheostoma cragini; assembly: GCF_013103735.1. Classification (NCBI taxonomy): domain Eukaryota; kingdom Metazoa; phylum Chordata; class Actinopteri; order Perciformes; family Percidae; genus Etheostoma; species Etheostoma cragini. The sequence goes on along the minus strand of NC_048419.1, from coordinate 8,848,988 downwards.
TCGTGTTCACCACTACATTTACATTATACATTTACATCTCTGTTTGCCCTCTTTTTGGCATTTAAAACACCGCAGTGGTGGAGGAATGTAGACCCTGACATCATAACTCATGCAGCCAATTAAGACTCTTTCTGCGAGTTTCTCTTCCTCAAAAGTTAACAAAACTGAAAGACTGTCATTCCATCGTCTTCAGTCATTTTGTACCACTGATTTTAACATTGGTTATTCCTTGTTTCGCTGAATCCACTGACTCACTTAGATGAATCCCTGAGATTACACACCTAACAAGCTTCTTATCATACGCCATTGAACACTTCACCCTCCGTCCATTTAGTTTCTTTATCTTTACTGTTTTCTGTTGTTGTTCAACATTTCTGCCCGTTACCAATAAAGCACTATTGCTCATTTTTAGCATTTATTTCTTCTCTTTTTAGCACACATTACCTCCCCAATATCTTTATGTAGAGTTTTGGTCAGTAGAATTGGACTAACAATACCTGAACTCATCTTCACTCCTTTTCATTGTAGTTGCTCCCTCATCACTGTCATTATCATCCAATTTTTCTCTATCCCTATTTTTACGTTTCTTTTTAACTACTTTCCACTCTTCCACATTCCTGCGTCCAACATCGATCTCCTCAACCAACTTCCATGGGGATGCATCATTTCTTAACACCTGACCATTCACAATCCAGTTGTTGCCCACCACCTGAAACTCACCACCAACAGAGCGCCTTCGATGCTCCGCCATTCGTGTTGCACCCTCAACCCAGCTTTCCTGTCTGGCTTAAAGAGGAAGTTTGCCTTGCACATCGGGTTTAAATGACACAATTACTTCCGGGGTAACAGGAAGTTACCCATATTTTAAATAATATATATTATAACCCTCAAAATATCTTGTGATTTGTTGAAATGTTTGTGTTAATAATATCTATATTATTCTGCATATTTCTAGTTCACTAGATTTACTAATTTTGGCTGTTTTAAGCTTTGAATTGAGCCTGAGCCACCCCTGTTGTGTATTTAGTTCTGGTATGTTCCAATTCAAGAGAGGCACTTCAGATCTATGTTGACGGTAGGTTTCAGTTGTTGGAGGAGCTAGATCTGGTAGGACGTAAATCTGTAGAAAGCTCTAGTGACTAGAAGAGAAAAGTCAACCTATTTAATTTAATTCAATTCAATTCAGTTTTATTTATATAGCGCACAATCAAAACAACAATTATCTTATTGCGCTTTTCATAAAAGAGCAGATCTAGACCTTACTCTGTGATGTTATTTACGGAAACCCAACAATTTCCACTAAGAGCAAGCACTAGGCGACAGAGGCACTTCCTTTCAAGAGGCAGAAACCTCGAGCAGAACCATGGCTCAGGGTGGGGGGTCATCTGCCTCTACCGGTTGGTGGTGAGTGAAAGAGAGAGAGAGCTATAGACAGACAGACAGAGCGAGCGAGCGAGCGAGCGACAGACAGACAGACAGAGATAGACATAGATAGATAGATAGATAGATAGAGAGAGAAAGACATGGATAATTGCAGCAGAGGGTGTCGAGCAGAAACATGGGGGCAGCAGGTGACTCCAACCACAGATCCAGACTACACAGCTCCAGAGCCAGAAACACCTGCAGGAAGCGATAGGAGGAGCGGGGCGAGAGAGCACAAGACTCCAGAAAAGGGAAGAAGTGGAGTTAGTAACATGGATTAACGGAATTAATTTACTGCTGTGTTCATATTTTTGGTACTCTTCATTTATTTTGACTCTCATGTCAATTTATTTTGTTCTTGTTAAAGTAATTTTTCTTTGATTTTGATTTTGTTAATAGTTCTTGTTCTTGCCTAGGTGCCTTAATTGGGAATATAAATTTAAAAAAACAACCACATCTCTGAGTCATCCTGAGTCATTTTTACTTGCTCGACTACTGGCTACATCTACCCCCAACAATATGAATCTGCCTGTTCCTGTGTTTGCGGAGGTTGCTGCTTCATAATTATAACGACAGTAACATTGGGTGAGGGGGGGCAGCTTGTCAAAGTTGTACCAGTCCCTTCCCATGAAGAACAGAACACTGGATGAAAGTTTTAATGGTAATGAATGTAGAATTTAAAGCGACTCAACACTATTATTTACTCTATGTCTCTAGTGTCGCTGAATAGTGTCTGACTTGGACTCAAAGTCTTTACATTTATTTTGAAATAGCTTATTAAAGTAGTTCTTACGTAACGTTATTTTTGATCGAAGATTTTACTTCCTAAAATAAGCGCTTGCTACAAGTAGAGACTGTTTTTGTGGTTTGTTTTTAAGCCGAATATTTAACCCAACTCTTTGAATGACAATTGGCAATTACATATACCTTTGTGTGCATCCCACTATAAACAAACCTAAACAGGCATGACAAATGGAGGCCAGTGCAATATCACACAGAATTTAACGGTAATTACAGGATGTTCTTTTGTTCAGTTACTGTCTTTGCCCAGTAGCATCATAACTATGGATGGGCATCCACATGTAAACGTGCCAATGTGGGGGTTGATCAGTTAGCGTGAAGACGGATAAAATAATATCCCAAGTGTAGGACTCAAAAACTCCTTTGTCCCTGATGCCTTCAGACTCTACAACTCCTTACTTGGGGAGGGGGGGGTAACGAGGACTGTACAGAACAGGAACGAAAGAAAGTAGTGGTCACCACTCTTTCACTGTGCAATTAAGTAGTTAGAAGTTGCAGACAGGATCTTTAGTTATACTGTACTCCCAAACAGACGCATACACAGTCAGCTGCATAGTGGTTCTGTTTATACTAGGAGATAAGACATTCAGGCCTCTTTGTATTCTCGTGAGACATCCGTCATATCATTGCCTTCCACTTGCTGTAACCAACTGCTCTGGTAGCTTGTGTTTCATTTGTTGCCTTGTCTGCATCTGAAACATTATTTCCCATAAAGGTTGTTTGATTCCTTTTGAGTCAATAAATCAGTTAAACAAAAATATTTGTTTTCAACGCAAATGTTGGTAGATCACATTCAACGCTGGGATTCAAAAATTGAATTATACTGTCTCTCCTTTCCTGACTTCTACTAAATACAAATTCTGTGCATTCCAATATTGTCATAATGATTGAATAACCAACTTGTTTTTGTGGTGCTTTTCACAAAAATACCCCTGCCGAATAACACCAAAAGTATGCATTTGCACGCCAATGTTCACTCACATGCACTTGTAAGTAACTCAAAGTCCAAACCAACCAAGTAACCTTTAGGAGGGATAGAGAGAGAGCAACTGCCCAGGCACTCCTATTTACAGACATAAGAGCAATCCCCACATCCAGGTGTCAGTCATCGTCTTTATTAGCCAATCCCCAGATCCCAGCAGCCAAAGGGACTTGAAATAGGTCTTACATGCAAGGAGCCGCCACGTACTTCATCACTCTCTGTTAACCCTTGTCTTTTCTTCGGGTCAAACTTGATCCGTTTTTCAAAATATTTATATCAGAAATAAGGGTTTCTAAATTGAATAACCTGGAAATACCATGGATAATTGATTCCAAACATCGCGGTTTGCAAGTACAACATAAGACAGGATCTCTACCTTCATTGATGTTTGGGTGTTTTATACAAAAAAAGTTTCAAAACCAGATTGAATGTTGACATATACCCTACTGTAATAATCCCTCATTATATGAGTCTAAATGATCCTATACATGAGAATTACTGACCAGGAATTCCAAAACTGTAGTAAATGGTAAACTTCTAATAACTTGGTGTTAGTGGTGTTTATTGGTAGTGAAAAGAAGCGTTAAATATAAGAAAAGAGAGCCCAAAACTTTGAAAGAATGAGACAAAAGTGTTGATAAAAGAGACAGAAACATCAGAAAAAGTGTCTATCTTCAGGACAACAAGTACATGGTCGAACGGGAGACAACACAAGGGTTAAGGAAAACCTCAGGAGCAGCATATCTCAATTCACATATACTGTACATGAAGAAGGTTTCGGGAGACTTATGACTTACGCAGAAGCATTTAATGAACACTCAATTGAGGAGACAACTAAGCCGGCAGTGTTATCGTGCAGTCCCGTCCCAAATCTCTCCTGTCTTCCAGAAAGAATACTTAAACTCACGCTGAAGGCGTTAGCTGAACCTTTGAGGTTAACAAAGATATTGCCGGTGCCTAAACACAGACGCTAAAGACTTGTTCAGCCCATCTCTCTCTGGGAAGTAATGTGGCTGGGTCTCCGACCTCCAAAGGCAGACCATCCTGAGACAAAACATTTGCAACTGCAAAGATTCCCTTAATCTGTTGGGAGACAAAACATACTTATAAATAAACAGGTTTGATTATTCCGGTCCCTATCCTGTGAGCTATGAATGGCCTGATGTTGTCTAAGCTTTCTCTTCTACCCATCAAAATTGAAAAGTAACACTTTTGTTTACGCTTTTTAATCAATGTTTTTAACTTTGTCTTACATTTTTGTCACTTTTTTAAATGTTTGTCACTTTTTTTGGACATTTTCAACACTACGTAACACTAACTTATTAACTTTGGTTTTACAGTTATTTTTGGAATTTAGGGTCAACAAACCTCATTATTGGGGAATTATGCCTAATGTTTGAGGTAGAAAAGCAGAAATTAGGACTTATTTAGTAAAGTTAAAGGAATGTTTGTTGATGGATAATCACAGGCTGGAATACGTCAACTTACAATACTAATACAATACTATACTACTTCAAAACCACTTCAATTTTTTTTCAAACGCTATAAAATGAGATGTGTATTTGCCAAAGAGAGTTGTGTGGAATCACTCATGTTATTTTGGGTAGTTAAAAAAAAAACACTAATACAGGAAAACGGGTCAATTTGACCCGAGAACAACATCAGGGTTAAGCAGTCTGTCAACTGTAAGGTGTCAATTGGTGACTACCAGCTCCTGTCAGTTTTCGGTCACCTTTAAGACTTTTGAGCAATTTGTCCTTTATCGCCTGTAATCGACTTTTATAAAGGGCACCTGCTGCTTGCTTTTCGGTCATGGTACAAAATACTTTCCTGCGGATCTAAGGTTCTTTTCTATTGCAATGCTTGTAATTGGACTGCACTAATCTCTCTGCAAAAATCTGCACTCAGTGGCATACAGGCAGCAGAGCTCCTTGAGCTAATGGCTAATATTGCTTAGGTGCTCCACTGAGTGCTTTTAGACGCTCGTTTGTGCCGGCTGCCAGCCGGTACTTTAATAGCTCTCTTATTAGTCATCCAGTCATGCTGTACTGACACTGATGTTCGGCTGGAATTATGGTCATTGCTGCAGACCACTGATGTGGGTGTTGATGATGATGGTGATTGTTTTTATATTCATTCATCCAAAGTAATATGTGATGATTAGGACTTTTAATATTCATTAATCCGGGTAATTTAGATTGACATTTATATTGTAATGCTTTGACTGTAGCCATGTCTGATTATGATTACTGATTATCCGATACTTTTTGTAAATTCCTACATGATGTTAACTTTGCTGTCTTTTCTGGCTACTGGTCAAGGTTCTCTCAATAGGAATCAACAGTGTTTGGATTGTACTCAATTTACTCCTGCTCGGTTGTTGCTTGAATGCTGGCTGGCTGGCTGGGACACACACACACACGCACATGCACACACGCACATGCACACACACGTTTCGGAATCGACAGATTTTAAAACACACGCTGGTACATGCCTGCATGTGTTGTGACACAAACTAGCAGAGTCTGTCAGAACGCTGAATCTGATATTTAACGTGTTTCATGGAGAAAAAAAATGAGTCAATTGTTTACAGTAATGACAAAATCAGGAGAAAAAACATTTTACACAAAAGCGTGTTTGTTTTTTTAGCAGCTGCTTTGTGATCCAGGCTCAACTATTGAATGGAACATTGGAGAGAATATTGAATGATTTTTTGAAGCATCCGTTGGTGATTCCGCATTGATTTACGGATTGAATAAAATGTGAAGTATCATAGAAAAAATATGTTGGAGCCCCAAATAAGTTTAGTACGCAATATTTACAAATTGTCATCCATCAACGTAGATATCATCTTAATTGTAGGTTTTATGATGCATATTTTGCTAGTACGCAATTATGCAATATACTTTAAATGCAATCTAGAATGAATTAAACTGGTGTATTTAAAAGCCAAGGAGGTAATTAGTTTATAATTTGATAGTTAACGTCCTTCCACCCATGGCCATCATCAAAGCACTTTCACACTACCAACATGTAACTCAACAGCACTTAGTCCCTCACAGTCTGCCTTAGGGACAATATATTTTTATGTAAGGGACTACCAGAGGAATTTTGTGGTCTTCAGTCAAAAAAGACTTGACCCTCCCAACATTTTATTGATGGCTGACACTGCCCTGTGATGCGAGTGCGGATTTGAGTCACGCATGCATCACTTTGCGACAAGTTGCCTACAAGATGCTAATGACAGACTTATGTAATATCAATACAGTAAAAGTTGACCTACTTAACGAAATTGGTTCACTGCTGGCTAAAAACTTACCAAACACAACAAAGGTTGTCAGCTGAATGGCCTTTTGAGGTAACGTTAGCAATAAATCAATTATAGATAGCTAAAAGGTTTTTGAAATGACTGGTAGCTTAGCTAAAAGCTAGCATTCAAACACGACAATGGTGGTCAGTTGAACGGCATTTTGAGCTAATCTAATTAACGATCAATCATAGATAGGTAAATCTCTTTTGAAATGACTGCTAGCTTAGTTAGAAGATAGCAATCAAACACAACAAAGGCTGTTACTGGAATGGAGTTATGAGCTACAGTTAGCAATTCTACTTTCACAGAAAGCATGCTAATGTATAAAGCAAAGCAATTTTGTGTTCATATCATAGACTCTATATTAATAATATTTATAGTCTATGGTTTATATGTGAAGGTGGGATCTATTCGGTTGGGGGAAATCGCATGGTCTCTGGTTGACTAAACAGGGATGGACCCATCTGCAAGCGATAGTGGACCGAGACTGAGAGAGCAACATTAAGCTACATGGAAAAATATGCACCAAAAGAGCTACTTTGAAATGTTGCAGTTTTTCTGAATACAAAAGTTGGGTGAACCACTAGGCTAATAAAAAGTTGGATGACCCTCACCAATATCCTCCAGTGGTCCATTCCATGAATACTGAACAGTCCCTATTAATTGATGTAATATGTCACAAAAAGATGGCGTCTGCAAAAGTTTGGGCAACCTGCAGAGTTATTACCTTGTACTGCCCCCTATGGCAAGTATCAAAGCTTGGACACTCTTCTTAAAACCAGCCAAGAGTCTTTCAATCCTGAGGTATCTTCGCCCATTCTTCCTTCCAAAAGTCTTCTAGTTCTTTAAGTCACGCACTGCTCTTTAAAGGTCTATCCATGGATTTTCAATTATGTTGAGGTCAGGAGATTGTGAAGGCCATGGCCAAACCTTCAGTTTACGCCTCTTGCTGTAACCCACCGTGGATTTTGAGATGTATTAAGGATAATTTTCCATTTGTAGAACCATCCTCTATTTAACGTCAGCTTTTTCATAGAGAGAAGTTAGCGTCCAAAATGTTCGGAAATTTTAATGAATCCATTTTTTCTTCTACTCGTGAAATGTTTCCTGTGCCACTGGCTGCAGTACAACCCCAAAGCATGATTTATGCTTAACAGTTGGTGTTACAACCCTTACGTTTTCTGTCTAGGGAAAGCTAGGACATAACAAAAATCAACAACTCAAACTAACAAAAGAGAGACTAGTAAGTCAAAGTAATGCAACAAGTAGGTTAATTATTACATAAATTAGACATATGTATATAGCATCTATACATATATATGGATGATAAACAAAAATGGGTATTAAACAGTAACCCAATCAAATTTAGAAGCTGTAAAAACATCAGGGTCTCCAAGGCCAAAACAAACAAAAACCCATACTACCTGAAAACAAAATGTCAACTGAGCTACAGCATGAGAAACCAAAATACACAATGCTAATCTCCCTGACTATCCACAAAACAGGAGAAAAAAAGTGGTCAAAACAAATGGCAGAGAACCCTTACCAGCTTCAGATAACAAGTCAATCAATTCCCAAATTATATACACCAGCAGAGTGCAACAACTACTCTCAGCATGACAGGAAGTTGTGGCAAGAGGAAGGGGGAGTGTCTTGGACCTGGGAGTTTTTATGCAGCCTTTCTGACAACTGGATTGAAAACACATGGGGACAATCAGGCACTTAGGGGTGGCCTGAGACACAAAACCAAAATGGCTCTCTTCCAAACAGAGGCCAGAGCAGCATAAAAGAACGTAACAGTTGGACAGAGGTTCTTTTCATTAAATTCTGTGCCCTTTCTTCTCCAAACGTAGCTTTGCTCATTCCGGACAAAAAGTTCAATTTTAACCTTTATTGGTCCACAGAACTTGTTCCCACAATGCATCAGGCTTGGCTATATGTTCATTTGCCAACGCTATTTTTTGTGGTGAGGACGTAGAAGAGATTTTCTTCTGATGACTCTTCCATAAAGACCATATTTGCCTAAGTATCTGTTACAGGCCTCAAGCATGAGTAACCTGTTAACAGATAAATATGCCTGTTTTGATGCAGGAAAAAGAGAGACAGGACACATTAGTTGCGTTCGTTCGGCAGGCTGTCCTCTGTCTTTATTAACAGGATTTTATAACTTTTTTTCTCTTTCCAGACTTCACATTAAACTCATTCACTTCATTTCCGAAATGTGCCATTCACATTGCAACACAAAATAATTATATTTTTAACCACTGAAATAACATAGTCTATGAATTTACCGGAGTGCTCTTTAAGTCACACAGTCCCAACCATTACTAACACTGTTGTAATCTTAACATGTTCTCTGACATTTACTAGCTGTAGTGAAACGTATAAACTTGCTTCTCTCTTCACCCTGCCTAACACATTTACCAAACCTTAATAAACAGTACATTGTTACAACTACACAATAACAGCACTTTACACGCTTATAATTAATGTCAAGGAGCTACAGTAAAACTAAATAAAAGTACGACATATTACGGTCGCCATCTTGTGACTTCGTTTACATACCAGAGCTAGCAAAACTATGCTAATGTATAGAAATCCAAGTTTCTAACTCAAATAAAACACACATTTTCTGCCTCAAACCTTCTCAGGTCATGTTCCACTGGGTTTTATTGTTCTAAATGGCTTCAAAACATATTTTGGTGTCGTAACACACACTTACTAACCTGTTTTGATGCAGGAAAAAGAGAGACGGGACACATTAGTTGCGTTCGTTCGGCAGGCTGTCCTCTGTCTGAGGGACGGAAGCCGTTGTTCCAACTAGCGCTCACCTAACGATACTCCCCCTTGTGGCGTAAGTGCCTAATTACACTTTAAAAGAGATCAAGCGAAAAATATATTTAAACCTGGTTTCTTTAACAGAGACATACCTATTATCAAATTATAAACATAACAATTGTGACCATACATTTGTGGGTGTCACATATCTCTTTATAGTGGAATGGTGTAGCAGAACTCCAGTATCTGCCAGGTCTCTCTGGATGGATTGTGCAGTCAAATGTGGGTTTCAGTCAAATGTGGGTTTGGACTTTCTTTAATCACAATCGTGCAAGCTGTTCTGTCTGATATTTTTCTTGGTGTTCCAGATCTTGCTTTAACTTCCACTGTTCTTGATGATGGCCATTTCTCAATTACATTCCGAACAGAGGATATTGGCATCTGAAAACACTTTCAGACGCTATCTTCTTATCGCCTTCTCCTGCTTTGTGAGCGTCAAGTTTCAGTGTTCTAGACAACTGCTTAGAAGAACCCTTGGTGCTGATTGTTGGGACAAGGTCAGATGAGTCCGGGCATTTAAAACCTTAAGATTAACATCACCTGGTATTTCCAGAAGATGATTGAGAACAATCCATTACGCTGTCAGGTCTCAGCTTTCCAAAGAGAGCGGTGCATGTTATAAACTCTGCAGAGTGCCTCAACTTTTGCAGATGCCATTTTTTGTTTTCTGTTATTTTAATAGTGTAAATGATGAAAATAAAATCTAACGTTTTGTGACGTATTATATGAATGTCTCTTCTGTAATTTGATGCCTTTTGGAGATTTTTTCCATCTTTTCTTGGCTTCTTTATGCACATTATTACAAATTTTTCCCTTGAGTCCCCAAACTTTCAAACCCCACTGTATAGTTATCGATGATGTGATTGTTCAATTACTACACGTGCAAGCGGTTCCCCTGGTTACATGCAACAAGCTGACTATCCGTAGGCCACAGCCTTTTCAGTGAATCTCCAGCCAGCTACAACAGTGTCTGCAGCTGAGAGTTTGGAAAACACAATATTATGCTAATGTTGAGATTTTGCTGGATTGACATTTCTACTGATTGGGATTAGCGCTGCTATCCATTTCCCCACCCACGCTGCAACATCTTAAGGTCTCTCTGTCACCAAAACATGCTTTTAACATTGCTGGTGTCAGGGGTAATTTGTGCTGTTACTCAAGTGGGCTTGTTTCAATATAATTAGTGTATTTTCTTTTTGTAATGAGTGCATGCCCCGAGCTGTCTGCCCTCTGGAGACATTTAGAAACGGAAACCAAATCAGAAGCAGGCTACAACAATGGGCTGTTGATTTGAATTTCTTTTTCTTTTTAAATGAGCGTCTTTGACACAGATAATCACAAGAGTGTACTCATCTGTTAAGTTTACATAACTTCATATATATGTAGCCCCGGTGTAAATCGGAGGGATTTAAACCGGTTAGTTTCTATCTAAAGCATATGTAGGAAACAAAAGTTAGTTATGCAATAAAACTGAAAGTCCTTTAGTTTAAATGAGAATCTAAAAGTTGTAACTGAGAGCTTTAAACAGTTTAGTTCTACTTTAAACAAAGTTTTGCAAGATGTTGAATGTTGGCAGTTAATATACAGTATTCTAAGTAGTTTATAACATTAACAGTGGTGTAAACTGAACAATATTTGTACAGATTTTCCTTTATTTTGAAATGTGTTATACTGATTGGCCAGTGTTGTTGTCAGTAAATGTCGTCTGTGGTGAATGGTTTTGAGCGAGGAAGTGAATGTGTGAGGGAGGTTTTTTTTTTTGGTATGGAACGTCGGAGGAACATGGAGGGGATGAGAGACACACAGGAGAAGGACGGTAGAGAGAGAATCGCAAAATAGAAAAGACAAAAAAAAGAGACTGAGAATTATCGAGATACACGATATTAGTTAGCTTGGAGAGGATCTAAGTGGACTAACAAAGGTGTAGATGAATACACTACGGCACTTTTCTTGTCTAACTGCAGTGTTTCGAACAAACTTTGTGCTAGTGTGCCTGGCTAGCATTTGGAGCTAACGGCAGAGAGTTCCTGACTCCGAGGACGCTCACTGTTTACCGGAGTGGTTTTCTTGGTCGTGTTGGGAGTGGGTTTCTTGGACTAGCATCACTGTGTCCAAGTTCGGACACGTATTGGCCAACGTTCTATCAAAATATCTGTTAAAATATGAATAGAAATGATCTGTTGATGTTTTAAGTTAATTTAATGTTGTAAAACTATTGTGTGACTTCTTACTGTTCTAACTGCATATAGTGTTGACTTGTTACTTTAGCTTTTACTTTACAAGAGCCAGCTAAAACACGCTATCGCCGGTAAATCAGCCTTGTGCTACCCTTGGCCATAACCGGACACCGCTACAGACAGTTAGTTAAAGAAAGTCCCATCAATGCTGTCGGATGCTTAACGGATCTTACTCCTGGATTCCAATAAAATACCATGCATCAACAACTCTGAATTATGCTATAAGGGCTCCTAAATGTCCAGTTCAGTAAAAATGGAGGAGGAAAATCCGTTGCCCGAGCGTTCTTACGTCTTTTCCTCATATCATATACTTATTAGACATCTAAATGTCCATGTACATATAGGACATTTCATACGTAGATTGTTAGATGGGTATACATCAATTCTGGTAACATTTTGGTGATGATCGGAAATGTAAAGTACTGCGTGAAGACCAGAAAGTCCGTCAGGCTGAAGGTGACGGATATGGCCAATAGCAGCGAGTGGTGTCCAAACGTGGACACAATGACACTAACAACTGTAAGTTGGACTTCTCTGTGTTTTTCCTCACTGAAGAAAACGTCCTTAGGACTCATCGCACCCAAGCTACCATCAGGCCTGCAACTTTCTTTTTCCCTCTCTCGCTTTTTGTGTGTGTGTGTGTGTGTGTGTGTGTGTGTGTGTGTGTGTGGGGGGTACCACGGTGGGTTAATATGTTTGAGTATGTTTTGCAGTTAAACTGATTTAAAGAGAAATACTTCTGCTGTAATGTTTTGAGTGAAAATGGAGAAAGAAAGGGATAATTATGTTTTATATATATTTTCTGTTTATTCTATCTAACTGCTAAATATTATTTGTACCTTTTAAGTTATTATCCAGTAAATAATACCTTATTGTTTAAAGAGTTGTCTGGGATCAGTTATTCTAATATAGAACTATAGATTGCCATGTTAAAAGTAGGGTAGTATATGATTACCCCAAAATAGGTAAACCTTCGTGGTAGCTACCTTAAAGAAACAAACCCAAACACCTCATCATTCCTGTCTAAAGTTAACTTATTGCAGCATGGGCATTATATGGAGTGTCGGGCTGCTACATGTAAAAAGAAGATAGGAGGATATCACACAGTTAATGTTATCAAAATGACTTTGCATCCAATGGTTTCTGCATTAGTCATGTAGTCCTCTATTGACATCCCAACAGCACAAAGGTACCATTCAATTTTAGCACAGGATAAAGTATTTTGGCTATCTAATTAAATTAATAATATGTCTTCCATACTCTAGAGCAGTGGTTCTCAACCGGGGGGGGCGCGAGTACACTATGGGAGGGGGAAAAAACTGGAAATTTTTTTTAATTTTTTTTCATACTTTAACATGTAC
>NC_048419.1:8830449-8835937 GCF_013103735.1 Etheostoma cragini | reverse complement strand
GGCACTAGGGCCCCAACTGCAATGAACCAGCTTTGGGGGGGCCCAGCTTGCAAAAGGTTGAGAACCCCTGCTCTAGAGTTTGCTCATTTTCAGCTCAGAGAGCACAGATGTTTAACTTTAATAAGCTGCTGTGTATGGATGGGATGTGTGCTTACTATGCAGTGAGGGTCTAACTAAAGTCTGGTTACATTATGGGAAATGTGGGAACAAATGTTTTTTTGCAGCCTAACCCATTTTATGTGTGAACAAACCCATGAAGGCATTTGTGGGAACACTTATTGATACTGTGTTGTTAAGACCAGCGGAGATGACAAAAGTACTCACTTCCCGTACTTAAGTAGAAGTACAGATACTTGTGTTAAAAAACACCCTGGTAAAATTAGAAGTACTGATTTAACTTCTTTACTCAAGTAAAAGAAACCAAGCAGAGGCTTGGACATTTACTATAGGTATAAAAGTAAAAGTAGCCTTGCGAATGACAACCATTTTTTATGCAAAGCTACCTGGACCAGACTCATGTTACTAGAGAGCACACTGAGAAACTTCAGTGGACATAGAGAAAAGGCTGTTAATATGCCATAACCTACATTTTAAATGGATGTCTGCCAATAGGCCTAAAACATCCCATACATGATTATTGTGATTCTGTGAGAATTGCAGCACATTGACAAGGAATCATTCTTGATGTCTACTGTCTCAAACCTCTCTCTCACATAAGGAATGTCTTGCTGCTTGTCTGCTGAATCTGTTTTCTTCATTTTCAGTCATGTCACCGTCCATACAACTATGTGCTAATGTTACTGTCATCAAGCCACAATGATTTGCCGCAAATGGATGCCGCTGAATCTGTCGAGTTGTCCTGTAGTGGTGCGGAAGAGCAACATATATTCCCATCCAATTAGATTGGAAGTTTGTGTGATGGTGCAAAAAATAACAGTAACTAGAGTGAAATGATTGTAAACTTGTTAGTGAGGACTAGATTAGGACCTTATTTAAAGCTGATTCTGCTTTCCGAATTGGCCCCAGGTGTTTCTGTTAAAACACAGACGGAGACAACTTCTCTCTGTTGACACAAGGTGCAACCTAGCTAACAGGTAAACACAAACAACAGAATCCCTAGCTAACTTACATTAAATGTGCTATAATTGTAGACCAATACAAGAACAGGCTTAAAGAACTTACAACATCAGTTATGAGATTTACAGTTCTCAAGGACTAACACACACAATCTCAGTTGATTATCCTCTGGACAGCTAGTCTCCTTTTCTTTTCTCTCACTTGTTTCTCCATGTGGTGCATGCCCGCTCGCGGTGTGAGGCGCGTGTCCACGCTATTTTCCTACATAACGACCTCCTGTACAAAACTAAAGTAACAAGCCAATTTTTTTAAACATAAGGAGTAGAAAATACCGATATTTGTGTTAAAATGTAAGAAGTAAAAATAATAAAAATAAAAATGTCAGAAAAACCTACCTAAGTACAGTAATTAAATATTTGTACTTTGTTACTTCCCATCTCTGAAGACCAGTAAATGCTATCATGACTAGCAGATCATCTTTAGGTCTTAAAGTGAATCACGTTAGTCTGAAATTATCATTACACACACTACAGCTGACTATTGCTGCACGATCATTGCCAAAATGATAGTCATGATTATTTTGATCAAAATTTTGATCACGATTATTCTCCCGATTATTTGTTGAGTTTAACCAAAACAAATTTTATCGTCACATAGGCTGTTTATAACTGCGAGAGGGAGTGTGATGGACGCTACTCACAGAGAGACGGCTGACTCATTATGAACGGGTCCAGCACGGGTTGAATGGCGGATACACACGTTGTGTGTATGAAATGTCTGTATCGTCACTGCGCTGCATTTTAAGAACTATGATATTCTTGCCATGGGTCACATATCCGGCTCAGGTCCAGGTCCAGCAGCCTCAGTTCACATGCTGTTACTCTACCAACTGAAGTTAGTTGCATTCGATAACTTCTTCTGTGTTCTTTGCCGTGGCTGCCGCTATAGCTCAGTTACCCGCAGAAACACTGGTACAAATACAGGTTTGACTAACAATTAAAACTGTAGACAAATGTCAGACGTGGAGAGATCCCACACAGGCACGGCTTTACAGAAGAAATGGTTCATGCAACGCAATATTAAACCATATCCCTATAAACAGCATTGCAGCGGCGGCGAGGAGATTAGCACTGGTGCGTGCTAGAGAAGCTAGCAGCTAACAGACGCTAACTAGCACCGACTAGCACTGGTCACTGTTGTTGTCTGAAAAACAAAACACAGACGGGACAAAATTTAGAGTTTAATGGTAAACTGGTAAACCTTGAGACCGACGTATAACCGACTGCTATCTGTTGAGTTTTCCTCCCGTCACTCTGTCCTCTGTGACTGTCTACTTCTAGAAACTAAGCTGCACGGGGTGCAGGGAACTACTCTGACTGGCACATGATCTGATAGGGGTTACGGAGCGGTAGAAGGGCTATGCAAAAAACCCGGATCGTTCTATTAAATGACGCTTTAAAAAAAATTATCGCTCGATCGCGCAAATTTTATTGTGGGAAGTCAAAATCGTGATGGCAATTACAATTCGACTAATTGTGCAGCCCTACAGCTGACACAGGTATTCGGAATTGGAGAAAGTGAAGCCTGCTGGTGTTGCGCTGGTGGCTGTGACTCAGAGGTAGAGGGATTGGTGGTTTGATTCCAGACTCCTTCCCATGAGATCACATTGACTTTGCAATTGTTAATGTTAGGCTTAACAAACCATGGTCTACTCAACATACCACATGTGGTGGTGCATCTTTACTCCTCTGTCAATAAGAGGCTGTTGTAATACAATATGTTTATTTTGTTAGAGCAGCAATTATGAATAATATGAAGGTTTTTAATGGCGGCTGATGTAGTCAGACATAGTAGTTCTGACCGGAGAAAAATAGGAAGTAAGTAAATGAAAGATGGATATCCGTCACCTTCCTCTTCCTTTGTGTTAGCGTTCTAACTTCCGGTGAATTTCTGAGGACTATGATTGAGACATAGTCCTCAGAAGACAGCTAGCTAGAATATCTGTCCAATCTGAGTTTTCTCTTGCAGAACTAAAACTACTTTTAAACATACATATATTCCACCAAAACTAGTTCCTACAGCGGAACCGTGGCTCCGTGCAGAGTATAGCCCCACCCAAGACGACAATGTGATTGGTTTAAGAAATACCAATAAAGCAGAGCATGTTTTTCTATTCAGGAATGCTGTGTGGATTAGCCAGACCCTCCTTTGCTGTGCTGTGGAGGAGGGTCTGGCAGTGGGAGACTACATTCAGCAGGACATGTGTAACCGGAAGTGAAGTTACGTCTAATTTTAACCCAAACCACCATCCTTTTCTAAACTTAACTAAGTTGTTTTTGTTCCCCTGTTACATAACCAAACTGTGACGGTTTACAACGTGAACGCCGTGTTTCAAACTGCAACCATTATGTTCTCTGGTTAACATATGAGGACTGAAAATGCTCTTGTGGGTCATTTCCAGTAGTGGTATGGTTTGCAGGACTTGTTGGAATTTATGAAGTAGAAATTTCATCAAGGTGAGTACAGCTCACTTATATAGCAATGCTATGACTTATTCACTAAGGCATTTCTTCCTTTGTTTCTTTTTCTCTTCACAGGGACTCATAAATTTGTGACAGAGGGGGAACATCTAGAGCTGACAGCCATCACCAAAGAGCAGTCAGGATCGTATGAATGCATCGCTTCCAATGACATTTCAGGCCCTGATGTCAGGACAGTGCAAGTGGCAGTCAACTGTAAGGGTCAATAACATATTCATCACATTCCACATTCCACATTCTTGGTGGAAACCTATAGGAAAAATAATCAGGAAAGATATATCCTCAAATAAAGCCTGATGTTTTTTTTTCACCATTTACCACTTTCTGTTTTTGGAAGATATCTTGTTTAGTCTGTTTCGGGTTAAGTGAGGGTTCAACTGGAAGCCGTCCCAAAACAATGTAAAAAAAGTTCATTGTTGTGTCAAAAGAGCAGAACTAGGAGTTAGTTTTTCTAAATAAGGGCATTGTAAACAATTTGATTTTGTTTTATAGATCCTCCCTTCATTTCCAAAGCCAGGAGTACAGGTACTCCAGTTGGACAAAAAGGAGTCCTGCAATGCGAAGCCTCTGCTGTCCCGAGGGCAAATTTTGAGTGGTACAAAGAAGACCGCAGGCAAGTTTCTCCTCTGAGCTCAGTAATTCCTACGGACTTGGGATTGTTTGTAGTCAGTATTACAGACACCCATAGACATGCAGTGTGCTGCAGGGTGGGGACTTATTTTATTTTGAAATAAACCTGACTGCATCATCTTTGTTGATAAGTGTTTGTGCCTTTAACACATATCCCTGTTGAAAATAAGATTGTGTTTTGTGATCTAATGAGATAATCCTTTCATGCCCTTCATTTGTCTTCTCTCTATTGGCAATGTAACCCAATAATGACATTGTAAAAAACAAAAACAAAATCATAATGGCCTTCTTTTTTTCCATTCAAAATTCAGGCAACTCATTTGCAAAACAGGCATAGACACCAAAGGCAACTATTATTATTTCTAATTTGTAACTGGTTTATGTCAGTGTGGTATGGGGCGTGGAGGTTTAGAGCATATTATGGTATAATATTTTTTCCAACTGAAGGCTGGAAACTGAAAAGCTGTTTATAAGCCGCCCCGGAGCTGGTAAAGTGATGTAAACACGGGCTATGTTGCACTGTTAAATGGTCCCTGACGGTGACAGCAGCATTGCTCGTCAGTCGCCAAAAGACAAAATCAGTCCTCAAGAACAAAAAGATGGAGGACCCTGATAAAATAAATGCCTGGCATCCGCTAACATGAAAAAAGGCAACGAAACAAGAAATGCAATGAGTGAAACAGAAGGAAGGTTGTTGTGCACTGAAGGATAACATGCACAAATACATATGGTCACTTTGATAAGGCAGTAATCTGCATTCAGAGATGGAACTCTGAAAAAATGTTTTGCAGCCCACAGGTGTAAATGTGTTTGCACACGGGCCCTAAAAGAGCCATTTAGGTACAAGAACTTCCACCCCCTTTAACGAAGAGCTCTACCCACCATGACAAGCTGTCGGTTTGGGATTCCAATTAGTTAGTATTTTTATTTGTAAAAACGCAACGTCGTCTGGGATTGCTTTTTTCCTAATCTTTAGTTTTGAACCCAAACAATTTCTATTACTTAATGTTGCTTATCACAACCACACATACCTAGGCTAGGCACATACCTGTAGGCTAAGCTGGAAGTGTGATTTACAAAAGTGATTCACAATTTTCCGCGGAGCTATGTGAGTCAGTCTCCAACATGGCACACATAAGAAGCTGTGAGAATAATGAATCAAAAGACGAGTTTGGTGTACACATAAGGTTCCGGGGTTAATAAATATATATATATATATAGATCCGGCGTCAGGTTTTTAT
>NC_048419.1:8803782-8830349 GCF_013103735.1 Etheostoma cragini | reverse complement strand
ATACTGTATAAAAACCTGACGCCGGATCTGCTGTGCGTAATTGGTCACTCCAGTTAGAGATGCATATAGAGCCAATGACTGTAAAGACTCAGATTCAGCAGTGCAAAGGAGAGACATTACAATGATAATGGCAGCAGACAACACAAGTGTTGAAATTTACATGTTAAAAAGATCCCTTGCTAGTACCTGCAAGCTATAAAAGTTACCAACAACAGACTAAACATGGTAATGTCTCTTCAAGTCTGAGTGCTAAAATTACAAGTATTTCCTCATTGTTAATTCCAACTGCAAAGTAATTTGACTAGGTCATCCACTGCCGGCATAATACACTGTAAGCGGCAACATTTGTAGAAGCTGAAAGCTGATGCCCTCTTTCTTACAGGCTCTTCAATGGACTCAACGGGACTAAGATAGAGAACCAAGGTAAACAGTCCATGCTCATCTTTTTCAACGTCTCAGAGGAAGACTATGGAAACTACACTTGTGTTGCCATTAACACCATGGGAATCACTAATGCAAGCATAATCCTTTATGGTAAGAATACCAACGCTGAGTGTAAAAACATTAAAGTGTGTTTGTTTGAATTTCTAGTTATTGCATTAAAGCAGCAGGTGTGATTCCAGGATGGGGTAAAAAAATCTGCTTAGAATTGTTACGATGGGTGCATGGAATGAGGACCAAAATGCAGGTAAGAGACAGACAGGAGGAAGTTTAAAATTAGGATTTATTCCAAAAATAATATCCAAACCAACAAATGGATACCACAGGCTAAAACACAAAGTCTGACAAGATACAAATGGAACACAAAGGTTAAATCCAAGAGGTAACGAGGAACAGGTAATACATTAGGTGACTTACATTAAGGCGGGGCAGGACAATCAGACAGAGAAGAATTAAAACTAGAGACAAGACGAGACAGAGACCAGACTTCAAAATAAAACGGGAAACCGAACATACAAACACCCACAGGTGAACACAAGACAGAAACTACCACACAAGACCAGGGAGGAAACTACGACACAAACACAAAGAGACAAGACAGGACCAAAAAAACAAAGTACAAAAAGAAAACCAAGAAAACACCCAAACCATCACAAGAAATTTGGTAGGAAGACTTTTATTGGTTTTGTTAATTAAAGAGTTGAGTTTCTTCCAGAATTGCTTAGGGTTTTCGATGGCCTCCAATAAAGAATGCTTTATCAGTATATGCTATATTTAGTAGTCAGATTTTGCATTCTTTGTTTTGGTTGTACACGCATTTCTTATATTCAGACCAATCAGCAACATCCTTTGTCACGTGGTAGCTGACCCATGCTTTATCTCGTTGTTTAAATAAATGTAATAAATCACTGTCAAGCCAAGGGAAATCATTACACTTGACCTTAAATGTCCAAGGTGTATGTCTATCTATGACTTTAAGAACCTCTGAGAGAAAGAAGTTCCATGCGTCTTCAACATAAGGGATCATTTGAAATCTAGCGCAGTTAATGCTTATTAAATCTTGGATGAAAGTCTGTGTGTAGTTTTTACACTCTTATCCTAATTACTTTGGGTAGCAGACGGGGTAGTCTTATTTTCCAAACACAAAAACATTTGAGTGATAACTAAAACAATCAGGTACTACACCAGACTGGGAGATTCTATTTGGGTGGGTAATGACACTTGGACATATTAATCACCCTAGTTGGAACAGTAATGTGTTGGCTAAGGTTAAGACCATTAAATGCATTTTTCTAACGATCAAGCCAATTACGATTGAAATCACCCAGCAGAATCAACCTGTTTGCATGGTCTAAGGAAGTAATTGTCGCAAGAGTACAATTTGTCAATTCAAGAGGAAAATTTGGAGGTCTATAGATGGTACCTATAGTTATCTGCTTGTTTTCACGAAAAACAATATTAACAAAAAGCATTTAAAATAAACGTCTCTCTCCTTTGGCGTAATGAGCGCAGAAGATAAATGAGAATAAATATAGGTGGCTACTCCCCCACCAAGAGTACCCCTGTCTGTTCTACACATAGTTTAACCATCAGGTTTAACATCTGGATCCGTTAGATATCGCTAATCACCCATGTTTTAGAAAGTTTGATAACACTAGGCTTATTGTAAGAAAGCCAGGCTCTTAACAAATCAACTGCATACCACCATGCACTCACAAGAAGACACAAACTGGACAAACACAGGCATAGCCTAAAATTAAGAAATTGAAAACAAGCAAACAAGAATGCAGACTCAGACCGCAAAAAATTAACTGGTAATGCTTTACACATATCCTGAATGTTTCTTCCGTCCCGTGTTGTTTGACACATCCAGCCCCCCAACCTACCTGAGGTTAGTAGTAATCCTAGTCACTACCGTAGTCACTCTTAGTGCTATATGAGACCAGAATGGACATTATGTTCACTGAGTTACCTTATTCATTTCCACCATTCACCAGTTTCCATGGCAATCGCGGCACCAATGTAACGCTCTCATTTGGCCGAGACAATATTAAATCCCATCCACCTGAATATTTGAATTACAGTTGATAGCTTTTGATTTTGAAGCAGAACTGTGCTTCCAGCACTCATTTGGACTGTAAGCTTACTGACTGCACGCTTAAGATGGCGATGGAGTAACTATCGTATTCTCCTGCAGGGCCCGGTGCCATGCATGATGTGAACGGGGCCGCTGTGTTGCCCCGTATCTCTGTGTGCCTCCTGCTGACTGAAACCTTACTCTACCTGCTGAAGTTCTGATGTGAAACGTGACCGCCTTCAAGCTTCTCTCAGCGTTGAGCAGCAAGAACAGACTATCAGTCCAATGAGAAGAATGGAAAGTTAAGAGTACCAGCGGTTCACCCTTAGTTTTCCTTCTTTTTTCTTTTCTGGCTTTGCATCAGAGTCTGTTCTCTGTTGGCTCGCAAAGCGTGAGAGGCGTCAATCCAAGGAAGGGAAAAATTTGAATCATGCACTAATTTGATGATGGTAGAACTACTGAGTTTGTGTGTCCCCAAACCTTTTTGTATGTGAAAAGGGAAAAAAAGAAGAAAAATACATGTAACTGTTGATAGTTGACTGTTTATTGCCCAATATTGAAGTGTACATTCAGATTATTATTAATATTATTGTGTCATGTACTGTTCAATATCTGTACAATACCATTACGCTTTTTTAAGTAAATGACAAAAAAAGGACAAAATGCAATGTGATTGTTGAATTTTACTGTATTTTTACAGTTGTATGCAAAACAGAGTAACAGATCCTACATGATAAAAAGTTCTGAATAACCTATAGTACACCATGATTTCTCAGGCAAAGTCCTACAGCATAGTGCATCCAAATTTTTATTTCCATCCTAGTGTGTGTAGAAAATGTACATATGTGTACAGACAATTCCTGCACTGTTGTTTTTTTCCCAAATGCACATGGTCATCAGATAACTTTTGAAACACCGAATCAGTGTCATAGCAGCTTCACGGCATGTTCAGTGACTGCTGAAAATCTGAAATGAGAAGGTTTTACGTACAGTGTGCTGACAGTGACACGTTGAACTAAATGCTCAAAGCTGAGACTTGTTTAACAGCACAGGTTGTGCCGATGGCATCATCACAGTGATGACTTCTCACTAACCGCTGCTGTTGATTCATTGAACTACATTTTCATTACCCCCATCTCCTTAGGATATGATTGGCTTTTGTTGCTTTAGTGCGTAACTTTTTATAATAATGGACGTCCGTTACATTGCGCGGTCACAGAAAGCTTTTATCATGTGGACACTACAACAGTCTTGATCCATGGAGGAGACAGAAACTACGCACCATAGCTTTAAAGTCTTCCTTTAAAGCTGCACTGGTTATGATTTATGCCGAAGTTATCGAGTTGAAAAATGTGTAAAAATACAAACATATTGATTTAGTCAAGAGCCCTTAAGTTTCTTAGACAGCTACAGTGGCTTTCACACAGAGCTAATCAGGTTGGAGCTTTACACAAATCATGTGTGTTACTTTTTTCATTGATGTGCATTGGAAAATAATATCTTAACAATGACTTATAACTCCACAAAATATCTCTTAAATTCCTAAATGTTGCTGAAAATGCATGCATGTCACCAAGCATTTACCATTAATAAAACACAGAGCTAAATATAGGACAATGCCAGACTTAGATCGTATTTACTAAAAGCATACCAGAGCTTTGGATAGTTTCAATTTGTGTCTATACAGTAAATTGCGTGGTGGAATGTAACTAAGTACATTTACTCTAGGGATAGACCTATATGGCTTTTTAGTGCCGATGCCGATTTTTTTTTTCCCCATCAGCCTTAGCCTATGACTTATACGGGCTGCTGATTATCTTGAGCCGATATTTGGAGCCGGTTCTGCTTTTGAACCCTCAATTTGAATTTACATTTTCATAATCTGCTCTGGCATTTCTTTAAAAAAAATAAACAAAAACACAGATCAGTGTCACTTCTGCAATCATCTTCCATTTCTATCACCCAAATGATGTTTGCAATTTGCATCATATGAAAGGTGCACTGCATATGGTTAACTCTGCAAGGGTAAAAGGCTTGCATCAAGATCTACAACACAGCCTTGATGATGCGTTGCTTGCTGACATACTAAAAGACAGATATAATCAGGTCATCACTAAATGTCCTTATCAACACATTTAAATAATTTAAGAAAACAATAAACCTGAAAAGTAGCCATTGGAACAATGTGCTTGATTTGTAATGTAAGAATAGTGCTAGTGGTGGAGGGGCAGTGCATGGTCTGCACTTGAATTGCAGAGTCTCCAGTAACGCCTGTGGAGGCCTCGCTGTAAATAATGCCGGGAAAAAACTATCAGCAAACACAGCTGCCAGTATCGGTCCAATATATCGATAAAATCACTAATTTACTCCCATGCTGTAATTAAAGGTGGAGTCTGTGATTCTAATCTAATACACATTTTACTAAACTCAGCTAATATCTCCTCCTGAGCACTGACTGTCTGTGTTTGCACGCTGGAAATAAATCCTGCGTTCATACACAGCTGGTTCTGTAAATGGGAAACACACACACAGTGTCTAGGCGTGGATAGGACAAAAAAAATTAACTAAACCCAGGGGAAAACCAAGGGAAGAGCAGAAGCAGTTCAAGATTAAATAAGATAATTTATTCTTAAACTGATTGTCAACATAAGAACGATCTACACAAGGAAGTTGAATAATATAAGGTAATGTTAAACGTCTTACACATGCGTACGACTGCTGGAATGCATGATCGCTGGCTTACACTAAAGCTCTCTCTGTGTCACTCAGATGCACACGGCCTTCCAGCGAAAGTCCCACCTACAGACCACTTAACACCTCCGCCTGATTTTCTCTGACCAGCTTCAGTTGCGGGCATGACGTCACATTCAATACCTGGAAAGGATGACAAACTAGAAAGGACAGAGCTAAACAGCATACACAACACTGCACATAACACTCAGAGCCTTGCATCCGGCGCAGCGTGGAGCAAAGACGGACGCAAGTGGCTCTGCTATTTTACGACCAACGCAGTTGTTAATTTCCCTTCCTGCACCCCAATCGTTTAAAAAGCAAATGCACAAATGCACCTGCGCCCATCTTTGCGGCCATGGGCGCGCTGGTCTTAAAGAGAGGTGTGTTCCGGTGCATTCTTGACGTATTGCTATCTTGAGGCAACAGAAAGTGATCGCGTCATTGACAAAAAAAAAAAAAACGGTCTAAAGTTAATAAAATAACATTGAAATGCTGCGTTAACAGTGAATTATGCGCCTGGTCTCGTGCTTCTCACACTATGCTTGTTACACACAGAGGGAAGCGCGGCAGCACACAAACATGCAGAAGATTAATATACAATGGAAATGTACAAATGCGCCTGGCTGTTAAAGGGAATGGGAGAGGACACTCTGATTGGTTGATTGCATGTTACGCCCGGAACATTCCTACTAAGTACAACACTTTTGCACTATGCGCCTTTTTGCAGCCGTCAAACTAGCAAAAGTGGATTTGGACATGCCTTAAACACACCTATGCCAGGTGCTTCACACCGGGCGATTAGATCATTAAAATAGGGCCCTGGCGCCTGGTTTGGACAGGACACAGACGCTACAAACATGTGATGCATTGCTGCCAATGGGACTAGCAAAACAGTATATCAAGGAGTTAAAACATCAGCAGTAAAATGCAACAGAAACATTAATGCAGCAGGAACATTAATCCAATAACACTAGACAGAGATTTAACTGCACTACACATACTTTCATTTCAAGAACATTATGCTGATAATACTTAAATACTTTTACCTTATTATGGTTTTGTATGCAGGACTTTAACGTGTAGGGGAGTACAACTACTTTATACTTACACTTACTTACTTACACTCTTAATACTTCTTCCACCACTGGGGACTCGGAATTTGCTTTATTCATCAAACAATAGGTCTGCCTTTACTGTTGTTGTGTTAAGTTATCAATGTGTGGTAGTCAGAGGTGGAATGTAACTAAGTACATTTACTCAAGTACTGTACTTAAGTACAAATTCTGAGGTACTTCTTTTCATTCCACTTTCTACTTCTACTCGCTACATTTCAGAGAGAAATAGTGTACTTTTTACTCCACTAAATTCATCTAACCGCTTTAGTTACTAGTTACTTTACACATTTCTGCACACAAAACACATGTAATTTATCAAATCTGATGTTTTATTATAAAGTAAACGCCAACGATATAACAGCCTACAAGTCCAGCTGAGATGATTAGACCATTAAACAACTCTATGGATCCTTTACACTTTTTAGAATGGGAGGGCTTTTCTGCATCAAGTACTTTTACTTTTAATACTTCAAGAACATTTTCCTGACAATATTTACAGAATTTTACTAAGTAACGTTGTCAATTTGGGCTTTTCTGCATCAAGTACTTTTACTTTTAATACTTCAAGAACATTTTCCTGACAATATTTACAGAATTTTACTAAGTAACGTTGTCAATGTAGGACTACTTGAAATATAGTATTTTGAAGTGTGGTATTAGTACTTTTACTTAAGTAATGACCATTTATACTTTTTTTCCCCACCACTGGTATTAACGCAGTATCTAACGTTGTCCTTACGCAGTCACTCAACAACAATAAAAACAGACATTGTGTGCATTGCGATGGATTAATCGTACCTGAAGCTTAAGCCTGTACGTTGGTACTTGTATGGTAATGTGTAAAGATGAACAAAAACAGTGGTTGATTTTTTTAATTAGCATCTTCACATTAACATAACATTACAATCAAGGTATATACTCAAACCAGCTCTGTCAGTGAACCTGAAAAACAGGTGTTTTATTATATTTATCAGCTGAGTTATTTTGATGTGAAGTGGTGGAGAAGCTGGATAAATGTCTTTGATTTGAAACTCCTCCAATTCAAACACACAGCTCCAGGCCACATCCAAGCCACAAATGACAAGCTAATGAATTGAATGCATAGACGGATATCGTGTGTGTGGGGGGGTCATGTTACGTAAATGGTACACAGAAATCCAGTGGAACTCGTGGGAATAAAATCTGTTAGATGAGATGTATGTCCATGATTTCATGAACAAAAAGACAGAGTCACATCGGATGATGATGAATGTCCCGCGTAGCTGCTATGAAGCTTTTTTTCCAGGTGTTCTGAATGTGTGCTTTGAACCTGGTTTGCCGCGAGGTAAACAACAAACGCTGTTCTCCAGACTGCAGAAGTCATTGTTGTATTCTGTGGTCAGTGGATTTTCAAGGGACATGTTTTAGTCTGCCTCGGACTGAGATTTCAAGTGATATGAGAATATACTTAAAGCACAAGTGATTGATAATGTGATGTTCTGCTATTGTCCCGTTCACTCCTGTGCATACCTATGGGTAAGACGTGTCATAAAGAAGACAAAACAACAGGGATGAGGTTGATGTATGTGAGAATGCTTTTGTTGTACTCACTTGTTAAGTTATGTGCTTGTAATGATGGTGAAGCAGTCAGCTACTGACGATGTCACAGAATGTGATATTAATTTTTAGGGGTTTGAAAAAGACGCCTGCCAAACTAAACCTGAGGGTTATCCTAACCCTTTCCATCCAAGATAAGTTAACATAAGTATTGATGTCAATAAGCTTGAATCAATTTGTTTAAAATCCCCATTAAAAAAGAACTGATACTGGAATTTACTTAAGGTGTATTTTTGTATAAGGCACCATGAACGACAGTGTGTGATTTGTATTTTTCTGTTATTTTCCTTTCTCTTTTCTATCAAGAATTTTGGATTTATGCATTTCACAATAACAATAACCCTGCTGAACGCATATTTCTCTGGGCATTTTGAAATTTGCAGTATTCCAAATTCACTTTTCATTTAAAACGTTTTGTTAGTTGTTGTTTTTTTCCTTTTGAGTTTATTTACAATTGATTCTCCAATGTAAGATCTCATTGAAGGCTGCATTGTTGACTTGTCTGATATGTTTTCTTACCTCACTGGAGGTTGAGCTTAGGGTAGTCACTATTGTGGTATCGTCATTATTTGATTGAGAGTTTGCAAAAGTGTCCATAAACTGGTTCAATGTGAATTCTAGTCGCCAATCTTTTGTTCTGACTATGACGCCATACATTATTGTCACTCTTGAGTTTGTGTTTTTTAATTTGAAGCTGCAGTAGTCGATATTTTTGATATTCATTGCGTCCTGTTGACATCGTGTCGGGTTTCTTTTCTTTTCTTTTTGTAACGAAAAAATTTGACAATTTCACAGAAATTAGGTTTATGACCATGAATTCCCAAAGAATACAGTGAGGAAAATAGGTATTTGAACACCCTGCTGTTTTTCAAGTTCTCCCACTTAGAAACAATGGAGGGGTCTAAAATTGTCATCGTAGGTGCATATCCACTGTGAGAGACATAATCTAAAAAAAAAAAAATCCAGAAATCACAATGTATGATTGTTTACCTATTTATTTGTATGATACAGCTGCAAATGAGTATTTGAACAAGCTTCTGACCCTCAAAGACCTGTTAGTCTGCCTTCAAAATGTCCACCTCCACTCCATTTATTATCCTAAATCAGATAAGCACCTGTTTGAGGACGTTAGCTGCATAAAGACACCTGTCCACCCCATACAATCAGTAAGAATCCAACTACTAACATGGCCAAGACCAAAGAGCTGTCCAAAGACACTAGCGACAAAATTGTACACCTCCACAGGGCTGGAAAGGGCTACGGCAAAGTTGCCAAGCAGCTTGGTGAAAAAAGGTCCACTGTTGGAGCAATCATTAGAAACTGGAAGAAGCTAAACATGACTGTCAATCTCCCTCGGACTGGAGCTCCATGCAAGATCTTACCTCGTGGGGTCTCAATGATCCTAAGAAAGGTGAGAAATCAGCCCAGAACTACAAGGGAGGAGCTGGTCAATGACCTGAAAAGAGCTGGGACCACTGTTTCCACGGTTACTGTTGGTAATACACTAAGACGTCATGGTTTGAAATCATGTATGGCACGGAAGGTTACCCTTCTTAAACCAGCACATGTCAAGGCCCGTCTTAAGTTTGCCAATGACCATTTGGATGATCCAGATGAGTCACGGGAGAAGTTTTTTTGTGGTCAGATGAGACCAAAATAGAAGTTTTTGGTCATAATTCCACTAACCGTGTTTGGAGGAAGAAGAGTGATGAGTACCATCCCAAGAAAACCATCCCTACTGTGAAGCATGGTGGTGGTAGCACCATGCTTTGGGTGTCCATCTGCACATGGGACAGGGCGATTGCACTGTATTAAGGAGACGATGACCGGGGCAATGTGTTGCAAGATTTTGGGGAACAACCTCCTTCCCTCAGTTAGAGCATTGAAGATGGGGCAAGGCTGGGTCTTCCAACATGACAATGACCCGAAGCACACAGCCAGGATAACCAAGGAGTGGCTCTGTAAAAAGCATATCAAGCTTCTGGCGTGGCCTAGTCAGTCTTCAGACCTAAACCCAATAGAGAATCTTTGGAGGGAGCTGAAACTCTGTGTTTCTCAGCGACAGCCCAGAAACCTGACTGATCTAGAGAAGATCTTTGTGGAGGAGTTGGCCAAAATCCCTTCTGCAGTGTGTGCAAACCTGGTGAAAAACTACAGGAAACGTTTGACCTCTGTAATTGCAAACAAAGGCGACTGTACCAAATATTAACATTGATTTTCTCAGGTGTTCAAATACTTATTTGCAGCCGTATCTTACAAATAAATAGTTAAAAAATTATACATTGTGATTTCTGGATTTTTTATTATTTTTTTAGATTATGTCTCTCACAGTGGACATGCACCTACGATGACAATTTCAAACCCCTCCGTGAATTCTAAGTGGGAGAACGTGCAAAATAACAGGGTGTTCAAATACTTATTTTCCTCACTGTAAGTATAAAACTAATGTTAACATGTGTGTTTGGCGGTGAATATACGGTTGGTAATATTTAAAATTGGCCTAAAAAGTAGAAAAAGCGTCAAAAATCCCCTAAATGTAAAATAAAATAACTTTCTAAATAGTGTTAATTTTCCCACAACACAAGGGTTAACAGTGGATCAAATGATTAGATGGCATGTGTCCTTCATAGTGACAAACTCACAGATAGTTATCACCAACTGTAGTTCCTCTCAGACTTACGGACTTACGTAAGTGGCAAGAAACTCCAAAATACTGCTAATGTTGTTCCATCTCTGTCAACTAGTCAACTCAATCCAATCTAATGTAATTCATTTATACAAGAGACATTTAAAACTTCAGCAAATGTAAACACAATTGTGCTTATAGTACGTTTTAAATAAACTAAAATCAATGGATCAAGCTCTGTAACAGACTAAATTACAGCATTTGTGTAATTCCAACGCGTTCTAATTTGATCGGATATGGTGTGAAATCGTAAAAAATTTGCAGACACCCGGCTGGTCACATGATGCCGGCTTGCTGCAAGCTCCAGGACGCAGAGCTGTTGGTCGTTTCAGTGGACATCCCGTTTCCATTTAGTCCACAAAATGTAGCCGAGAACAGGCTGGTAATTGACAGTGGACAACATTAGAAATGGGTTTTGTCATTTCTGAATTTATCTGGAAACGTGGAAAGGCAAGGAGTAACTGATCACAGGATCTAAGGGTCTGGGTTGGTGAGATTCGGGATGGAAGCTGGTGCTCAAAATCACACCAAATTAATAACGGGGAAATATACAATATAGCGCATTGAAACCGGGCCTAAAAATAATCTGGGTGTGCGATATAAAGGTGGAGGAGCAGACAATGATGATAGAAAAAAAATAACTGATCATGACAGGAAGTGATCTATGTTTCAGACATGAAACAAATTACGACCTGTCTCTTGAATGTCTACTACAGGGTTATGATGATGCAGCATTAGGAAACGATCAAACACACCATAGTTCATAGATATATTAAAACATACGCCCTAATAACTTTACCATATCAGAGTGTGTCAATGTTTTTTCAGGTAGTTGGACAA
The DNA here is from genome assembly GCF_013103735.1 of Etheostoma cragini. Taxonomy (NCBI): domain Eukaryota; kingdom Metazoa; phylum Chordata; class Actinopteri; order Perciformes; family Percidae; genus Etheostoma; species Etheostoma cragini. The sequence goes on along the minus strand of NC_048419.1, from coordinate 8,818,861 downwards.
GCTGATATTTTACCCACACATGGTTATTACTAAACTTATTAAACATATTATTACAGAGCTATTGGATACAAGTGGTCCCAGTCTCTTGTCTTGTCGATAATACAGTGTATAGCTCTCTTGTGAGTAGCACAGTCCCATCTAGCTTTAAACATGCTAATTTAAAATAAAATAAAAACTTGACCCTACTGATTGTAACAGCTTTTTCTGAATTATTGTTTTGTGTCAAAGATTTTGGAGAAGGTTGTTCTTGCTCAGAGTACAGAGTGTTGAGAGGTTTCTAAGTACAGCATAGCCCAGAAACAGCACTTAAGTGCTAAATGAGTCGTTGCTCTTTGGTGAGGGAGGAAATCGTGCTACTTTAGTTTTGCTGGACCTTAGTGCTAACCTGGCTCTACTAGACTCTGGTACATTAGCCCGGTCCTACCAGACTCTAGTGCATTAGCCCAGTCCCACCAGACTCTGGTGCATTTTATGAGGACAGAGAGTCTGGCCATTTGCCATTGGCAAGTGTTAATTTCCTTGAAGGCGGGTACTTTGTTGAAGTTTAAAACTATCGGATCTGCCTAGAGCTACTCTGGATCTGCCATAACCAGTCGCTAATGTTTGGTCGTGACGTACGATGTGTGATGCGCATGTGCTACAAGAGAGGAGACTGACAAGGCTTATATTTAGCATTAGTATTGCCTTAGCCAACTCCTTCACCACTAACGGAACGAGCTGGAAAATCAAACTTTTTTCGAACCCCGTGGGGAGGAGGGCCACAACATCATGGCCATCAACAAAACTCAGCAAAGATCAATCTTGCTCGGGCTTCAACTTCTGGATTTCTGCAGCGTTGCCGCAATGGGCCGAATGGCTTCGCTCGCATCTTTATCGCCACCAGTACAGAACTACACCGCCTCAACGTCATTGTTCTCAGCCTCTCCCTCTGTTTACTGATTGGACCGCCAAAAATTTGGCTGAAAAAAACTCAACACTATACCGCAAACCCAGATGGAGTACTGAAGGGAAATAAAAATTAAGCCTAAGTACGTAGGAGGACAGAGCCAGGCTAACTTAGTGCTACATTTGACACTGTTGATCATGCCTTCTTGTTGGATCACCTTCATAAGGTAGGGATCCCAGCGGTTGCTCTACAGTGGTTCAAATTGAATTTAAAAAATTAATAAAAATAGAACCTTTTCTGTTGAAATTGGAAATATATCCAATTCGGCAGTGATTACATGCGGTGCATTTTTAGGGGCAACTTGAATCTGTTTGTACATGCTCCCATTGGGCTCCATTCTTCACAAACCTAACATGTCTTCTCTGTTAAAGGTAGCAGGGGAAGCGGGACCAAAACGCAGGTTACAGTTGAATCAACAGTTCAAAAGCCCAAGGGAAAAACATCAAAAAATCCACAACACAAAGTCCTCAGGGGTCCAGGGCAAAAACAGACAGGACTAAAGAACAGGGAGAACCTTACAAAGAACACACGAGGGTTGCCTCACCCAGTATCCACAGGCAGACTGGCAAACACACAGGGCGACGGCAAACTGGCAAACAAACTAGAATGAGCTGACAAGGGACAAAGGAAACACATGGGTTAAATACGAGGTACCTAGGTAATGGGGAAAAGGTGAGACGACAGGTGAATCACATTAGGGCGGGGCAGGACAACCAAACAGCGACAACGCAAAGCTAGACAAGACCAGACAAGACAGGAAACCATACTATCAAAATAAAACAGGAAATAGAACAAACAGATACTCACCAGGGGACACAAGACAGGATCAACAATACAAGACCAGGGAGAAAACTAACACAGGAAAGGCCAAGAGGAAAAAACACCCAAAACCAAAACCCCAAACCACAACACCTATCAATGTTATGCTAATGACACACAGCTGTATCAGCCTCTATAACAGGTGATACCAACTCTCTAAAGTCTGAACGTTCTGTTGTCAAATGTAACCTTTTTCATCCCAGGACTATTGCTAAACTAAAATCCTTCATCTGTTGTAAAGACTTGGAGTTATTCATGGTCTAATTTCCAGAATGTGGCTGCTAGATTGTTGAGTGGTACCAGAAGTTGGGATCATATCTTCCCAATATTGACTTCTCTTCAATGGTTACCAATCGAATATAGAATAGATTGTAAGGTAATGTTACTTGTTTTTAAGCCATTACATGGATTGGCCCATTTATACTGTATATTGTTGATCTCCTTACCCTACATAACTCCTCCAGGATCCTAAGATCATCTCATCAGTTCCTTTGAGCTATTCCACAGTCTCGAATGAAAAAGAATGGCGATCGTGCCTTCTCTGTTGTGGCCCTGAGACTCTGGAACAAACTTCCTATTCACATTAGTTCCACCTCTACTTCTGAGATCTTTAAGTCTCGTCCTAAAATACATTTTTATTCTTTGGCGTATGATTTAGTTTAGGGACATTTGTATAGACGTCTGTTGTTTGTATGATGTTCATTGTGTCTACATTTGTATTGTCTTGCCTTGTTTTTATAACATATTATAACTTTGTATAGCCCTTTGTACAGCCTAGGATGGTTTTAAATATGCTTTATGAATAAATGTACTTGACTTTAAAGAAAAGATAATTTGAAATGGAGAATTGAGAACTATCATAGATGGAGACAAGAGATATTATAATCTGACAGACGTGAGTGTGCAAACCTGCATTAGTCAGCATTAGCCTAACAAGTCCAATATAATAAAAAGATCTGCATTACCATAAAAAGGAAACTATTCTGTTCTTTGAATTCCTGTGGGAACTATATCGGCATACCAGAAGCACTTACACAGTCTCGTATTTTACCCCATTGGTAATAAACAGGAACAGTCAGTGTCACTGCTGTCACAACGGATAGCGATTTATACAATCTCAGCACAATGGCATCCATATCTGCATGTGTTCTGAGATCCTGGTGTGACCTTGTTATCAGAGCAAAGCTGTAAGAGGGCAGAAATGCGGGGCAAGTGTGGAAACTGCGCTGTCAGTCAAGCTGCCTGTTAGCTCTTTGTGTCTTTGATTGAATGGCAGGAGATGCACTCCGGTGACATATCTGTGAGAAAATAACTCTTGCATCCAGGTGTTGTGTGTATGAATACTGTTCGTAAGACTTCAACGCATAAGCCACTACTGGGATTACATCACTGCTGATTCTTATTAGAATATTTTGTTTTATTGTACTAATGAAATAAGTTCTAGCAAAATAAACTCATTTAACCTGGCCTGGCGTGCTAACCTGCCAGTCTTCTCACTGCATGATGAACAGCAAAAACGTCCCAATTACAAGATCTGACTGAATGAAAGTCCTTTTTGTGTTTTGTTTCTCAAGAAACAAAAGTGAGTTTCTAGTAATAGGGGTGCAAAGTTTCACCAATACAAATCGGTATCTGGTTGTATTCTCCCAGATATGGCCACATCGATACTCAGAACCCTGCATCGGTCTAAATGAAGCAAGATTCGGCCAATGGCCCACTTCTAAAGTTACCAATCAGTTGCTTTGCTGTCAATCCAGCAAATATTAGGCGGTGAGCGCAATGCTGTTGAAAGAGACAGGTTTTTGTGTTTGTGTTATTTGCAAGGGAGACAAAAGAATCATCATTTGTGTAATTAAGGACTTGGTAATTAATGTTCAGGGTGGCAGGGATCCACCAATCAGTGTCTTTGTTTGGGTTTGCAGAAAAAACATGTGCCTCCTGCTAGGTTTCGTTGGCATTAGTGGTGAAATTGGCCAAAATAATACATCAAGGATGTTGTAAATTGTACTAGCTGTGGTCTGAGTCATCCATCCATGTGTGTGTTCATAAACATGTGAGTAGACTGACGTTTATATGTTCAAAGATATTCAGTTACATTAGCACAGAAGTCTGCTAGCCGCATGTTCACAACCGGATTATTGTGCTCGCATGTATACTCACGTAATACTTTATATAATTATTGGTGCTCACAATAACTGTGTAGCATGGACCTGTGCTTGAGTTACAGTCTCTGTCATTACATTACATGTCATTTAGCTGAAGTTTTTATCCAAAGCAACGTACAACTGCTATATATCAGAGGGGGTTAAGGGTCTTGCTCAGGGACACATTGGTTGATGTATTGCAGTGGGATTCAAACCCTGGTCTCCCACTCCAAAAGCGTATGTCCCACCATTTTTACAGTAGTATCATTTAAAATAGACCTAATGTGATATGGTTGTAAGTAGCTAGCTAATTAAGTTACAGTGTTTACTGTTATGTCCTAGCTTTACTATTCCCTTGTACCTTTTACAAATATATATTTATTTGAGGTAGGCAATGTTTCTTTTAATGGAATTTAAAATGGCAAATGAATGTGTATACATGAAACAAATATCAACTGTATCTTTATGATTGACTTGTAATTCATCAAATTGCAAAAAATCATTTCAACAACCATTCCATATTCAAATATATCTTTCCTGAACCATATTGTAGCCTCTAAATATGCTACTGCTAAATATGCTATGCATCTAAATATGTATCAGACTGTCTTGTTGGGAGAGGTGCACACCCCTAATATATAACCACTCCAATACAATAACATCCAGTAATACTCCTTTGGGTATTCTTTATAATCAATCTAAGTTTTATAAAAATGCTCTCATGAGGGTAGATGATAACCAGTGTATTTTGTGGCAGCTTGCTGTAATACCTAACCTTGTTTTAAAAATAACTGTATTGCTCTGCTGTTCCAGCTCCCAATCTCCATTCATCTCTGTCATGAATATGACAGCACAATACAGTTATGGAAATCCTCCAGATATAACAAGTTAAACGTGGCTTGTTCTCTACAGACACGTTTAATGGAAGGTGAACTTCTTGCTTGTATACACTGCAAGCAGCTAGACTGATAAATCATTTAATTTTTGCATAGTATGCAGAGGCAAATGTTTTTTTAACTGCGTTGTCCTTAAATTCCCTAATTAAATCACATAGCTAGTTTAGGATTAATAGACAACTTTAGAAAATGATTTCAAAATGATTGATGTGTTTTTTTGAATCACCAATCGAAAGACATGAATTCCTTTCCGTCTTCAATTTAACGTGAAAGATAAGAGGGGAGTTGCTAATGGATGTAATTAGGGCTAACAACTATGACATTTCTGCCTCCCTGTAAGTTCCCCTCATTGAATCACGTAAAATGATGACCATGTTGCTCACATGCAACAACATTCTTCACATTCATCACATTCCATGCCATGAAAATATGTCATCAGTAGAAAGTACTACCATGCTGCATCATATAGGGACACAACCATGTGTTCCCCCCGATTGTCTGACAAAAAGCTAACAAAATGATGAATAACATTAAATTATACCAGAGGACAACTAAAGTCATTCAATGCATTATCATGATCGGGTTTGTATGATATGACACAAATACTTATGCCCAACAACTTGTATGATATCCTACGAATTTACATTGACTGCCGGCTCGTCACATGATAGTAAAGTTAAGCAGCCTTTAAAGTTGAATTTAGCCAAGAAAAGGTCACTGTGAGCCGGGTACAGAGCGCCGTCAGGTTACGGTCGTTTCCGCGGCCACTGTAGCTGAGTTTAGTCGACAAAAGGTGAATGTCCTGCTGCAATGACAGTTAAGTTTATGCGAACTAGCTAAGATTAGAAAATCAATCGTGGTTTGAATTAAAACAGCACATTACAGTGCATTACTTTTCGTACCTATATGTAAAACGGTTCAGAGAACATCCCTAGCCATAGACTTCATGCACAGCACATGTGTGAATAAAGACATCATTTGCAGCCTGTACTACATGAACATGGCAGAAAGGCTGGTAGATGGTTTGGACGACTCTCCGCTCGTTCTCCATGCAAACTCCCCAACCACACGGTTAGAATCCAGCTCTCTGATGACTTCTGACTCTGTGCCAGTATCTTCCACACATCTGAGTCTTTGATTTCAACCCCACATCTCTCCTTGCATTTACTGAAAATAGTTGGCAGTCCATCTGCCTTCCTTTTTTTGGTTTGCCCATAATTTTTTTAACTTGCAGATTGTTTTTTGTAATTCACAACCAAATACTTTCCAACGTCTGTCATCATGTACACACGTCTTTCCTGTGGCCAACTTAATAAGGCCACAAATACTACTTTCCTGCATACATAAAGGTTATCATTAGTATAAGCCACAGTCATTTAAATACTTGTAATGATATTACAAGTATTAATAATAATATTATTAACATTATTATTTGACTTCAAAGGGCCAAAGTCACACAATATAAATCCATGTTCGTGTGCTGAAAATGAGCCAATGAATGCAGGATTCTATTTGTGAAGAAAACAAGAACATTATGATGCGTTCTCTGGCTATCTGATGTATTACTTGTGGGCATTATTTGGAATGTGTGTGGGCGCAGCTGGCTAAATGCAAAGACAGGTCAAGTGCATAGCTGGAGGGGAGGTGACGAGTCAGAGGCCTGTACAACTGCTAAGGGCCGCAGTCAGCCATGTGGCTAATTTCTGCCTGGATAAGACTATATTTCAAACACCTAAAAACTGAGAGATTGAGTCCACAATTTGCTTTTTACTTTGTTTTGCTCCAATATATTCTGGTTTTCTCACACCATTGGCTTTTTAATAGAAATCAGATGATGCTGTTGGTGTCATTTTGTAAAACCTGTCTCATCCGCTTTAAAAAATAACAGAGTATTTTCTCCTGTGTTGCCATGAAGACACCAACTCTCCTGATATATTTGATGCACTCAGCCAGCTTTTAATTGGACCTGCATCTACTTTAATTTTTTGAATTTTTTGATTGACAAAAATATCAAAAACTAAATTAAGAAGAATTGCGTAAAGCTTTATGTAACGTATTACATCAAATATTTAACAGCAGGCTTTACAGACGGTGAAAATTAATGGCATGGTTCAATGCATGTTTTTTACCATTTTGCAATTTGCAGGTGCAGAAGAAGAAGAAGAGGAAGTGCCATAAAAAGAAAAATTATCAACTTGAATCCACAATGTGCTGTGTTAAGGAAGGTTGGTGAATGGCGGACCCAAAATGCAGTGGCGGAAAGTGAAGTGATTTAATGAATCCACAAATGCACTAAAACAAAAAGAGTCCTGGAAACCAGCAAGAAAAAATGAGAACCAAAAATAAAGTCCATGTAAAAGCAGAAAACAAAGGAACACTACCGTGACTCCGGCAGACTCACACAACAGCACACAGTAACACTACAATGATCTGACAACAGACAAGGGAACACAAAGATGAAATACAGAGAGTAACGAGGTAACCAGAGGCGGGTGAGAAAAGGGCTGGAAAACAGGTGGAAGACATCAGGTCATCACAAGAGTGGGAAAACTAAAGGCAAGACAGCACAGAAAACCAGACTATCAAAATAAAACAGGAAACAGAACATACAGACACTCACAAGAGACCAAAAGACAGAAACCACAACACATAACAAGCGTGCAACCAAGGACTAAAACATATACAAGACCATAAAACACACTCGTAAGGACAAAATATACAACAAAATACCAAACCATAACACAACCATATCAGTCACATCACATTTTGCTTTGCCTGTTTAGATTAAATACATGTTTAAATGAGCGTTTTGCCCAACAGGACTGCTTGCTGCAGTTCACAGGCAGTTTCATTTCTCCGGGATTTGAGGGCAGTATCCCTGAAGACCTGCAGGGACGGAGAGATCACCTCCATCCTGTAAGACTGTGATCTGAACAGACAATGCAGGTTCATAAACAGGATATATGCAGGAGGAATCCCACAGGGCTTAATGCAGTCATTTGATGTGAAGTATCACAAACAAAAAGGACTGTGTGATTGTGGAAGAGTTATACCATTTTAAGATGTTCAAATATTTAGTTTTAGCAGTTTCATTAGGTTAAAAAAATACAGTAACTCAATACCAGCTATACCCTAACACACACATACACACACAGCATTTTCTATAGTCTTTGTTTTAAATTGATCTGTTCATAGCAATGAGGTACAAAAAGAGGAAAGAGTTGTAACCAGGACCAGGATTCATGGGATTGGAGTTCTCATCACATGATTGCGTTATATGAGGTACAGAAGGTAGTCTCCCGGCATAACCTAGAGCAAAAAACTAATGAACATAAGTCACATTTTATGTGTTTTGGTATTGTTATTCACTCCATGCCTCCACTGTTTTCACACTTTCATTGTTTTTACATACAGTACAATACATACAATTAACTATTAAGCCTGAACACAGCTCAACCAAAGTGAAGTTATAGAATCAATAATCAGATTTACGTATGACCTGATTATAAATACATGGTCATACATAAATCTGATTAATGATTTAAATTTACCCATTTTCCTAAATTAATGTTCTTTTTAACTACCCAAAATAATATGTTAGATATACAGAAATATTAATAATACCTATAGCAGTTGGTATGATGAACAGCCACTGTCATCAATACTATAACTGCCACAATTTTAGTATTGCTAAAAGTACAGTGACAAGAACTAATAGTAGTAGCAGTGCAGGGCGTAGCAGGGCGTCAAGCAGGGCGTCAAGCAGGACCAGGGCAGTGGCTCCAACCACCATCCAGGTGCCACCCCAATCCAAGGACATAAGGACTCTGGCGAATAAGCTCCCCGGAACTAAGTTAGTAACACGCATTATTTGGACATGAATGCACCCAGATGGAAAGAGAGAGGAGATCAGTGTGTTGAAGAAAGTGCCCTGGCAGCATAACTAAGAGTTGTACCAAGGCGAACCTGAACCAGCAAAGGGTTGGTAGATGAATCCAACAACTATGTGGAGAATGTAAAGGGACTGTTCTTATTTAGCGCTTTTCTACTCCTAACGACTACTCAAAGCGGTTTTACATAGCACAGGACCCATTCAAAATTCACACGTCAAAGTACACTTTGACATGGGACTGCAGGGTGAATCAAACAATCAACCTTCGGATTGGCAGGCGACCGCTCTACCCCTGAGCTACAGCACAGAGGTCGTGCCATTTCTTCAGATACACACCCTCTCAAACCCACACTGGGAGCTGTTACCACAGGAGAGGAGCCTGATGGCTGAAGGCTCTGGCTCCCGTTCTACTTTTAGAGCCTCGGGAACCAAAAGTAACTCTGCTTTCTGGGAGCGCAGTGTTCTAGCGGGGGAATAGGGTACTATGAGCTATTTAAGATCTGATGGTCACACTTTAGGGCATATTGAAAGTGTGTGGGAATGTTGCAGGCACTACTTTGACTGATCTCTTTACTTTGTTAAAAGCTAGCGTTTTTATGAAGGCCGAGTTGATATTAGCAGCTAACGGGCATTTCTGTTGCTCCGTCTGGCCATTGGTACAGCGTTTCTGGATGAACAAACAGATTTAATAACAGCTTTATCAATGCTGCCATAGGTGAACCCTAATGAGTCATTTTTATTTTATTGTTGTTGTCTTTGTTGTTTTTTGAAAACTAGTTGTCTACTAGAAAGACTACCTTTAACACCCCAAATTTTTTTTAAATGACTCATTGAGAACCATAGCTGGTCTGTTTAAAAGTAAAATAAATTACAACCAGCCTAGGGAATTTGATAAATAACATGTATTCATGTCACTATTCACCCTGACAGGATAAATCAGATATTGTGGTTACAGTCAATGTGAAATAGAATAAATGTAAATCTATACTTCTGCTGTGTTAACAATTAAAATGTGTGACTACTACCGAATCTTCTTCAGCATCAGTCTACTAATGATGCCACCATGTCACGCTGTTCTCTGCTGTTGATTGATCATTTATTTATGCCTCGGCCCTTTGTGCATCAGGGCAGATCTTTGTTGCTCTTTCCTTGGGGATCCACAGCCTGCAGTGTTCATTTACAGAGCCTCCAGAAAGTTGTCAGCCCTCTGACTCACTCCACATGCATGGCACACAGCTGACTGGGAAATGTGTTCATTGAAGATTTAATTTGGTTTTTATACACACAAGTAAAATTGACACTGTTTTTTTTGGACTTTTTCAGTTATAAAATTAAAATACAGAAATATCTAATCTTAGAGAAAATAATCACTCCCCTGACTTATTACTTTATATCTGCAGTTGTGGGAACTTGTTCTGCTCCAAGGCTTCTTTTGTGCAGCAACATCTTGATTTGGGATTTTCTCAAATTTTTTCCTTATAGATTGTTTTCAACTTTACTAATTTGTGATCAGTTATTTTCAAGTAATTTCTCAAATTGTCAATAGGAAATCTGGGTTGTTGTCTTAAATTCTTTGCAGAGATTTTCACATGTAGGTTTGAAACATCTCCAGTTTTTATTTTGGCTCAAGATCAGTCTCGCTGTGTCTGTCTGTGTGTGTGTGTGTGCACCTTTCTATCTCCAACTGTATATGTTTCCTTCTTTTTCATGTCTGATCATGTGCATGCGAGTCAGCCATCTCAATGACATTGAATTTGGATGCAATTAGGCATAAAATTGCAGAGAAGCTGAATACTCTGACTGTTCTAATTAATTTCTGAAAGAAAGATGTAACTGTAGATCTGTGACAAAAGAAATCTGTTTTGAATTCAGACTGGAATAAATTAAAACTGGAGGAATTCTGAGTCTTTGCCAGAAGTTGGGTTTAAATGTAGCATGTTCAGGGTACCATTTTTAATACTCTTCATAGAAACAGAGGATTGTGATCTTTGCTTTAGAATATGTTTTCTGTACATCAATGTGTTAATAAGTCTCCAGAATTTCTGCTTCCTCCTAAATTTTCAGCAATACTATTGCCTGTATCTGTATTGGCTGCTTCAGATATTAAAAAAAAACATTATGTCACCATGATTATATGGTCCACAAGAGGTCTAAAGTGCACTGAATTATATGTAAAAACAGATCTTTGCCAATCTGCTATCAATTTTGGGGAAAAAATTACTAATTCCATTATTTATTTTTTTACGTTTGACCTTACACAATATATACGGGAAGATTGTCTGATGATGTTTAAAGCAAACCAAAATTATGAACATGTCTTACAAAAAACATGTCACTAATCATGCTTTTATTAAAAGCAAGGATTTTGAAGTGAGGGAAAACACTTACATTGTGTTGATTAAAAAAATAACTATTTTGTATCACTGCATATGTTTACATAGCTCTGATATTCAACTTGTTATGAGTTCACAGGTCAAGGTCAAGCAACGACGACAACTAGAACATGAATTAAATTTGAATTTAGGGGGGGAGCAGCATGAATTCACACCACAAGGGATGACTCAGATCTGCCAGGATGGCACCCGCCTTCTTCATGTTATGGCCAGCAGTAGTCTTCCCTGTGATAGGTTGATATTTATGCATGTAAAAGTTAAAATAAGGGCTTCATCATTGTCTTGATCGATCTCAACCCTTTATCACCCTGTCCTGCTCGTTTTTCCCTCCCCTTTTTTCCCTGTTCAATTCAGTTTCAATTCAATTTTATTTATAGTATCAATTCATAACAAGAGTTATCTCAAGCCACTTTACAAATAGAGTAGGTATAGAACCCACTCCATAATTTACAAGGACCCAACAGTTCTAGTAGTTCAATTCAATTCAATTCAATTCAATTTTATTTATAGTATCAATTCATAACAAGAGTTATCTCAAGACACTATACAGATAGACCACACTCCAGAATTTACAAGGACCCAACAGTTCTAGTAGTCTCCTCCAGAGCAAGCAACAGTGCGACAGAGGCGAGGAAAAACTTCCTTTTAGGCAGAAACCTCGGTCAGACCCAGGCTCTTGGTAGGCGGTGTCTGACGACCGGCTGGGTTCCCTCCAGAGCAAGAAACAGTGTGACAGTGGCGGGGAAAAACTCCCCTTTGGGAAGAAACCTGGGTGTAACATGGCATTGCAGAACGTGTAGCGGGACCTGTGTCCATCCATCCATCTTTGACCGCTTATCCGGTATCGGGTCGCGGGGGCAGCAGCTCCAGCAGGGGACCCCAAACTTCCCTTTCCCGAGCCACATCAACCAGCTCCGACTGGGGGATCCCGAGGCGTTCCCAGGCCAGGTTGGAGATATAATCTCGCCACCTAGTCCTGGGTCTTCCTCGAGGCCTCCTCCCAGCTGGACGTGCCTGGAACACCTCCCTAGGGAGGCGCCCAGGAGGCATCCTTACCAGATGCCCGAACTACCTCAACTGGCTCCTTTCGACGCGAAGGAGCAGCGGCTCTACTCCGAGCTCCTCTCGGATGACTGAGCTTCTCACCCTATGTCTCACCTGTGTGTCTTTGTGTTTTGTCTTTACCTGTCGAGGTGAACCACACTGAGGATGTAGGTCAAGGGACGTGGCAACTCTCTCCTGCTCTGTTCCAACCCAGCGGCAGCTCATTCCACTGATCACCTCTACAGTTTATCTACCCGGGCTGTTCACCCTTTTCAGCGCCAGATCGTTTTGACCATTCATTGGTAACTTGGCTCTGAGTAACTTCTTGTGATTCCGCTCCTGGAACTCATTTTTGTCCTGTGCTTTTGGTGTTTTTTGCTCCTGTGTAACCTTGTCTCCTCTGTTCCGTTCTGAACTCGCTGTCTCCTGCTATGCCCTTGCTTCCCCCACTGCTCGGATCTCATCACTCTGCTGACCGTACCCTGGGGAGCTAGAACTGAACGCTCACAATCCACCAAGTCTCAGCTCTGCCTTGGCTTCACTCCTGTCTGCCTCCCTCAGCCTCGATCCCGACCCTTCCCTTTCTGCACATTCTTCAAGACTGTTCAATAAATATTTAAACTGACTCTCTGTGTCCGTGCTGCATGCCTCTGAGTTCTGGGTCAAAGGCAAAGCTTAACACTTCAAGGATCTGGCCTTATACAGAGCATGCAGGTCATATAAGGGTGTGCCTGCAATTTTGCTGCACACCCTCGAAATACGTTGCATATGATTTTTCGGTTTAATAGAAAGTGAACCGTGCCAACGGATAAAAGAGAAAGTAAGAACTGGAGTAAAACCTTTTCATAAAAACTGTATTAACATTAAAACTGCAAAGCTTACAGAGAAAGTACAAGTGCTGATGTGCACATGTACCAAATACTTGATCGTGTTTGTTCTTATCATAGGTTCTTTAATCTTTGGCCACATGGGGTTAATGTTTTCCTGAAATAGAGCAAAGACAATCAGTTTTCAAGCAAACTGTTTAACCGCTTTAAAAAATGTCTTTAGATTTGTGATTTGGCCTGCCCAGAGAACATTCACTGAAAAGGAAATTCTAAATATCTAAATTGGTTAAAATTACACCCCATTTTATAGATAAAAAGGTTTAATTGTACTGTTGTGTTTTAGATTTATGGATGTATTGTTCCTGCCATTCCATACAGCTATCATATGTAAGTTGATGGAAAACTATTGAAGCATTATGCAGTTTAATTGCAGATTGATTTTAAACACCTTTAGTGCATATCCTGCAATGACAAAGTAACTCTGCGTCTGCTGTTTGGCTTTAAGCCATACGGAAACAGGGAAAACAATGATTTCCTGAAGCAGCAGGAAACAAACACCTAGGAATCTAACACTCTACAACATGCATGAAAAGCATAATAATGGTATTAGTTTTATTTTAAAACCAGATGCAGGAACTGCCTCCACAGGGAGAAAGACAAACACAGTGAGCATGAGAGGGTGTCATCAACCAGAGGCCTGCTATTTATTGTTGCTGTTATATATTGATTTATGGAGAAAAAAAACACGAGCAAAATCAAAAGGTATAAAACACAAGTAAGAGAGCGATATATACTAGAGTATTTCTGAAATGATTTGTTTCTAAGAAAGGTCATTCTGGAAAAGTAGCAACAAATCATCCAATTTAATCAATGACACATGGGGCGGTTTTGGTCTCCAGACGGAACTATACAACATACAAGAATTTGCTGAAATGACTGATGTTTGTCTCCAGCCTCTAAAATAGGTTATAATATGATTTAAATGAACATCTTTCAACTCAGCATAGGACCCAGTGCTTCAAAAGTACAATCACATTTAGATATCTACATGGACTGTAGAAAAGCTACAGTAGGAGATCTTTGTGGACAGCAGACGGTTAGGCGTTATAATCTGGTTCAAGAACATATTGTCAGCAAAAATATAGTTCTAAAAATTACAAAAGCCCTGGAATATCAACACATTCTCACTTTTAGCGCGTCATAAAAGCAACTCCTAGTCAGGTGTCTTTGGCGTTTGGTACTGACCCTGAAAAATGTCTTCTTCATGTCATATTTAACCATGCTTGGTCAGGACCCCTTGGAGTCACTTTATGACGCTCTGGGTCGATGCTGTGGGTCATAACAGACCTGCAGGACAAGAACGAGACAGTTAGGTTTAGGTAAAGATGGTGGGTGGGGTTACAAAAGGTATGCTTAAGTACATGAACCCCGGTCACCTGGGTGAAATATGCAATAAAACTGCACAATGCACACATCTAATCAGCATCTTGATGTGCCAATATTTGAGAAGAATTAGCCTTTTTGTGTACTTGTAGTACTGTTGTACTGTAGATTTTTGATGTCAGCTCATGAAAAAAGTGTTGCTTTTATAATTTGGTTCAGTACATTTAAAATGAAATCCTCAAACACTGTTCACCACAGGCTACAACCTTCCCTTTCTCACAAAATTCAAAATTGATTCCAAAATTTGTTTTTTTACTATTGTTGTTATTATTATTATTATTATTATTATTATTATTATTATTATTATTATTAATAGTAATATTATTATTAATAGAATTTGAATAATGTTTCCCAGCACATTGAAATCCAAGCACCATACAGCAACAGAGGGTGCACAGTGCAGAGAAGTGAGGCTGAAGAGGGCAGAGAGAAGTGGTGGGAGGTTAGCTGTGTCTGTGTGTGCTTCACAAACTTGTCTCATGCAGAGGTGGACAGCAGGGACGGCCTGCGTGTCCAACAGAGAAGGCTGGGAGAACGGAGCTGTGAAGCTGTGAATGTGTTGCCAAGGAGATGCTTGAATAAACAGGCTGTGAAGAACAGACAGAGGAGAGAGAAAGCCAAAAAGGCTGAGGGTGGTGGAACTGTGTTTGTGTGTGTGTGTGTGTGTGGGGGGGG
>NC_048419.1:8772787-8803772 GCF_013103735.1 Etheostoma cragini | reverse complement strand
CGATTATGGGGAAAGAACAGTGTTTGGAGCAGAGATGTGCATAGGAGACCGAGTGGTTCTGGCAGGGGACACTGCTGGCCAGACTCACTTGGAAGCTTTAGGTTAATCAGACAGGGACGAGGAGCAGGAGCCATGTAGCCCATCCACAGACGATTGGACGTTAATGCTGTTTATAAATCCCAGTTTTGAAACTAAAGAATTTTTTTCCTTTTCCTTTGAGGTGGGTAGGTTTCGTCACTCCCCGATGTGAGTCGAGTGCAGATTTGAGTCGCGCATGCTGGAATTTAAATGGTTTACAGCATAACGTGTCATAATGAAATTTGTGAAATCCATAAAATTATAAACTGTTGTCATTACAAGTAATAACAGAAGATGGAATTAATTTCAAAAACGTTTTAGCTCTCTATGATTGTCTGCTTGCTAATGTTAGCTCCAAATGCCATTCCACTGACAACCTTTGTTGTGTTTGATGCTAACTTATAGCCAGCAGTGAACCAACTTGGTTAAGTAGGTCCATTTTTATTCGTTATTCGTTATACAGAAATCTCTCGTTAGCATCTGGTAGGCTACTTGTTGCAAAGTGACGCATGCGCTATTTAAATCCGAACTCGACTTACATTGAGGAGTGACAGATTTAATCACAAAGAACATAGGCAAATATAAGATGTGGCTTCAGCCCAAGCCTTTTCAGTCACTATTACCTGTTTGGATTTACACTGTGACATGTTTATGATTATTGTTTTATGGGGACTGAATAAACAAAACTACAACTAAATTAGGGATAAGGAAAAGGGATTGGTTGCAGGTTTTCCACTTACGCAGCTCAATCCATCAGGTGAGTGGCACCTTCCTACTAGGACCAACACTGCAGGCATATTGCATCATTGTTGTTATTGACAATATTCCATTAGTTTAAATATTGATCTTGACTTGGCCTGACCAATTGTGTGAGATAATTGCTCGTAACTGTGATTTTAATAAGTGATAGGAGGTTTTTGCGGTCTAACTGACCCCAAACCTCAGTAAGATCAATATGAATGATTTGTTTTCACAAAGAAAAGGAATGGAGATATTTGTTAATTCGTAGCCCGTATTCCATGTAATACAAGAAGAAAATTTAGTTTTTGTAACAACAAAGCTTTAGGGACATTGCTGTATTTTGTCATTTCTACAAATTGGGTTTTAATAAGGTCAGAGGAAAATAAGAAATGCTGTTGAATGTTCTACTGTTGTGTGTGAAAACGGTAACAATATTTGTTTAATCAACCATTTCCCTCCATTTGAATATATATATATATATATATATATATATATATATATATATATATATATATATATATATATATATATATATACACACACACACACACACTACCGGTCAAAAATTTAGGGTCACTTACAACTTTCCATACCACTCCATTGTAGACAGAATACCAGCTGATCTGAGTTTGGGGCTGATGTTTAATGCAATATTTACACCTCCCATTATCAGCAACCATTCATCCAGTGTTCCAAAGGTTTTTTTTAAATGAGAAAACATTGGAGATCCCTTTTGCAATTATGTAAGCACATAATGTAATCTGAAAACTGCTGCCCTGGTTAAAAAAAACAATGCAACTGATCTGAGCTGGTGTACCGTCTATAATGGAGTGCAATGGTAATTTCTAAGTGACCCCAAACTTTTGACCGGTAGTATATATATATATATATATGTATAAAAAATATGTGACAATGGTTATTCACCTTCACTAACTGTATTGATAAGAAATCTCAGACACCATTGTGGTTGGTATTGCAAAGTTTGAGCAGAATAATGTGAAGAGGGTTTGATTCCTAAATACTGCCATGTTGAGGAATGCATAGGGATTGGGTTCCCCCAGCACCCAACAAACAATCTCATGGGAGCAGGCGGTTTTGACAGGGGCTGCGGCTGGGAGCGAGCAGTTACAAAAATTGACAGCGGGCCCAGAGATTTAGGAGCGCTGATCATCTCCGTGATCATCAGCAGTGCTGTAACCGGCTGTTAGGTTTCATAAGAAAATCAGCAACACCATCCAGACATATTATTAACATTTCTCTGCTCCTTTTCTCGCACTTCTTTCTCTGGGCACTGTGCCCCGCCTCTTTCTTTTATGGCGACATCCAATCAACAGGTACTTTAACATGAAATCTGTTAGAGAGTGTGTTAGGAGTCAGGGAAATGGAAATAAATAAAAAAACCTGGGCAAAACAAACCACAGCTAACAACATGTTCTGAAATAAATAAATTAATACAATGTCACTTTGCCCTAATTGCACTAGAATAGGCCTAACTAATTAAGCCATTGTCCTTGAATGAATGTAAGTATGCACTAGAACGTAATTTCTTTATGCATTACCAACATGTATGCATGTGTATTAATAATACACAGTAAAATAACTAGTTTCCCTGTGTGTGAGGAGAAGATATAGAATCAGTGGTCAATCTATTGTCAATCCTTCTCATGTTTGCGGAGCCCAACACACACACTGCAGGAACAGGCGAGAGCAGAACACACACACTGTGGCAATGGTCAGAGATCCACCAGTACCGGATCTACTGCCATGTTTCACAGATCAGCAGTGTTTGCTGAATCTAACACCCCTCCTATTGCAGGCGTGTTGTATTCTCCATGCTACACCTTGTTTGTGTTCTCCTACTAACGTTGATTGGATGTCATATTGGGCAACAAAAGCAAGATGGTATGCATGTATAAATTCACACGTGAAGAACATGCACTGCAGGCCTGGTACGGTAGTGTACTTATGTTAGCTCATTTGTTTTTATTGTTTAATGATGAGTCTAATCTTGTTTAACTGAGGTTTATCTCAGTGAGTGGGTTATTTGCAGTAAAGTGTTTCTTCCAGGTACACTGCCACCATGACACCGTGAGTGGGTTGGCGTAGCACTCCCTGGGCATGGAGTAGTCTTACATTTGTAAGTTCTTACATTTGTTCAGTGTTAAATTATAGACTGATAAGACATCCACTGCAGTTGTGAACTTCATCTGCATAATTGCCATGAGAGAAACAGAGTGCTCTTCCAGTTAAATTCCAGTCCATGTCATGAGTTTTTTTATTTTCACTTTAAATCAGTGGGTAACCTTGTATTGTCCATCAAATTAATACTTTCTTTCGGGTTGATTTCTCATGGGTCCACTGCATCTGCTTTAAAGCATTTAGCTCCTGTCTTAGAACTTAAAAGCCAGAGAAGGATGGAATTCAGCTAAATAGATTACTGGTTAAAGCAAAACTCAACTCAATTAAATGCAATCCAATTTTCTTTAACAAATCTCAGCTCCAAGAATTGATATGGTTTACCATTATCTTTACGTAATTATTCCTTGTGTCAGAGTTATTTCTCACACACAAATCTCAATAAAAATACCAAAATAGCTTTCTTCACATTTGTATATTCCTGTATACACATGCTTTGCAAATGTGTCACTGCCTTTTATTTGGCCCAGAGGATAGTTCCTTTTGATATAAAAATACATGCACACAAAAAACAGCTGTTGGAATATCTTTACGGATTTATACTGGTAAGTGTCACCAATCCAAAGACTTTGTATTTTGGTGCTCAAAGCACATTTATTGGCCTTGGATGAAAGCAATAAGGACTGTGAAGGTTGATGGCTGTCAGCTCATTAATCATATTTTCAGAGGAGAGTCCTATTGGAAGATGCTTCACTGTTCTGGCATGTCTCTCCCCAAAGCAAATCCACAGCCTGAGATCAGGAGCAGGGCAGACAAATCTAAATCCAAGCCCATTTCCTCTTCTCACTGCCTCAGCAGGCAACAAGGCTAACTTGGCCACAAGAAAGTGTCCAAAATCAGATTTTTACTCTTGCATGTTACACAGATTCTAGGTATTCTAGAGTCCTGCAATATAACTGAATGGCTACAATGTGATAAGGAATAGTTACTGTAATTGCATTGCGGTTATCTATTGGGACATTACAATTTGACACTCACCTAATGATATTACAGTGACTCACAGTAACTTCAAAAGAAAATTAAAGCTGCAAGCAGCGTTGGACGGGCCCTCGCTCCTCTGCCCACGTTGGGGTTACTAGCGGACGCTGCTCCATGCAGCCGTGCATTTGTGGCCACGGTGGAATATGTGGCATTGGAAATGGTGTATTTTATATGTTGTCCGTAGTATTGAGGGAGGGGCGTATGTCCCCAATGAAAAGGGAACTCCCTAGTAAGTTCAAAGATACCTCTCATGAGAGCCTATGATAAACGGGTCACTACTTATTGAAGGAGCCATGGATTAGGCACAGGGGGCGGGCCAAACCATGACCAATGACAACGGACAACGGTGCTGGGTTCAATTTTACCTCACAATAGTCTAAATCAAACGGGTCATCAGTTATAAAAAAGGACAAGTTGCAATTACACCTGACTGCACTACGCAGATCGGGGTAGGGCTAAATTGTAGCACATTTTCAAAAAAATGTGGGCATTCTCACAGCAGTGTGTAAAATTGGCACGTTATTTTTTGTGTACACAATTAACTCGTCTATTTCGTGGTGGTCAGCACGTAATGGGAAGCATCGATACGGAGGTTGAGTTGTGGGACAGAAAAATGGTGAATGGACAGGTAATACGCGATCGGTCCAGCGGTCTCTTAGGGGCGGTACAACAACGGGACTGGTGGGTTTAGGAAAACAACAACGGGGAAATGAAACCCCCACGATCCGGTCTCCAGGGTGAAAATCCTGTGTAATATTATGGCCTCAGACACACATTCTTCCTCTTACAATTGTCAAATGTTTAGCTCCACCCACGTTAAGCCACTCCTCAATCTGCGTACTGCAGTCAGGGCTTACTCAGTAAGTATGTCCGAGTCATAAGTGCTGAGTCACCTTCATGCCATGTTTGCCTTGGAACTTGGAATTCTTCACCTGAGACAGTCATCACTGTTTCAGTGCCACAGCAGCTATGCACATAGTATTTCCAAGAAGGACAGTGATAATAGAATAAAAACAGGTATGGTGTTCATAAATAAAGAGAAGCATCAATCTAGTCAAGGACTACCCATGTCCTTGAGTACAGTGTAGTTTTAGCAAGGGTTTGGTGGTTTTGTTTTTCTTTCAGTATTTTGGCTAAATCTGTATTTATACAGCTGCATTTGCATATATTATTTTGAACATGTTTTATTTGATTTAAATGATTAACTGAGAGTGTTCACCCCTATTTTGAAATTAAATCTTTAGTGCGTAACTTGTTGATATTAATGAACGTCAGTTACATTCAAGCCATCGCCAAATGAGTTGCTACAAATCTAATTAAGACAATCAGCTCCACACAACTCTTTAGATTTCTTAGTAAGACTATGTTCAGAAGACTGTGGCGTCTGACTTTCCCGTGCAGAAACTTAAGTAAAGACAATGACCTCTTCTGAAAAGTTCATCATGTTTTTTAATCCTCCGTGACCTCCTAGGCTACTGGCAACTGTGTGGAGGATGGGTGGGGGGGGTGCGCGATCACAGAAGGCTTGCGAAGAGTTGTTAATGTACAGTCATTTAGAATTCCTCATGGGGGGCGACAGAAACTCTGCACTATAGATTTAATTGTAATCATGAAAATTCCCAGAATTATTTTGCAACGTGTATCTTTTATTTAGTTTGTAATTTCACGCCATATTGTGTCACATGGGTTAACATGCTGGTTTCCAATAAGGGATACAGGTACAGCTAACAATTGAATCGTGAAGATAAAAAGAAGTTTGTGCTTTATTGAAGGCCTGTGATTTGAACGTGTAAAGGAACAATAATAATGACGTATATGTTTCAATTTGAGTCCTATCCAGCTTGCAGCAGCAATATGATTTCTTTTAAATCATGAAGTTGCAAATGGCAGCAGTTACTGTCTTACAATCCTGTAGTTGTAATTTCACATTCAAAAACATGTACGACCTGCCTAAGACTCTCACTTGCTAAGAGATTCTGTTTCTGTGGAAGGTGTAATAACACCAGCTCAGGCTAATCAGTGACATTAATTAAGTTTCATTAATTAGCCACCCATGCTTTCTCTTGAAAACTACTGATATCAGACTTTCCCAGATGAAAAGACAGATGATTTCACAAAAGAACTCCCCCTTAACAAAAACCTTTATATTCCTTTAAACACTAAAACCTTATCACAGGCGTAGTACTCCTTTAATTAAATGAAATGGATGAATTGTTGCTTTTTAGTGATAGATATTAAAGGGAATATAACAGAGCAGTGCAGTCAAAATAATGAGTTCTCTAAATTTGCTGCATTTAAATGTCTTCTTCAGCATGGTACGACCAGTCTTGTAACTCTCTTTTAGAAACGGTCTGCCAGCTCCTACATTGGTATTTTTGCTCATTGTGATGTCATTTTTAGGAGTATCTTCAAATGCCAAAGCTAAAAGTGTATGTTAGTCAATTAACCTTTGTAATGAAAGTATTTAAATTGTGTCATGAATAAAATCTGTTACAGGCTGCATGGGATAATGGACCCAAATGCAGAGAGCAGGATGGCAAAAGTTGAGGTTGAGGGTTTTATTTGATCTAAAAAACAAGGTTCATACCAACAAAGGAAGTCCCAACTGCAGAGGGCAAAAAACTCTTAAAAGGATCTTCAACACAAAACCAGAACAGTAAATCCACAAAACCAAACGTAGATTAAAAAAAACAGGAAACCGAGACAAAAGGAAATCCAGATAGCGCATGATTAGGAACTGACACAGTACAGTGACAAACACAAAATAATCTGACAAAGGACAAGAGGAAGACAATGGGGCGTTTCTCAATCTGTGTTCTTCTATGGACTTGTAAATGTAAATGTGCTTTTTCCAGTCTTAACAACTGCTCAAAGTGCTTTTACATCTACATGAAACATTCACCATTCACACACATTCATACACTGTGGCCGGGGCTGCCGTACAAGGTGCCACCTGCTCATCAGATAAACATTCACACACATTCACACTCCGATGCGCAGCACCGGGGGCAACTCGGGGTTCAGTGTCTTGCCCAAAGACACTTTGACAATGACTGCAGGGGCGGGGATCGAACCACCAGCCTTCCGATTGGCAGGCGCTCTACCACTGAGCCACAGCCACCCCCACTTGTGTCCTTGTGTTCTTGTAAAACGTCATGTTTGGTGGCCAAAGCACTAATCCAATACACAAGTTAGCATTTCGCCAAGAACAGTTAAAATCCCCGGATGTGATCTTGACACGCCCATTTTACCGAGGATACATCGGATGGTAACTTGTGTGAACTTGGCCGGGCCGGTATCCCAACATTCAATTCGGGTGTAAAGCGCGTATGGTTCCTTGTAAACAGACTTTCACAATTTACGTCTATTATTCAATCAATAAATTCATTTTTAGGATGTTTTAAGGCGAGAAATCAGCTGTTTAGATTTTGAATACGAATACGTATTCAACGAATAAGATGGTGAATTAAAAAAGCCTTCGGAGTTGGAAAGCTCCACAATCCAACATAGCATAGCATAGCATAGCAAGCTCACCAGCCGGGAATGACTCTCGCGAGCCGGTCAGTCAGTCAGCTCACAGACCCCTCTGGCCCACATTTAGACAGTCCCCTCTTGCCCCACATTAGACCACTGCAGCAACAACAATGGAAGAGGAAAGCCAGGTCCACAATTGTAAGATATTTAAAACATTTTTTACCGCTGTGGTAAGTGTGGTAAAGTGTTTCGGAACATCAAACCAATTTAAACAATAGTCAAGGACAACACAAGTAAACACAAAATGCAATTTGTAAATGAAGGTGTTTATTATTTTGTTTTTCTTCAGCCATTCAGTGGTGGACTTGCTGATGTGTTTAGGATCATTGTCCTGCTGCAGAACCCAAGTTCGTTTCAGCTTGAGTACACGAACAGATGGTCGGACATTCTCCTTCAGGATCTCTTGGTAGACAGCAGAATTCATAGTTCCTTTTATCACGGCAAGTCTTCCAGGTCCTGAAGTAGCAAAACAGCCCCAGACCATTACACTACCACCGCCATATTTTACTGTTGGTATAATGTTCTTTTTATGAAATGCAGTGTTCCTTCTACACCAGATATACTTGGACACACACCTTCCAAAGAGTTCCACTTTTGTCTCATCGGTCCCCAGAATGTTGTCCCAAAAGTCTTGGGGATCATCAAGATGTGATGTGGAGAAATTGAGACGAGCTTTGATGTTCTTTTTGCTCAGCAGTGGTTTTCATCTTGGAACTCTGCCATGCAGACCATTTTTGCCCAGTCTTTTCCTGATGGTGGAGGCATGAACGCTGACCTTAACTGAGGTCAGTGAGGCCTGTAGTTCTTTGGACGTTGTTGTGGGGTCTTTTGTGACCTCTTGGATGAGTCGTCGCTGCGCTCTTGGGGTAATTTTGGGCGGCCGGCCACTCCTGGGAAGGTTCACCACTGTTCCATGTCTTCGCCATTTGTGGATAATGGCTCTCACTGTGGTTCCCTGGATTCCCAAAGCTTTGGAAACGGCTTTATAACCCTTTCCAGACTGATAGATCTCAATTACTTTCTTTCTCAATTGTTCCTGAATTTCTTTGGGTCTTGGCATGATGTGTAGCTTTTAAGGATCTTCTGGTGGACTTTACTGTGTCAAGCAGCTCCTATTTAATTGATGCCTTGATTGTGAACAGGTGTGGCAATAATCAGGCCTGGGTGTGGCTAGAGAAATTGAACTATAGTATGTTTTAACAAGGGGGGCATTTACGTTTTCACACAGGGCCATGATGGTTAGGATTTTTTTTCACCTTTAATAATAAACACCTTCATTTACAAATTGCATTTTGTAATGTCCTTGACTATTGTTTAAATTGGTTTGATGTTCCGAAACACTCATCTTGGCTCTCCTCCCTCGCAGGCTCCTCTTCTGCTTCTCGGTAAAGTATACAGACGGTAGTGGCTAACTTTACCCAGTCCATCTATAATTTTAATACCTATTTTAAAGTTTCTTTTCTGCTTTCAATTAAAAGTGAATCCCGAAATATGGAGGATTTTTTCTCGCCGTTGTGTAGTTATTTATACAGTTATTGGCCCGTGATAGTACTTTAAATGAAAACGTAACAAAACAACAAAGGCGGTGTGAAAGGTGACGGTCCATGCTTTATTATCAATACACACATCGAAGCTAACTATAAAGTGGCAAGGGCCCTCTATGCTGGGGGTGTTGCGCAATAACAGTAAGAACGCTTCGTCTCAAAACTGTCAACAGTGTTTTGTGTGCTTCTAAACTTGCAAGTTCATTTTTCCATTTACAGCCAGCAAGTACGGTCTCCCCAAGAACACAAGTCCGTTCTTTGCTTACTTGGTATTGAGAAACGCCCAAAGACTAAATACACAGGTTAACGAGGAAACACAAGACAGGTGACACAAGGGCGGGGAAACAGGTGGTAGACATCAGGCAATCACAAGGGCGGGAAAACACCGGAAGTACAACTAAACAAGACAACACAGTAAACCAGACTATCAAAATAAAACAGGAAACTAAACATACAGACACTCACAGGAAAACAAAAGACAGAAACTACAACTAGACAAGACAAGGGAGCAAATATGAGCCGTTTCTCAAGGTCAAGGATCCTTCCTTGGTAGTACTAGTTCTTCCTTGGTAAATGTAAATGTAAATGTGCTGTATTTTTATAGCGCTTTTCTAGTCTTAACGACTACTCAAAGCGCTTTTACATCATACAGGATACATTCACCATTCACACACATTCATACACTGTGGCCGAGGCTGCCGTACAAGGTGCCACCTGCTCACCAGATAAACACTCACACACATTCAAACTCCAATGCACAGCATCGGGGGCAACTTGGGGTTTAGTGTCTTGCCAAGAACACTTCGACTTGGGAGCGCCAGGGATTGAACCCCCAACCTTCCGATTGGCAGACAACCGCTCTACCACTGAGCCATAGCCGCCCCAAAAATGCAGTCCAGCAGTATTACTAAATGGTTACAATGTAATAAGGACTAGTTACTGTAATTGCATTGCAGTTATTTATTGGGACATTACAATTTGACACTCACCTAATGATATTACAGTGACTCACAGTAACTTTAAAAGAGAATTAAAGCTGCAAGCAGGGTTGGACGGGCCCTCGCTCCTCTGCCCACGTAGGGGTTACTAGCGGACTCTAGTAAAGACAGCAACCAAGCTAGCTAACAGCCTAATGTTAAAATTATAGGTTCAGTTAGCTAACTTTAGCACGGGGTGTATCTACCTAATTATTATGGCAATTTATACCAGCATTAAAGCATTAAGCTTAATATAGATGTAAAACATTAACAGTGATCACAAATGTACGTGTAATCCACATGACTTTGGGCTAATGGAATTAACCTGTATAAATATTATTATTATCATTATTATTATTATTATTATTATTATAATTATTATTATACTGGTTGAATTAATTCACTAGATGCATGCATGTTGACAAGTTGCTAAAAAGTGCACGTAGGTATGTGTGTTTGAGTAAGTGTCCAATCTTAGTGAGCAAACTGAGTGAATGACATAGTAGTTGTCAGGCGTAGTTACAAATAATAGCCCAGCCTACCTGTCTGAGCTAAGAAAAAGAGTTATGGGAGAGAGACCAACACGACGATAGAAAACAGGAGGTTACGGAGAAATCCTGCCGTTGTTGTTGACAAAACCTTGAGAAGTGAGTTATATTAGTGTTAGATCTCGCGGACATAGTTGACGGTTCTTTAGTTGACGGGTCATTGCATCTGCGGGGCCTCAGTGAAACTTGACTGCCTCGTCATTGAACCTGTTTGGGCACTGGAATCGCGCCAGTAGTTTCCTCCGTGTTATCTATCTTCAACTAGTTCCTCCGTGTTATCTAGCTTCAACTAGTTTGACAAGTAAGGTAAAAAAACACATAGTTTAAGTTAAGATACATTTATCAAGTGTTGTTTGATGTGTTTCTTCCGTGAACGAGTGCATATATGTTTAGTAGTTTTATTTTTATTTCGCTAGTTGTGGCAATCTCGTGGATGTGCTGGGTACCACCATTTTGAGTGTGTTCCGGCTGCTACACGGAATCGTTGAGAATATTGAGTCAATGAGATTGTAATTTGTTATTAACACAATCTTTTTGTATATTGTGTATTTTCTTTGGAGATGTGACTTTGTGTATATTGTAACGCTCACCCCAGTGTTGCAGCGTTGAATAAGGAGGCGATAACTGGTTTGCAACTTCTGTGCATTTATTTTAGAACACACATAACTCCGGTCACTGTTGGCCGTGACCACGCCGAACATTCAGACCACAACAACTGGAGGAAGTGCCCTTCTTCTTTGGCCCAAACCCGGGTTGCCCCCACCCTCAATTGAACCACATTGACCTCTATTGGTAACAGTAGAGCATAACACTAACACACATAAGCATTTGCTTTACTGAATAACTCCTAACAACAGGAACACATTAACTCAGCTCATTACAATATTGTAAAACAGCTAGTTTTACATTGTTCCTTGCAATGCTGTTATTTACCAATTATGGTAAATAACAATTGATACCTATATTTCTCTGACTCTGTCTATTGGCAGGTCAGGTTTTTTTTGTGTGTGTTCTGTTCCTTTCTGGTGAAGTTGTTTCACCAAGGAGTGATGGCGATCCTTCTCCCTAGAGGTCTTGAAGAGTTTTGAGTCTGTTCATGTACACTGCATCCGCTGGTGCGGTAGGACAGCTTTTGCATACATTGATTTCTGTACAACTGGACTGAAAAATGCACTGGTTTTACCAGCTCAGTTTTCTTGAGACTATACTGTATTAGGTTAATACAGGGGAATATGATTGTGATTTCAATGAATGTTTGTATTATTTAATTTTTTTCATTTTATTAACTTGAACATTGAACTGTAAACCTGAAGTGTAGTGTGACACAGGTTAGAAACGTGCACCAAAAGAATTAGAACTTGAAAAAACAAGAACTTTGATTTGCCGTAATTGTTACTTTTGGTATTCAACTTCTTGTCCTAGTTAAATTATTTGTTGTATGTGGATCCATTTACCATTTCTTTATATAAAAAGCCGACATTGTTGAACTTCAAAGTGATATTGTCTGAGTATCTCTGGGCTCCAGTAGTCAAACCTAAAATTCTGGGCCCATAGTCATAGCAAGTGAGTATTTGTTACATACGGTAAATACTAAAGATACTTACATTTAAATGATTATTTCACTGTCAGCAATACCGCTCGAACTCACCGCTTAGGTCCGCCATTCAATTTTTTTTACAAGCCGGCAATGCCCCGGTCCTAGGATTGTGGGTGATTTGGGGCTGCGAATGATACACATATGTAAATGTAAATGTAAATGTAAATGTGCTGTATTTATATAGCGCTTTTCCAGTCTTAACAACTGCTCAAAGCGCTTTTACATCTACAGGGAACATTCACCATTCACACACATTCATACACTGTGGCTGGGGCTGCCGTACAAGGTGCCACCTGCTCATCAGATAAACATTCACACACATTCACACTCCGATGCGCAGCACCGGGGGCAACTCAGGGTTCAGTGTCTTGCCCAAAGACCCTTCGACAATGACTGCAGGGGCGGGGATCGAACCACCAACCTTCCAATTGGCAGGCAACCGCTCTACCACTGAGCCACAGCCGCCCCATATGCATCCTTCTCTGTCTATGGGAAATTCTCTGAAGGAAGGACTCAGTCCTTGGAGGAATTTGGAGGATCCTCAACATTGGAACGGTCCTTCGACAGACGTCGATGACGTAGCATCTTCCAAATTATGGCTTCGGAGGATCCTTCCTTGGCATTGAGAAACGACTATGGACTATGACATGAAACAGGAAACAAAACACGGATAACAAGATGAAAGAGAAAACAGAGCAAATAACAGGGAATGAAACAAGAACCACAACAGTATACAGTGAGGAAAATAAGTATTTGAACACCTTGCTAGTTTGCAAGTTCTCCCACTTAGAAATCATGGAGGGGTCTGAAATTGTCATCGTAGGTGCATGTCCACTGTGAGAGACATAATCTAAAAAATAAAAAAATAAAAAATCACACTGTATGATTTTTTAACTATTTATTTGTATGATACAGCTGCAAATAACTATTTGAACAGCTATCTATCAGCTGGAATTCTGACCCTGAAAGACCTGTTAGTCTGCCTTCAAAATGTCCACCTCCACTCCATTTATTATCCTAAATTAGATGCACCTGGTCGTTAGCTGCATAAAGACACCTGTTCACCCCATACAATGAGTAAGAATCCAACTACTAACATGGCCAAGACCAAAGAGCTGTCCAAAGACACTAGAGACAAAATTGTACACCTCAACAAGGCTGGAAAGGGCCGGGGGAAATTGCCAAGCAACTTGGTGAAAAAACGTCCACTGTTGAAGCATTCATTAGAAAATTGAAGAAGCTAAACATGACTGTCAATCTCCCTCGTACTGGGGCCCCATGCAAGATCTCACCTCGTGGGGTCTCAATGATCCTAAGAAAGGTCAGAAATCATCCCAGAACTACAAGGGAGGAGCTGGTCAATGACCTGAAAAGAGCTGGGATCACCGTTTCCAAGGTAACTGTTTGTAATACACTAAGACGTCATGGTTTGAAATCATGCACGGCACAAAAGGTTCCCCTGCTTAAACCAGCACATGTCAAGGCCCTTCTTAAGTTTGCCAATGACCATTTGGATGATCCAAAGGAGTCTTGGGAGAAATTCATGTGGTCAAATGAGACCAAAATAGAACCTTTTGGTCATAATTCCACTAACCGTGTTTGGAAGAAGAAGAATGATGAGTATCATCCCAAGAACATCATCCCTACTGTGAAGCATGGGGGTGGTAACATCATGCTTTGGGGGTGCAAATGGGACAGGGCGACTTCACTGTATTAAGGAGAGGACGACCGGGGGCATGTATTGCGAGATTTGGGGGAACAACCTCCTTCCCTTAGTTAGAGCATTGAAGATGGGTCGAGGCTGGGTCTCCCAACATGACAATGACCCAAAGCACACAGCCAGGATAACCAAGGAGTGGCTCATCAAGAGAAGAAGCACATCAAGGTTCTGGCGTGCCCTAGCCAGTCTCCAGACCTAAACCCAATAGAGAATCTTTCATGCCCAGAAACCTGACTGATCTACAGAAGATTTGTGTGGAGGAGTGGGCCAAAATCCCTTCTGCAGTGTGTTCAAACCTGGTGAAAAACTACAGGAAACGTTTGACCTCTGTAATTGCTAACAAAGGCTACTGTTTCAAATGTTAACATTGATTTTCTTAGGTGTTCAAATACTTATTTTCAGCTGTATCTGACAAATAAATTGTTAAAACATCATACATTGTGACTTCTGGATTTTTTTTTTTTAGATTATGTCGTTCACAGTGAACGTACACCTACAATGACAATTTCAGACCCCTCCATGAATTCTAAGTGGGAGAACTTGGAAAATAGCTGGGTGTTGAAATACTTATTTTCCTCACTCTATGTGTTATATATAATATGTGTTATTTATGGATATATTTTTATGAAATTGTACTAAATAAAACACAAAAAACAAAAAAAGTGAAAAAAAAAGTGTTTTCTAACACTCCAAAAGTTATTTGAACTCTGTACATTTTTTACTTTTTTGGATATGCTCATTTAATAGATAGTTTCATCTGCGATAGAAATGGTGTCACGCGGTTTTATACCGGACTTTATGTAACAAGATGACATCATCATGAGCGTACCACATGATGCAAAAGAATGGATGCTGTAACTCTTCTGTTTTTTATTTTACTTTGATTTAAAACAGGATCATGGGACAATGATCTCCCGTGGCTATCAAGTAAAGCTCCATTCTATAAGAGTTAATTTCTTTTGAATTTCTTATCTGAGGATTGTTGGCAAAACTGATGGCAGATGCCTGTCATCAGTGATGCTAGACTAAACAGTACGCAGGGCTTTCTCAGTGACTGACAGTTGGAAATGTAACTAATTGTGAATGTGGAAAAGATTGTTTCATCTGAATTGAGGAGGCTGCAGTCTGCTTCCTTTCAGCACAGATGTTAGTGTCTTTGATTTTGATAAGTACGGCGTTATCCCCGCTCAGTTCTTCTCCCCTCCGCTCAGCTACAGTACACCCGCAGTCCTGTGAGACAATCAGGCCAATCAAAAGATGTTTACCAGCCATTAAGAGTTTCTGCTCGCCTCGATGAGAGAGGAAATGAGGAGAGTGGAAAGAGAAATCAACAACTTTTGGAGACAGATCCTTAATTTTTTTACTCTGTTTTGACATTAATTAGGTTGAAATGTAATGGGCAGAGCGTGAGGGAATGAGATGGCTCTAAGTGGGAGTTAGAAGTTAGACGGGGAGACTTTTCTCCAGTGCTTAAATGTCCATCATGGGCCTCTAAGTGGGTGCTCCTCAACATGAATACTGTACCTACTGTCAATTAGCATGTATCTGCTGGCAGGATAAACCTGTCTGTTCTATTATAATACCTATTAATATGGTAGGGCTGAATGATTTTAGGGGAAAATCTAATTTTTCTGCCAAACAATGCGATTACAATTTAGCTACAAATTGCACCTTCTACGATCATCAAAGAGAAATGAAAAATCCACCGAATGTTCCACACGAGCAGCCGGGCG
Organism: Etheostoma cragini; assembly: GCF_013103735.1. Lineage (NCBI taxonomy): Eukaryota > Metazoa > Chordata > Actinopteri > Perciformes > Percidae > Etheostoma > Etheostoma cragini. Next base: position 8,788,123 of record NC_048419.1, on the reverse strand, counting down.
CTAGCTCTAAACCGGGGAGCGCACATGGCGGCTGTCGCTCTCAACCAAAGCCTATGGCTAACCACCTACATCCTCACCTTTCTAACAGTTTCTCCCCACTCAGTGACACACCGGCTGAGAAGCCTACTCTGGTTATTGGAGCTCTATACTATAATAACATAGCTGGGCCATGAAGAATATATGAATAAAGCCACTCCTTCCAGTCATAATATTACTTAAATTCGAAGAGGCTCTGGCCGGGGGGGGGGGGGGGACGGACTTGTAGCCATCTTTGATTCAAGCCTTTTAATTAATCCTAAAATAAATTATAACTAGTTTGGAAGCCTTGTTCTTAGTCTTTAACATCCATCATGGAAAACATGACAGCCAGTTATATTTGTTGTTATTTACCGAGCTCCAGGACCATATTCTGAATTATCTGAATTCTCAGAGTTTTTATCAGGTGTAGTCCTTAAATCAGACAAAGTACTTATTGTAGGTGATTTAAATATCCATGTGGACATTGACAACGATAGCCTTAGTATTGCTTTTAACTCACTACAAGATTCAATTGGTTTCAGTGAGGGTGCATTAGGACACTCTGTTTTTACCACACCCTCAACCTTGTGCTGACATTTGGTATAGGAACTGACGATAGTAGTTAGTTATAGTATTTCCGCACAATCCTTTATCCTTATAATTATCAGACCATTCTCTAATAACGTGAATTCTCACTACTCAACTATACTAAAGCGAATAAAAGCTTCTACACTAGATGCCTATCTGACAGTGCTAAATTTAAGGAAGATAGTCCAACAGCTCATCTTATTAAAAAATGTTAAACCAAGTTCAACGAAATTTTCCACAATTAGTGATTCAGCCCTATGGATCCTGCCTGTGGTTAGAGCTGCATCTCAAGTCGCTTAAATTGCCTCCTTGAGTCCTGCAAGGAAATCATTGGAAGAGAGAGGCAACGAGCAAATGTGTTGTGAGCATTTGAATGTCAGCTGTTTCGGTGCAGTTAGCAACTCCTTCAGCTGCACGGCATCCGGGAAGGATGCTCTCGTGTATCCTCGCATATAGCTTCTCGATGATCCCTCCTCGATGCTCGCTCCTCGGGGCAGAAATAAAAGCTTTGAGACGGCCTTCACCGAGAAGGGACAGAACAACTTCCAATCCAGCCGAGGCGTTGACAATAAGGGCCATGGGATGTAGGTTTATGTTAAAACACTTTATGTAGGGAAAGATGGTGGAAAACTATGATATTTATTTAACCTTTAAACAAAGGCTTTGGTAGGAGCAGTGACTTGAACAAATACAGTAAAATATGTCAACAGGGGACAATTGCAGATTTGTAAACTAAGCATTTTCCGGAACTTACTCAACTTGCTCTATGATTCTGTCTGTGCAAAAATTGGGGCGGCCATTCAGACACGGCCGGATGATATCAAACAGGATATTGATTCATTGAGGGGCGAGCTAACGGCGGCGGTTACCAGTCTGTGGACATCTTTAGCATCACATGATACCCAACTGAAGGAGCTGGAGAAAGCTGCCGATTATACTGGCAACTGTACTACTTAGCACGGTGCCACTGTGGCCAAACTTCAAGGTGATGAGGGAGCTGCAGGCAAAATGTGAAGACCTCGAAGGCCGTTCCAGACGGAATAATTTGCAGTAAGGTGACCAGACATCCCCGGTTTTGGTGAAAAGTCCCCGGCTGGATCTGTCCCCGGAAATGTCCCCGGTTTTCACTGTGGCTGACAGACCCGAAATTGGAATGAAAGAAAGAAAACACTGACCAAACGTAGCCAATATTCGCTCAAGACAGCCAGAGCCAGCGCGGCTCAGAGCTCAGAGATGTTTCAGAAAGCCGTATTTTACAATGCCAAAATTACTGATAATTTACATGGAGTCTGGTGGATTTAGCGAACGCAATTTTGGGGATTTTTTATGTTGTAAAAAAGGATCTTAATCTTTAACAGAAGTGTTGACCTCCTTAGAAATCCTTTTTTGTAATGTTGGCCAGACACTTAGAATAATAATCTGAGTTTGTCAGTAGCAAAACGATCATTTTTATGGACGTAAATACAAGCTGGACAATTATCCTATTAACTTACATTGTAGCTTGTTTTTCTGATGCCGACTGCTGCAATCTCTTGGTTAACCGTCTGGTTTAATACTGGGTCAATGTCAAAGGAAAATCTTTCCTTGATAGTTTTTATTGTATCTGATTCTCAATGAGCTGTTGCAGGAACAAGCCTGAAGCAATAAAGCAAAAGCTGTCAGATAAATGTAGTTCAGTAAACATTACAAAATTAAAAGAGGTATAATGGAGTACAAGTATGAAGATGCAGCAGGGGTGATTCTAGGATCAGACCTTTAAGGGGGGCTCACCCCCTAATGAGAATGTGGCCTACATGAAATGTTATCATGTTTACATTATGTATAAATCTCTGCACACCCATTACTCTCTGTGCAATACCAACAACAACACTCAACACATGCATCAGTACAACAAGTGGTTCCCGAGTAATCCGGTTTTGAAATTGCGACAAATCTTGTACATGGTCTCATATGTATATGTATTCTCATGTAGACTATTTATTTTCTTTCAGCACAGACAATTTTTTAAATGGCTTAGCCAGTGTATCCCACCATAATGGTTATTATATTGCCAGATTCCAGACAATCCCACTTCATAATATGTATCCCACTTACAAATATGAACATATATCTCTACTGGTATGCTTCCTAGGGACATAACTGCAAAAATATGAAGAAAAAACAATTCCACCTGTGTGTGCATGGTTAAAATTCTGAAGAGGAAACTAGCTCAGGCTACAGCACAAATATTTCCATCCATAGATGAGAACAATCAAGTCTAACCTCTGAATTTATTTTTTAAAGTGCACAAGATTGATAGTCTGGCTCTGCCCCTCCTACGTACTTTTGCTCAATTTTCATTTTCCTTCAGCAAACCGTCTGGGTTTGCGGTATATTTGCAGGTTTTTCCCCGGCCAAATAATTTACGGTCCAATCGGCGAACCGAGGGAGGGGCTGAGGGGGAGGGAGCAGCGAGCTAGTCTTGTTTTGATTGAAAATACTTTCAGCGTCAACAAGAAGTAATGTCCCCCAACATAGCTTAGAGCACTTTTAAAATAGACAACATTTTCTGACAGGGGGGCTTGTGCCCCAGGGCAGCTTTAGGTCCTGTGATGTACACTACACGCATATGAGGGATTAAATACTGCGTAAATGTTCTCAGGCCCCCCTGATGTACAAAAGGACGATGCTCTAAATTTATCCCGACTACACCACCGCGGTGATGAAAAAAGGGCAGTGTTTGGAGATTTGAAAAGGAGACTGAGAGCCATCGAGGTAGCAAATTACGGGCTGCGCTTCCTGGCGACACTGCGTGTTACTCTCCCGGGGGTTAAGGAACACACTTTTGAGGACCCCAACCTGGCGCTGGACTTCATTAACCACACGATGCCATCCCAAGAGAATGAAGCATCTGCATCTTCTTCACCGGGGTAAGAAGTAAAGCCGCCAACTAAAACAAGCCATGCATCATAGATCTTTGGTGAAGGTGGTCTCCTTTGGACATTACTTTTTGAAAGACTGTTATGCTGCTATGAAACTGTGCCACTGCCGTTAGATACGCTTACAGTGGACAGATGTTTATTTTTTCCCTTTATTCCTGCTATTTTCATTCATTGCAATGTACAAATATGGTTGCGGGGTGATGCACTGTGTGACTGGAAAAAACTACCAGTATGGGAATACTACCACTACCTGGTGCCAGTGCACACAATGTTTGACTATGCACTGTAATGTTGAATTACACACCAGCATATGAGTGAGGTTGCACGCTGAGTTATGTTGTTCACAATCTATAGATGCCGAATTTGTGATTACAGTAATAAGAGAGCAAAACAGGTTTCCTTTTACTATATTTGTTTCTTGTCAATTTTGACAGATTTGCAGATAATATGTAGGTCAGACCTTAACTTGCAGCTCTTGTGAGTTTTATGTTATTAGAAAGTCTGATGGGATCTTGTATGCACCTAAGTTGGGGAGATGCAAGGGTTGGTGTTTTTTAAAAACGTTGTTTACTTTTTTTTTTTTTTGATATATTGCAAACTACGTCTCTTGAGGTGAACTGGCAAAGTATTCAGGTGGGATTCAAACTTTGTGCAGACGCCAAGACATGCTAAATAACAGCTCTATTCTATGGTATCACTTTGTGGGTTACAAAGCCCCATTGGAACATCAATAACATTTTGCCAGTTGGAATGTCCGTTGGCTGGGGAAACCCACCAGATAAATAAGGTTATCTCTCAGCTTGATAGCTTGAGAGCAAAAGTTGCTTATCTACAAGAAACGCATCTAAACAAGTTGGATCATATGAAGATTCACAGACGCTGTGTACAGTCATATTACTCTCTCTTTAATAGCAAGTCAAGAGGCACAGCTATTTTGATCCACAAATCTCTGCAGTTTACTCCCTAGGACATCATTGCGGACCCTCAGGGCTGCTACATAATTGTTACCCGTCGTACTGTTAATAAACATGTGATACTGGCTAACCTATATGCACCTAATTGGGACAATGATCATTTTTGTTCTATTTTGTCGTATAGTTTACCTAATTTAGACTCCCACTTCAGGTGGTGATTTTAACTGTTGCCTCAATCCAATATTGGACAGGTCTTCTAATCACTCTAAACAATCTAAATCTGCCCAAATGATTAATTCCTTTCTTAAGAACTATGCAGTTTCAGATTTATGGCAAAGCATGAACCCCACTGCTGGGACTTACTCCTTTTTCTCCTAGGTACATCATACATTTTCCCAGATTGATTATTTCTCAGTAGCCAATCGTTTACGTTCTTCAGCCAAAGCCTGTTCATACCATTCAATTCAATTTTATTTATATAGCGCTAAATTACAACAACAGTTACCTCATTGCGCTTTTCATAAAAGAGCAGGTCTAGACCGTACTCTGTGATGCTATTTTCAAAAACCCAACAATTCCCACCAAGTTCTAGCACTAGACAATAGAGGCAAGAGAAAGCTTCCTTTTAAGAGGCAGAAACCTCGAGCAGAACCATGGCTCAGGCTGGGAGGGCATTTGCCTCAACCGGTTGGGGGTGAGAGAAAGAGACAGAGCGAGAGAGACAGACACAAGGATGGATAATTGTTGCAAAGGGTGTCAAGCAGGAACATGGAGGCAGCAGGTGACTCCAACCAAAGATCCAGACTCCACAGCTCCAGAGCCAGAAACACTTGCAGCAAGTGATTTGACGAGAGAGGAGAGGGGCGAGAAAGCACAAGACTCCAAGAAAGGGAAGAAGTTGGGTTAGTAACATGCCTTAATGGGATGATGGAGACGGTTTCTGCCTCCTGAAGCCAAACTGGAACCTGGTTCCACAGAAGAAGAGCCTGATAGCTGAACGCTCTGGCTCCCATTCTACTTTTGGAGTCACTAGGAACCACAAGTAACCCTGAATTCTGGGAGCACAGTGCTCTGGTGGGGTAGTGAGGTACTATGAGCTTTTTAAGGGAAGATGGTGCCCGACCATGAAGAGCTTTGTAGGTGAGAAGAAGGATTTTAAATTCTATTCTGGATTTTACAGGAAGCCAATGCAGAGAAGTGAAAACACAAGAGATGTACAGTATCTCTTTTCCTGGTTCCTGTCACAACACGTGCTGCAGCATTCCGGATCAGCTGTCTTTATGATTTTTTTTTTAAGCAGCCTGATAATAAAGATTTGCAGTAATCCAGCATAGAAGTAACAAATGCATGGGCTAGTTTTTCTGCATCATTTTTAGACAGGATATTCTAGATTTTTGCAATATTACGTAAGATGTGCTTTATGTGAAAATTAAAGGACAAAGATAACTCCAAGATTCCTCACAGTGGTGCTGGAGGCCAGGGTGATGCCATCCAGAGTAACAATCTCTTTGGATAATACGTCACGGAGCTGCTTGGGCCCCAGAACAATAACTTCAGTTCTATCTGAGTTTAACATTAGAAAATTACAGGTCATCCGGGTTTTAACATCCTGAAGGCACATTTGAAGTTTAGCTAACTGATTAGTTAGTTTCATCCGGCTTGATCGATAGATATAATTGAGTATCATCTGCATAACAATGAAAGTTTATGGAGTGTTTCCTGATAATAGTGCTTAAATGAAACAGGATTGACCGAGCACAGATCCTTGTGTGACTCCATGATTAACTATGGCGTGCATGTACATGTACAAACTGATATTGATCTGATAAATAAGACTTAAACCAGCTTAGAGCAATTCATTTAATGCTAATTAAATGTTCCAATCTCTGTAATAGGATTTGAGGGTTAATGGTATCAAATGCAGAACTAAAATCTAATAACACCAGTAAAGAGACAAGTCCTTTGTCTGATGCAATTAGGAGGTCATTAGTAATTTTCACAAGTGCTGTTTATGTGCTATAATGAACTCTAAATCCTGATTGAAAATCCTCAAATAAGCTGTTGCTACGCAGAAAGTCACACAGCTGTTTGACGACTGCTTTCTAAAGAATCTTGTGAAATGGAAATGGATGGTTGAATATAGGTCTATAGTTGGCTAAAACATCTGTATCAAGGTTGGGCTTTTTCAGAAGAGACAATGCCATTGTCATATCAGACCAGTCATATCAGACAACTCTTCAGTTTCAGACACTTTTAGGTTCGCACACAACACTCTGAGCTCTTGCGGGAGATTTAGTCCCATTACATCATCTCAGTAGAAAGTTGTACACTTTGTAGCTTACCAAATATTTTTTTTTGTCAAGGTTAATTCCTCTCCGGAAATCTCTTCTACAAATCTGTGGGAGCTACTAAAACCTAGGCCAGATCATTTCCCACATACCTTGTGATAAAAAGCAAGCTAATCAAAAATTGTCAGACATAACTGCTCAAATTTCACAATTACAACTAGCATGCACAAGCTCCCCCTTGCCTGACTTAATGAAAGAGCTTCTGCTTGAGATAAATTAATTTAACACCCTATTAACCAGTGTAGCAGAGAACATGCTGTGGAAATCTCGACATACATATAATGAATTTGGCGAGAAAGCCAGTAAGATTCTTGCCCATCAACTCAAACAAGCAGCTGCCTCCCAATTTATCAAAACGATTGAAACAGCTGAGGGTAATACATGAGTTATATGTCAAGGTTCAAGGATTTTTCCGGAATCAAACATTAAAAGAAGCTTCTATAACCTTAATCCTGAAAAAGAATAAATATCCTAGTCATTGTAAATCTTATGTCCAATCTAACTACTGAATGTAGCTGTCCAGATTTTAGGTGTTAGCACTTAGATTGGAGAGGTCTTTACCCCAGATAATCTCCTCTGACCAAACTGAATTTATAAAAAATACAATTTCCGTTTTTAATGTCAGGCAACTCTTAAATAATAATAATTCAGAGCCTACCACCCCAGAGCTTATGTCCATGGATGCCGAAAAAGCTTTAGATAGGCTGGAGTGGGGGTATTTGTTTTATGTTTTAGATAAGTTCGGCTTTGGGAAACAATATATTAAATGGATTAGACTATAATATACCATGCCACTAGCATCCGTTTGTACCAATGGGGTGTTTTCTGAGCATTTTGTGGTTTTTGATGGAACAAGGCAAGGCTGCCCCCTGTCACTGTTACGTTTTGCATTGGCCAAAGAAACTGTAGCAATCGCAATACGGCAGGACGCTATAATGACTGCGACTGAGCAGAGCCTATTTACCACATCCAATGGTGCTGGGTGGTATGGCTCTGTCCAATTTTCAGTTGTATTATTGGGATGCTAAAATTCAACCTATTCGCTGTTGGCTACATGAGGATCCAGGAGCCGACGCTCCCTCATGGTGCACTCTTGAAGCTAGATCCTGTTCTCCGTCCACACTGTCAGCATTAATCTATGGACCTCTAGCTTCAGACACAACCCTGTATACAAGAAAATTTGAACAACACTTAAAATATGGAAGCAGGTCCGTCAGCACTATGGATGGCATAGTTTCTCATTGAAATCCCCGATCCATGCAAATCACATGTTTCATCCCTCCCTTCAGGACAATGTTTTTCTGCAATGGCAAAACAGGGGATTTCGCACACACTTTGACCTTTTTGTAGATGGTTTCTTTGCCTCTTTGCAGCAACTGTGCACTCAGTTTCTTATCCCACATACACACTTTTTTCAATACTTACAGTTGCGTGATTTTATGCGTAAACAGCTGCCTCCCTTTCCAGAAATTCCCCCAAGCTCTGATATTGACACTCTATTGGTGCCTATCCAGTCGTTTAAAATAATAAAATCTAACCTATATAGTGCACTTTCATCTTAATAAACCCTGTCTCTTGCCACTATTAGACATAGATGGGAGCAGGATGTAGGTAAGATCATACATGATGAAGTTTGGGATGCAATTCTAAAAAGAGTCCACACCTCCTCTATCTGTGCAAGGCATGGACTATTACAGTGTAAAATACTGCATCGGGCTCACTGAACCAAAGAGAAGCTATCAGAGAGATTCACAAACATTGATCCAGCGTGTAATTGTTGCAAAATAACCCTGTCCTCAAATTTACACCCATTTTGGAGTTGCTTCAAGCTACTGACTTACTGGACTTTGGTGTTTAAAACACTTTTGGAGGTTCTAGAGGTGTCTATAGCCTCCTGTCCCATCATAGCTCTTTTGTAGTACCTTTTGTTGCCTACAGTTTGAAAAGCTCTCAATTTGATATTCTGGCTTTCTGTACGTTGCTTGCCCGCAGCCTAATCCTTCTAAAATGGACAGAGGCCATCCCTCCGTCCCAAACACTGTGGATCAGGAGTACCTTGTCTCACATGAAGTTGGAAAAAAGACTTACACTTAGAGGGTCATCTGGAAATTCTATGAGATCTGGCAACCCTTTTTGAGATATGGGAAAGAGAAATCAGAGGGTGACAGCCTGCATGGATTTTACCCTGTGTGTACTGTACTTTTCTAATATCGCAGACTTTCAAACACTCATTTCCTTTTTTTATTATCATGATCATTTTTATTAAACTTATTTATTTACTTTCTGTGATGGGAATTCGGTTTTGAGTGTTTCTGTGTGTCTTTTGCTTGATAAACAAAGTTAAAAAAAGCATTTCCTTGATTTAAATTAACCAAGGCGGCTTTATATTTCTCACACGGCGTATTTCTACTGCAAGTTGAATTTTAACAGACAGGAAACAGCTGTTGCCATATCTCAACAACACCTGCATAAACCATGAAATCTGTTATGGTTTTCATTTCCCTGTTGTGGCGTCCCCCACAGCGGCCCAGTGTCCGGGCAGTTTGTGAAATGGACAAGTTCTAAAATCGTGAATGTACATTTAAAAAATGAGAAAATCGTGACATGTACACAAATCAATGCATCAAAATAACGCGTCCGTTTCACAAACTGGTGTGAGACCTGGTTGGATATTCATGGCTTCCGTTGGATGACTCCTACTGAGACTTCCAGCAGCAAATTGATACCACTAAAACCTTGTGATACACACACACACACAACATACTGTTTATACACAGTATTTTGCCTTTCTGGATTCCTGTTATGCTTCCTTTGTAATATAACTCTTCGTTAAGTCCTGGTGATATTCGGTTATGCCCTAACATTTTCCTCTGCAGTGGATTGCACAACACTGACGGTGTCATGATGTTGACATCAGCAGCAATGCTGAGCAAAAACACAGAGAAAAATGTATCATAAAGGAGGCTGGGGGAAATATGTCTCCATGTCTCAGTAGAATTCCTGACCCAGACCCAGAGCCTCGGGCTTTGGTCCACACCACCAACTGTGAAGGACCCAGTCCATTAGGTTAATCTGCCTGCCACTGGTGAATGATAAAAAACTTGACTGCCAAATGAGCATAAATATTTCTGACTGCCATGAAGCACTGCATGGAGTAGGTATTGATATTTGGTTTTCTTTATTATTTTCCCAAAAGACACATATAAAGAGATGTGCTGTCTGCTGGGCCTCGGGAAGACAGAGAAATTCAAAAGTCCTATGGCTATGTAAAATATTTATAACGGAAAACAGAACGAGTGCAGTAAAACCAACAAGCAACGAACAACTTGAACAGAAACATGAGTCTAAAAAAGAAAAGAAAAATAGGTTTTTTAGCTTTAGATGGGCCACCGACCTCTGGCTAGTACAGCCTTCCTTACCAGCACACAGCCGACCCTAGATTTACACACAATATCCAGAGTTTGAAGGTTAACAATAGATATGTACACAGAGTTGTAAAATAGAATAAACATATCAAATTATGTCAAAATTGAGGAAGAAACTATTGGATAATGAGTACATGAGGATTATTGTCAACTAACTGTTGATTTCATCTGTGGTTAAAACATTAAATTGCCTGAACTCAACGGTGGCCAACACATTCTCATCTCCCATTGCATAAAATACGGACACTTGGTCATGTGCCTTTGGCATTTGTTATTCACGCTTAAAGTCTCCTTTAGCGTAGGTTTAACTAAAAAGCAGCACAAGAATGGGACAGTTAAGTTTAGGCAAAGATGGTGGGCGGGGTTACAACAGGTACATTTCATGGACACGCGGGACCAGAATGGGACATGAACCCCGGTCTCCTGCGGGAAAGTCCTGTGTTGTTATACCAATCAACTAACACACTTCAAAAAGTGGAACTTTAACTTTGTAGACGAGCCGTTTCAGTTTTTCAACTTCCTTGTTTAATTTTTATTGTACAAGTTGGATAATGGCACAAGTTGATGCTTTGTCGCGCTGAACTATATTGACCATCTTCATGCAGTGCGACAATAACACTCTTTAGTCAGCATTGGCTATCAAAGAACAAGCTCACACGCCACACATACATTTGCATTAGTACAAGTAGGAAAATGAAATAAGTAAATACGAAATACAGACAACGTGATGCCAATTATGCATTGGAGTGGTCATTGTTTTCAAAATGCTAAACTATGCTAAGTCTGAGGGGAGTCAGTGACACTGACACTCACGCTCACGGTGAATACAACCCGCAGGGAAAAGGAGGCCTAGGGATATGTCTTGTTACCGGCCAGGCTAACCTGTAGTACCGGTGGTCTTTGTGGCTGTAAAAGGCCCGGTTAGTTAAGCGTATTTGTTACAGAGAACAACTGCAGATACATTATCCTTCAACTCTTCAATAGCCAATAGTTCACCAAGCTTAAAGCTCCACCTATTCTGTGAGTAAGAAATGAGTGGATTTGACTGTGCCACTTCCTGGTGATCCTCGAGATCAGTGTGCCTGTCTTGCTGCTTTTCTAATCAGATGCTTATGCTGGTTTTCAGTGTATTGCGCTCTTCCATCAATGTTCAGTTTCATTGATCTTCAGAGATGCGGTTAATCACATAGCTTGGATTGGCCCAATATTGTACATTGGTGTTAGCTTTGAATTTTAGTGACATTGTCCTTTCACATAGGGCAGTCTTTTATCTCTCTAACACTGTATTCAGTCTCTGGTGTATGGAGCATCGCTCAGCTGCTAAGAGCAGATGTTTGCATGACATAAATATTTGCAGCGGTGAAGTAGAGCAGTGTGGTGCAACTGCAAAGTTATTCTGTCACTGCTTGAAAAATGCAATAAAAAGCACAAAAAACTGAAAAAAAGTGTACATATCACAGACATGTTTTACATTATTTATCACACAGTCATTGTTTGCCGGTGACAACCAACAGTGGAAACCTCTGCATTCTTGTAACATCTATTGTCTATACAGCCAATGAATGAGAATAGGAAATTGCTTTTGCATGCAGCTATAGTGGAGGAAGCATTATGGCAGACCTCCTGCTGTGGTTGTACATAATTGATGTACCGACCACTTAGAATACGTTGCGCTCATGCTCAAAGACGCACCGGTGTCATTTAGAGAAGTGCAGTTAGCGGTTGTTGGTAATGTAGCAGACCCACCACAATAAGCTCAGTCCAAGGTCAGGACTTCTGAGGGATCCAAAAATCAATAGTTTCTCTTGTTTCTGGATCGGTGCCACTGTAGGCAACTCGGCTGTCCATGCACCTCGGGAAAGCTCTGTTGGCAGTGCAAAAGATATAATTTGTCTATTTTTATATTCAACATGAATAAATCACAAACAAGATATCTTAAGATACAACATTTTTATTATTGTCAGTCTTAAATATGAGCACACACTTTTCATCAAGAAAATACATATGAACCAACAATCCTTTACAATGCAGCGACTCAAATAGCATGAGGTCCCCCTCCACTTGGGAACAATCCAATCGGAAGAGAGCCCTGTGAACTGATAACCGGGCAAAGGGCAGAATTTCATTCTTGTGTATAATCCGAAAAATAAATCCCAACAGATCATGAGACTACTTCATGCGCCTGCTATGACAATCCAGTGGCAACCGAAGCAAAGGTTTAATTTCTCATGTCACATCCCAAAAAATTATCTCCTCCAGACTACAATGCAAATCACACAAATGTCACAAAACACCGAAAACGAATAGTACTATCTGGTAGGTGCAATACAAGCTCAGTTATTTTTCTAAAATGGTATCAAATGTATATACCCTCCCCCCCAACCCCCCAACTCTACCCATGTTCCAACTGGGCCCATGTTTGCTTGGGCTGAGAGAGAGAATGAGTCCTGCAATCCTTATGCAGTCTTCAAATAGACAAAGGAATTGGTTATATCACCATAAATATGCAGCGCAACTGCCAAAATATAAGCCTTCATGGGCTGTGATTCAGAATTGGCTGACTGACTGGAGTCAGAAAGAAATGGGAAAAGTTCTGTGTATTCAGGCCTTCTCAGTGGAATTTTCAAACTGAACTTTTGGGGCTGGATCAGAAACATTTTACAAGTGTACTTCCAAGAGATCCTCTTCCCGCATTGCTTGATTTGATCATTATAAGTTTGGCTTGAATGTGTCTTGCATATCCTTTTTAAAAGTCATGCTCGATGGGAGTTTGGAGCATTTGCATTTGATCTAATAAGAAAGCCCAGAGGCTGACTTTTCTTTAATGCCATGCAGAAAGAAACTGCAGTACTACTGCCTGCTATTTGTCTGAGATGGTAAATTGTTTTCAACAATGGCAGTTGCTCATTTCACATTTAAAAAGGTATGTTGTTTTAAGTTTGGCTGACTGTGTTGCCTGTTGTAGGCAGCGGTTGGGAGCACACAGCATGGGGAGAAACAATCAGTGTTCAGTTTTGACTGTAACTTTATTTAACTCGTGAAGCGCCGGGTAGCACATAGTGGATGTTACTGTTTCAGCAAAGAGCTGCGCAATCAAACTGGGTGAGAGTTGTACAATGGATGATGATTCCAGTTAACAACAGGACAAGATGGAGGCCAACTGAGAGCTTATTACAGTTTTCTCAACCAAATAAGCTATACCATGGCAAATAGCTGTGTTGTGCAACACAAACCATCACACTGCCTCACTAAATGTAATGTGATTGTGTTTATTTAACTGCTCTGCATGCCAGATTGTCTAACCTTGAGGCGACCAGTGCATATAGTGCATCGACAATAATGGCCCTAATAACGCGAAAGGCCTCAGGTCCGAAAGAATCGAAATGAAGCCTTTAAAGAAGCAGCCTGCATAGGTTTTCTCCACATGCCTTCTCTTGTTACACGCTTGTAACAGCAGGGATTTGAGAACAAGGAAATGAAGATGAGATTTTTCTGTCAGCTGCACATGGCTCAGACCAAGGCCAAAACTTTAGGAACATGATCTAGCAGGATTTCCAGCAGCGCCCTGACAGGTGCTGCTTGAAAAAAAAGGCAGAAGACTTCATCCTCAGATCACAGATCAGACTTCTCTTTGCCTCTGATCTTCTTCAGCTCAGTGATTCCCAGTCTACAACATTTTGTCTGTGACCACAGATCTCATCAGAGTTGATAAACAATGTGCTTGTTTGATATTGAAAATGAGCGGGGTTCCTCGATCGTCTAAAGTCAGAATATTAATGTGCACAGTGTGGTTATGCACAGTGCAGCCTCGACTCTGAATCGCCGCCATACCGGCCATATGGCACTGCTATTAATAGGTGAAGTCAGCTTTACAACCACCTCCTTACGTCTGCTTACTTGTGAAAAAAACATTCATTTTCAGTTAATCTACACACATTTCATTATATTTTGATAGCAGCCTTGCTGGTTTGTACAGATCTGTTTGTCTTTGTATTAAAGGTAAGCGCCTGCATGGGTGTGTCCTCGGTAATAATGCGCTTGGGTGGAGAAATTAGACTGTTTTTGCCATGACATCAAAAGGAAAAAAATAGATTATAATCATTAAGGACATAGCGACAAACGTTCTGCACTGTCCTTTCAGAAACCCGTGGAGTGCTGTGAAACAATGCCGACATCGGAGCATCCCAGCAGTCATCACAGCCCACACACATGTACACCCATGACCAGGTCTAAATAGGACTCTCTGATCATAATTGCTGTGTTGTTAAGTAATTGGGCAAATCACTGAACATCTGCTCAGAGGTAGTTAAAAAAAATGAAATAAAGGGCCAGTTATTATAATGTGTGCTTGACTGTTCTACAAAAGAAAAGTGTAAAGTGTGTGTGTTTGGCGTGTATGTGTGCGGATACATGTATTTGTGTGTGTATGTATGTGTGTTTATATGTGTGTGCCTTTGTGTTTACATGTATGTGTGTGTGTACGAGCGTGTGTGCGTGCATTTTTGTATATCAGTGTTGGGGGACGGAGGAGAAGACCTGAGGTGTGTTTTTGTGAATATGTGATATTTCCAGGAAAAATTATTAAGCAAGTTGTTCAGATCATTCCCTTCCAAACTTCAGGTGAACTCAAAGCGCTGAGGCTGTATCTGTTGCCGCATATTGACAGCAACCACTTCCTGCTAACTCTTGTGAAGGGATCCTGAAACAGACCTCCTTGGGAGGCGGTCTGACTTCAGTTCATCCTAAATGTGCTCCATCTTTCAAGCCAGAATGGAATAATTACAATGTCATATCCAAACAAACCACTGTGTGGAGATGAAAAATAGTCTGCACTGTCTGTCTCTCTCTCTTTCTCTCTCTCTCTTTCATTTTCGTGTGTGAAAACAAACCATGATTAGCCTGTCAGATTCAGCTGACGATTACCCTGATCAATTTCATTAATGGCCATATCTCTTTCATGCTGTTTTGATTTCGGATAGTGGCTCTTTTATTTCCCATCAAAGAGCACAGACCTTGTTATCCCCTGGTGCCACAATGAGACTGAATTTAAAGAAGAATTGAGGTGCACGTGTGACCTCACAATGGCTGAGCAGAGCCAGGGAGAAAGGAGGGGGGGGGGGGG
>NC_048419.1:8767058-8772687 GCF_013103735.1 Etheostoma cragini | reverse complement strand
AGTGATAAGAGCAGTTGTAGCATTTTTACTCAGACCTCTGATCAATCTTGGTTATTGCAATTGGCTTTGCATACTGTACAGTAAGCCTGCAATTATTTTCTTTTAACGAAGAGCTGGAAATGTCATGTTCAGATGAACATTTCACAGTCATAAACCCCATTCTGTACATTTTGGTTTAAATGTATCTATCATTTTAGATTTCCAAACAAGCCCATGTTCAACCCATATTACACATGACATGCCTGTGTTTGTGAAAAGACAATAGGTTGGAAAATGTGTTATGTTTGGTGTTGAGACTAAAAAACAGAAGTCCTAGGAATTATGGTGCCTTGTGAACTGCTAAAGTCTTAGGGTTATTGGTGTCTAAATACATGCAAAAAGCATTTCTTTTCTATGAACATGATCTGATGGTGGGTGTCCATATACGCATTGTTTTCACGGATGGGATTATCCCATTTCCCACCATTGCACGCTAGTGAGCTCGCCACCAGTTTCCCTTCACTGACCACTGACAAGCAAAGAAGACAGCATGGCTGCAGCTGATTGGACGAAAATAATAATATGGGTATGGCTGCGCAGGGATTAACAAAATCGTAATGATGAGAAATCTTAAGCGAGAAATAGGCCGTGCAGTTCCTGAATCTGTCTTCATTTCTGATGACAGCGGTCAGTTTAAAAGATTTACGTTCCATTTGTATAAAGTTGGGGTGATTCACCTTTATGCACGAGGTTAGCGGGCGACATAAGGCCCCGCAACGCTACCAGAATGCATTGCACGGCTGCCCCCATAGAAATGACTGGGAAGCGGGGAAATGACGCTGCCAATGGACACACACCATCAGTGATGGGTCTCTGACCCCCCAGTACTGGTTTGGAACACAAACAGGAACATTTTCTCAAATAAATTGTCTTGTAGAAATGGCATGATGTTCAAACAAGTAGCAACAGCATTAATACATTTGCATTATGTATAAGTCAGACATTTAGTCCAAACAACTCCAACCTCCATTTTCAACCACATAATAATAGCATAATTATTCTGTACTAGTAAAGCAAAGAAAAAAGACAACAAAGACATAAAACTAGGATACTTGTCCTAAATAATTACAACTTCATATTTTCCCTTCTTAAAAATATATTTAAAACTAAACATAATTTAAAAAAAACTCAAATTGAAATATTAGCATGACACAACTGCAAGTATTTCACTATAATGCTGAGAACAAAAATACTTGAAGGTGAAAAACGATTCTCTTTCACCAACTAGACTGAATGATAATTATTATACATTAAAATATGATAATACCAGGCTTTCAGCCTTAGGGTAACCTAAATTCCTTCTGTTTCACTGTCTCAGTTTGACTTTGAGGTATTTAATATTCACCTCTCATACTTGCTGTAAATTAGCCTTTTCCTGGAGTTGAGATGAATATGCAATGCGATTCAAAATTAAGACAAATGCATTTGAATAGGAGACACCACGATTCAAAAATCTTTTTTCCCGCTCCGAGACCCATATGTAAAAAGAGACAATCCAGAATTATATAATTTAGAAAATTCCAACATAATTCAATTGAAATGTGAAACATTTGTTACATCCTTGAAATCTAAAAACAAAAAAAACAAGAAACTTTTGTTATGTACTTATTTAGTGGGTCAACAACTTTATGTATAGCAGGATAATTCATGCACTCACTGTGCATCACTTTATGGTTCTGGTTGAAAAAAAACACACACACTCACATAAGCACACACAAGCATACGCACACACACACGCACACACACACACACACACACACACACACACACACTTCTTGTGTTCAAATCCATTCCTCTTCAAAATCGGAGCAAGAACGGCAGAAAAACTATGAAGAGGAGACAGGTGTGTGAGTGCACTCCCATTGCGCCACCGCTGCCATCCTGAACTGCTCTCGGCCCTGACGGGAAGAAAGAAGGAACAAAACACACTTGGGTAAATTTCACCATTGAAGGTTGTTTTTTTCCTTTGGGTTCTCACTACTGGAGGTAAGTTATTAAACTATTGAGGGGCTTAATACCCTTCCACCATGACTCTAAAGGGGGTGACTTGTACAGTCCTGTAGCTCCGTGGGAACATAGGGTGACTACTTCATACATAAAAACCAGGGTCTTTTATAAGTGATCACAGTTATCACAGTTATTACTGTTCCTTGTCTTTAGGCGGTATGGATTACTAGGTTGTATTAGTAACATGGCATCAACGTGGAGTTTATGTGACAATATGTGATTTATTTCAAACTTCCCTTCCTGCTCTGTTGCTGTGACTCCAAAGTATTTGCAACCACAGTTTATTATACATCATTCATAGAAACTTGAAGTGATTCTAGAAGTATGAGCCATGAAAGCTGTCACTGAATCTGTGGATGAAGCAACCCCGCCTCTTAGAGATTAGATTTACATACAACTACAACTTGTAAAAACAAATACATTTTGACAGAAACTTAATGAGGCCTGGACTACTTTGTTTTAATTAATATACATAGGACATATTTTGAATTATAGTCTATACTTATATACATATGTGCCAATCTGCAAAGTTGTGTCCACTTTAATGACCACACAGCTAATGATTGTTAAAAATGTTAATAAATGTCAGTGACAATATACAGTATTTCATTTGTTTTCCTACAATATATATCGCACACTGAGCATACTTTCTGTGTTGTTCTGTATTTGTCTTTGTAATCTGACTCAATGACATTGAACATAAGGGTCGCCCCTCAATGATCTCTGGAATATCTTAACATCTCTATATGCTTATTGCATCTAAAACATGGCGTATAGTTATTAACACTCACTGCATGCCTAACTGCTAAGGTTAGGAAATTACTGTGGTATTAAATACTAAAAATGTCAACACTGACTTGAACCACGCTACTATGATCCTCACATAATGTAACTGATATAATAAGATAGAATGTGATTAGTAGGAGACCATGTTGGGATGAGGAGAGCAACTGTCAAACAACACAGTAATAACCTGTTTTGATTTGTTGGGTGAAGATCATTTTAAGTTAAACCAATGCCAATGCCAAATGACACTGCATCAGTGGTATGGAGTACCTCAAGGTCTTATCCTAGATGCTCATTTGTTTTTAATATGTGTCTCTAACGTTGGAAATAGCATTACTTAGCATATGCAGTCAAATCTGCTTCTATCTGTTTATTTCAGATACATAAGTTGGAAGTGAATCAACCTCATGGTTTTCAGAACAGTCTAATTTATTCTTCCAGATATATTTTTGCTAAAGCACAGACATTTCTAATACAGTCAGTACATAATTGGCAAGCATCATGTTATGAATAGTTGTTTTTCTCAAACAGACTGTCTGAACATGGCTGTGTAATTCTTTATATGATAACGGCAGAGAGAAGTTTACATAACCACATACAATGACAATGACAAATACAGTCCAGCTTTCATTAGTGAGACCGGAGGTTAACTACATTTAGTAGTGCAGAGAGCAACCATTTCTAAATGTGTAATGATGAAAATGTCATGGTCTGCAGCATCAAATGCAGCACTAAGGATTGACAATGAACATTGTTCAGCATTTCTTGCTTTAAGAAGATCATTCTATCCTTAACAAGGGCATTCCTACAACTGAGACCTTCTCTAATAATCCACAGGGTTTTGTTCCAGGTTTGCTTTGGTCAATTGTAACTGGGAGTCTGTCAGCAGATGTAAGCCAATTTCAATGATGTTTACCAAATACTTTGTCTGACCATGGTACAAAATATTCAATATTGAACATATATAAACATTTAACATATGTAGTGTAGAATATGTGGACTATACAGAGGTGTGACAGCACACACCTACACGTACATTTATCAGCATGTTGCCATTTCTACCAAAGGCGAATCTTTTAAGAAAGTTCTTAAGAACAAGGAGCCAGAACTGAACTACTGTGGATGAAATCAATCTTTCTAAATTGACATATCTAATAAAACTCCTTCATATCATTCATATTCATCAAGCTTCTACCATGATTAGTAAATATAATAGAGGCATGCATCATCTTATTTTCCAATGAAAATACAAGCCATAGTCTGAGTGTCTTTATATGTTAATATTTAATGCAACTGTAGTATTCTCGTATTACAGTGTTTGCACAGTTAAAATACAATACATTTTTATGATGCAAAAACTTAAATACATTACTTTGATCATCGCTTTTCAGTGATGAGGCAAGTTCCATCAAAATAAATGCATTGTATGAGGATTGAGGACCAATTTGAACTTTTTACTTTGAAGCTTGTAATACAATGACTACTCATTTCCCTTGGATTTCCATGGGTTCAACATGAGTTTCCTTTGGGGCATCTTTCCAATTACTCCACCACAGTGGATTAGCCCTAATCCTCCATATGGCTAATAAGAATAATGACGTTCACTCGTAGTCAAAATCAAAGCCATTAATACAATTATGTTGTGTTAATGGAATGGGTTTGCTTACAAGATGCTGCAACCACAAGTCACAATGACACATTAAATGCCAAGATGGGTTGGGGTGAGGTGTTTATCTCTGCACTATCGCTACAGCTCAACATGCTTGTTCTAAGCACACATGGGGCTCTAGACCAGAAATCTACAATCTACAGATTCAAGGCACAATTCAGCTTGCAGAAAGCTTCTGTAGAGTTCTGTATTAGCTTGAACAGTTTCCTGTGTAGGATGAACAGTCAAAATATGAAAACTAGAGGTACAAACAATCACACATGCACACAGGATGATTATGAAAGATGATAAATACTTACATAGGAAAGACGAGCATGCAAAAATCAAAATGAAGCCATGTCACGCAGTGAGGCGATTAGGTTGGCAAAGGAGAAGATGAAACATGGTTAGCAAAAACTGGCTGCAACGACCATTTTCACAAAGCTTCACATAACATCTTTATGGCGGTTTGTTTTGCCATTCCGCTTCTTCTAAGATGATGTCTGCCATGGAATAGTTTTAACATGTCACTTCATGAAGAGAACAAAGAGTTATCAAAAGCAGGACAATTCTGACAAGATCAAAGAGCCCAGAAATGATTTGTCGCTTCTTGTCATACACCGTATATAGATTCAGTGACATGGAACTTCCAGTTTGTGAAAATGGCTGTTTGTCATGTGCCAGCATGCAGTTAATACTTTCGATCAATGACAGTTGAAGTGCATGCTGGAGCAGAATACTAACCTTGCAATAGCGTTGAGCTAGTGGGTTCTATTACCACTACACACAGGGAATAAATAAAACAGAGCAACATATTGGAAACAGAACAGCAACAAATCATTGACAACACTTGCACACTGCACAGTTACATACTGTGATAGAGTAATAGTGCCAACAACCATCCATCAGTTCAAGGGTTGTCAAAGGTCAGTTTCAAAGCCAAAACACTACAGTGTTTGAATTCTGACAAGCCACTCAGTGTTGATAAAGTGATAATGTGCAACTGACTGAGTCACAATAACGTGGAAGCCTAACAATGTTTTAGGTGCATCAGAATGAATACAGAACACAGTTCGTTCGTTACGTAGGTAACGTCAGATTATATGAGTATAGGCGTAGCCCTCTAAGGGCTACGCTATTGGGTTTATC